>NW_027411644.1:74448062-74784885 GCF_047663935.1 Musca autumnalis
ATTTCAGGTATTTTGACGGTTTTAGCTACATTTTCTGGCCGAATTACCTATAATTTGATATTTAGGGTTTCTAGTGGTCATGTGATTTCTCCAGCTAAAATTGTGGGCATAGGTACTTTCGCAACAGACAGAAAACAAATAATTCTATACTAGCTCAGAGTATTTCATAGTGGAGGGTATAAAATTTTGGTCCGGTTAACGGTTTCTAACCAGTTTTTTTTCAACCACCCACATACTGTAAAACTAGGATTTTTTATACATTTTCTTCTACCAACTACAGACCATAAAAGTGGATTTTAAACAAGTATTTCAACGAATTGCATACCATAAAACGTAGATTTTTTAAAAAAAATGTTTAACTACCAACAGATTATAAAACGTGGAGTTTTTAAACATTTTTTTCAACCATCCAGAGACTATAAAACGGGGATTTTTAAACATTTTTTTCAACCCCCCCAGAGACTATAAAACGTGTTTTTTTAATAATTTTTTAACTATAAAACGTGGATTTTTATACATTTTTATCAACCACCAACAGACCATAAAACGGGGATTTTTAAACATATTTTTTAAAGCACCCACAGACCATAAAACGTCGATTTTTTAAAAGATTTTTTTAAACACCGTGGAGTTTTTAAACTTTTTGTTTTAACCACCCACAGACCACGAATCAGGAATATTTTAAACAATTTTTTTCAACCAACCACACAATTTAAAACGTGGATTTTTTAAAAAAAAATTTTCAACCACCCACAGACCATAAAACGTGGATTTTTTAAACATTTTTTTCAACCACCCACAGACCATAAAACGTGGATTTTTGAACATTTTTTTTTCAACCACCCACAGACCATAAAACGTGGATTTTTTAAAAATTTTTTTTCAACCACCCACAGACCATAAAACGTGGAATTTTTAAACATTTTTTTCAACCACCCACAGACCATAAAACGTCGATTTTTTAAACATTTTTTTTCAACCACCCACAGACCATAAAACGTGGATTTTTTAAACATTTTTTTGCAACCACCCACAGACCATAAAACGTGGATTTTTAAACATTTTTTTTCAACCACCCACAGACCATAAAACGGGTATTTTTAAAAATTTTTTTCAACCCCCCAGAGACTATAAAAGTTGGATTTTTTAAACTTTTTTTCAACCACACACAGACCATAAAACGTACATTTTCTAAACAATTATTTTTCAACCACCAACAGACCATAAAATGGGTATTTTTAAACATTTTTTCAACCCACCAGAGACTATAAAACGTGGATTTTTTAAACTATTTTTTCAACCACACACAGACCATAAAACTTGGATTTTTTAAACAATTTTTTCAACCACGCAAAGATCATAAACCGTTAAGTTTTTTCAATCACTTAGAGACTATAAACCACTCATAGACCATAAAATGTTGATTTTTAAACGATTTTTTGAACCACCCACAGATCATAAACCGTGGAGTTTTTAATTTTTTTTTTTTTGAACCACCCACAGACCATAAAACGGGGATTTTTTTAAACAATTTTTTTCAACCACGCACAGACCATAATACGTCGATTTTTAAAAAATTTTTTCAACCACCCACAGACCATAAAACGGGGATTTTTTAAACATTTTTTTTCAACCACCCGCAGATCATAATACGTGGATTTTTTAAACATTTTTTTTCAACCACACACAGACCATAAAACGTGGATTTTTAAAAAATTTCTTTTTCAACCACCCACAGACCATAAAACGTGGATTTTTTAAACATTTTTTTTCAACCACCCACATACCATAAAACGTGGATTTTTTAAACATTTTTTTTTTCAACCACCCACAGACCATAAAACGTGGATTTTTTAAACATTTTTTTTCAACCACCCACAGACCATAAAACGTGGATTTTTTAAACATTTTTTTTCAACCACCCACAGACCATAAAACGTGGATTTTTTAAACATTTTTTTTCAACCACCCACAGACCATAAAACGTGGATTTTTTAAACATTTTTTTTCAACCACCCACAGACCATAAAACCATCAACAGACAATAAAACGTTAATTTAAAAAAAAAAAATAACCACCCACAGACCATAAAACCATCAACAGACAATAAAACGTGGATTTTTAAAACATTTTTTTTCAACCACCCGCAGACAATAAAACGTGGATTTTTAAACAATTTTGTTTTTTTCAACTACCCACAGATCATAAAACGTTGAGTTTTTAAACATTTTTTTATCCACCCACAGACCATAAAACGTAGATCTTTTAAACAATTTGTTCAACCACCCACAGACCATAAACCGGGTATTTTTAAAAATTTTTTTCAACCCCCCAGAGACTATAAAACGTGGATTTTTTAAACTTTTTTCAACCACACACAGACCATAAAACGTAGATTTTCTAAACAATTATTTTTCAACCACCAACAGACCATAAAACGGGTATTTTTAAACATTTTTTCAACCCACCAGAGACTATAAAACGTGGATTTTTAAACTATTTTTTCAACCACACACAGACCATAAAACGTGGATTTTTAAACTATTTTTTCAACCACACACAGACCATAAAACGTGGATTTTTAAACAACTTTTTTTAACCACCCACAGAACATAAAACGTGGATTTTTTAAATTTTTTTTTTCAACCACCCACAGACCACAAAACTTAGATTTTTTAAAATTTTTTTCAACCACGCACAGACCATAAAACATAGATTTTTAAAACATTTTTTTCAGCTACCCACAGACTATAAAACGTGGATTTAAAAAAAAAAATTTCAACCACCCACAGACCATAAAACGTGGTTTTTTAAACAATTTTTTCAACCACGCACAGATCATAAACCGTTAAGTTTTTAAACATTTTTTCAATCACTTAGAGACTATAAACCACTCATAGACCATAAAATGTTGATTTATAAACGATTTTTTTAACCACCCACAGATCATAAACCGTGGAGTTTTTAATTAATTTATTTTTTTGAACCACCCACAGATCATAAACCGTGGAGTTTTTAATTTATTTTTTTTTTTTAACCACCCACAGACCATAAAACGGGGATTTTTTTAAACAATTTTTTTTCAACCACGCACAGACCATAAAACGTCGATTTTTAAACAATTTTTTCAACCACCCACAGACCATAAAACGGGGACAGACCATAAACCGTGGAGTTTTTAAATTTTTTTTTTTGAACCACCCACAGACCATAAAACGGGGATTTTTTTAAACAATTTTTTTCAACCACGCACAGACCATAATACGTCGATTTTTAAAAAATTTTTTCAACCACCCACAGACCATAAAACGGGGATTTTTTAAACATTTTTTTTCAACCACCCGCAGATCATAATACGTGGATTTTTTAAACATTTTTTTTCAACCACACACAGACCATAAAACGTGGATTTTTAAAAAATTTCTTTTTCAACCACCCACAGACCATAAAACGTGGATTTTTTAAACATTTTTTTTCAACCACCCACATACCATAAAACGTGGATTTTTTAAACATTTTTTTTTTTCAACCACCCACAGACCATAAAACGTGGATTTTTTAAACATTTTTTTTCAACCACCCACAGACCATAAAACGTGGATTTTTTAAACATTTTTTTTCAACCACCCACAGACCATAAAACGTGGATTTTTTAAACATTTTTTTTCAACCACCCACAGACCATAAAACGTGGATTTTTTAAACATTTTTTTTCAACCACCCACAGACCATAAAACCATCAACAGACAATAAAACGTTAATTTAAAAAAAAAAAATAACCACCCACAGACCATAAAACCATCAACAGACAATAAAACGTGGATTTTTAAAACATTTTTTTTCAACCACCCGCAGACAATAAAACGTGGATTTTTAAACAATTTTGTTTTTTTCAACTACCCACAGATCATAAAACGTTGAGTTTTTAAACATTTTTTTATCCACCCACAGACCATAAAACGTAGATCTTTTAAACAATTTGTTCAACCACCCACAGACCATAAACCGGGTATTTTTAAAAATTTTTTTCAACCCCCCAGAGACTATAAAACGTGGATTTTTTAAACTTTTTTCAACCACACACAGACCATAAAACGTAGATTTTCTAAACAATTATTTTTCAACCACCAACAGACCATAAAACGGGTATTTTTAAACATTTTTTCAACCCACCAGAGACTATAAAACGTGGATTTTTAAACTATTTTTTCAACCACACACAGACCATAAAACGTGGATTTTTAAACTATTTTTTCAACCACACACAGACCATAAAACGTGGATTTTTAAACAACTTTTTTTAACCACCCACAGAACATAAAACGTGGATTTTTTAAATTTTTTTTTCAACCACCCACAGACCACAAAACTTAGATTTTTTAAAATTTTTTTCAACCACGCACAGACCATAAAACATAGATTTTTAAAACATTTTTTTCAGCTACCCACAGACTATAAAACGTGGATTTAAAAAAAAAAATTTCAACCACCCACAGACCATAAAACGTGGTTTTTTAAACAATTTTTTCAACCACGCACAGACCATAAAACTTGGATTTTTTAAACAATTTTTTCAACCACGCACAGATCATAAACCGTTAAGTTTTTAAACATTTTTTCAATCACTTAGAGACTATAAACCACTCATAGACCATAAAATGTTGATTTATAAACGATTTTTTTAACCACCCACAGATCATAAACCGTGGAGTTTAATTAATTTATTTTTTTGAACCACCCACAGATCATAAACCGTGGAGTTTTTAATTTATTTTTTTTTTTTAACCACCCACAGACCATAAAACGGGGATTTTTTTAAACAATTTTTTTTCAACCACGCACACAGACCATAAAACGTCGATTTTTAAACAATTTTTTCAACCACCCACAGACCATAAAACGGGGACAGACCACACAGACCATGAAACGTTGATTATTTAAACGACTTTTTTAACCACACACAGATCATAAACCGTGGAGTTTTTAAAGATTTTTTTCAACCACCCACACACCATAAAACGGGGATACTTTAAATAATTTTTTTCAGCCACCCACAGACCATAAAGCGTGGATTTTTTACCACACACAGACCATAAAGCTTGGTGTTTTCAAAAATCTTTTTCATTCATCCACCGACTATAAAACATGGATTTTTCAAACAAATTTTTTTCAACCACCCACAGACCATACAACGTGGATTTTTTAAAAAATTTTTTCAACGACCCACAAACCATAATACGTCGATTTTTATACCCTCCACCATAGTATGGAGGGTATATTAAGTTTGTTTTTCCGTTTGTAACGCATTGAAATACTCATTTGCGACCCTATAAAGTATATATATTCTTGATCAGGGTAAAATTCTAAGTCGATCTGAGCACGTCCGTCCGTCCGTCCGTCCGTCTGTGGTAATCACTCTAGCATCCACAAAAATGGAGATAGGACGCTGAAATTTTGGGAAAATGTGTCTTTTGTTTGCAGGCAGGTCAAGTTCGATGATGGGCTATATCGGTCCACGTTTTGGTATAGCCCCCATATAACGGTACCCCCCGATTTACGGTATTTTGACGTTTTTAGCTACATTTTCAGACCGATTTGGCTATAATTTGACATTTAGGGTTCTTAAGTGTCAATAAACTTATATAACAAAATTTGTGGACATAGGTCCACGTTTTGGTATAGCCCCCATATAACGGTAGCCCCCGATTTACGGTATTTTGAAGCTTTTAGCTACATTTTCAGACCGATGTAGCTATAATTTGACATTTGAGGTTCTTAAATGTCAATAAACTTATATAACAAAAGTTGTGGACATAGGTCCACGTTTTGGTATAGTCCCCATATAACGGTACCCCCGATTTACGGTATTTTGACGGTTTTAGCTACATTTTCAGACCGATTTAGCTATAATTTGACATTTAGGGTTCTTAAGTATCAATAAACTTATATAACAACAGTGGTGGACATAGGTCCACGTTTTGGCATAGCCCCCATATAACGGTACCCCCGATTTACGGTATTTTGACGTTTTTAGCTACATTTTCAGACCCATGAAGCTATAATTTGACATTTGAAGTTCTTAAATGTCAATAAACTTATGTGACAAAACTTGTGGACATAGGTCCACGTTTTGGTATAGCCACCATATAACGGTACCCCCCGATTACGGTATTTTGACGTTTTTAACTACATTTTCAGACCGATATAGCTATAATTTGACATTTAGGGTTCTTAAGTGTAACTAAACTTGTATAACAAAAGTTGGACCTAGGTCCACGTTTTGGTATAGCCCCCATATAACGGTACACCCGATTTACGGCATTTTGACGTTTTTAGATACATTTTCAGACCGATAAAGCTATCAATTGACATTTAGGGTTCTTAAATGTCAATAAACTTATATAACTAGTGGACATAGGTCCATGTTTTGAAATAGCCCCCATATAACGTTACAGCCCGATTTCAGGTATTTTGAGAATTTACCAACAAGTTTTAACCGAATTATCTGTAATTTGAACATTTAACATTTGAAATTCTTAGTGGTCACCACACCTCTCTACCAAAAATTGTCAAGAAAGCCCCCATATAACGGTACCTCCCGATTTTCAGTAATTTGATGATTTTAGCTACAATATTAAACCGAACTAGCAGTAATTTGACATTTGAAGTTCTTAGTGGTCACAACACCTCTCCATCAAAAATTGTCAACATAGATCCATGTTCGGATATAGCTCCCATGTAACGGTACCTCCCAATTTTCAGTAATTTGGCAATTTTAGCTACAATTTTTAACAGAACTAACTGTAATTTGACATTTGAAGGTTGTAGTGGTCACCACACATCTGCATCAACAATTTTCAACATAGCCCCAATATAACGATACTTCCCGATTTTCGGTACTTTGAGGATTTTACTTAAAATATTTAACCGAACGTAGGTCCATGTTTTTGTATAGCCCCAAAACAAACCTCCCGATTTTCCGTACCTTAGCTTTATTTTTTGGACGAACTTTCTGTAATTTGAAATTTAAAAGTCAACAAAAATTCTGCAACAAAAATTGTTCATTTAAGTTCATATTTTCGTATAGCCCAGATACCTCCGAACTAGCTGTTAATGACATTTGAAGTTCCCACGTTATGTACAGATTTTCGATATTTTGAGGATTCTAGCTAAATTTTTTAACCGAATTAGGAGTTATTTGACATTAAAGGCTCCCATCAAAAACTGTCAACTTAGGCCCATGTTTTATTATAACCCCTATATAACAGTACCTCCCAATTTCTAGCCCACCAAAAATTGTCAACAGTTAGATATAAGCACCATAAAAAGGGCCTCCCGAATGAATCATTTTATGTACATTATCTGACATTTTAACGTACTCACTTAAAGTTGGGGACAGGAATGAATATTTTATGGTGGAGGGTATGAAAAGTTCGGCCCGGCCGAACTTAATGCTTTTTTACTTGTTAAAACTATTTTTTCAACCACCACAGACCAGAAAACATGGATTTTTTAAAAAAATTTTTTCCAATCACCCATAGACCATAAAACTTGGATTTTTAAACAATATTTTAACCAGACCATAAAAATAGCTTTTGTGTGGGTAATTAGCTCACATTCCAATTTCATTCATTTATAAAAGCGCATTCAATTGCTAGTGAAAATATCCGCTTTAATTTAGCCAAATTCATATATTGCCCAACCATCGATAAATCCTTTGATTCCTGCCCATTACAACAACAAAAAAACTCTATCCTAAAATACCTTTCAATCAAAACAAAGTTGAGGAATTTAACAAAAAATCCATTTGCTTTATGATTATTGGCCATTTATATTTTTGGTATTTTTCAAATATTTTTCCCAATAACACTTATAAAAATTTCGTTGGTGTTGGAGAGCCACTGCACATTTCTCTACTGCATTCATGGCCAATATCATTTCGAATAGTTATGGAATATTTTCTTTTTTCATTTGTGTTATTTAAACATTTATTTACTCCATTGAATGGCCATAAAACAAAGTGCAAGATGAGAACATCTCCCCGTACTTCACGGGCACAAAGCCATAATATTTTTTGCCATAAAAAACAAGCAAATTTGTTGCAAGTATTGCACATTTTTGTTACCAACAAACCCGTGCCGCCGGACAATGGCATCTTTACTCATGCGGAAATGACCAAACAGAAACGGAAATGCACAATGATTGTGTACGAGCTGCACCAGAGAGTGTATGCATGCATGCATGTATTGTGGTTATATTGCTCCCTTGTTCAACATGACCATTCATTGATGGTGTATTGTCAGAGTTGCCAAATATTAAAAACGCACGAAAAAACTACGTTATGTTTGGGTGTTGGTTTACGTTTGCCCTTTACATGAGTGCGACGCGAATTTTGTATGAAAATGTTTTTTGTTTAAACCAAACATGAATTTAAAAAATTCCAGCGAGTTTTGACCATCAAGGACTTTTAACAAAAACCAGAGTCTGAGTTGTTATGGGGATGAAACGAAAAAAGAAAACAAGACATGGAAAATAATATTTTTAAATTCCGCTTAACGAATACAATAAGCAAATGAATGGCAGACTGAAAGAAAGCATTCAGATTTTTATTATTCTTTTCGGCATGGCCAATTTGTGGGGAACACTGGAAACAAAAATCCATTCATTGAACTTTAACACTCAACAACAAATGTTTCAAAAAAATTCTTTAAAAAATCAACGTTTTATGGGCTATGGGTGTTTGATTTTTGTTTAAATCCACGTTTTATGGTCAGTGGGTGTGTGAAAATTTTTCGTTTAAAAAATCCAAGTTTTATGGTCTGTGTGTGTTTGAAAATTTTTTGTTTATAAAATCCAAGTTTTATGGTCTGTGAGTGTTTGAAAAAAATTGTTTAAAAATCCACATTTTATGGTCTGTGGGTGTTTGAAAAAAAAAAAATTGTTTAAAAAATCCACATTTTATGGTCTGTTAGTGTTTGAAAAAAATTGTTTAAGAGATCCACGTCTTATGGTCTGAGGGTGTTTGAAAACAATTGTTTAGAAAATCCACGTCCAAACACCCACAGACCATAAAAAATGCATGTTTTATGGTCTGTGGGTGTTTGATTTTTTTTTGAGGAATCCACGTGTTTGGGTGTTTGAAATTTTTTTTTAAAAAATCCTCGTTTTGTGGTCTGTGGGTGTTTGAAAAAAACAACAATAGAAAAAAAATATTTAAAAAATTAACGTTTTATGGTGTGGGTTTTTGAAAAAAATTGTTAAAAAAATCCAATTTGTATGGTATGAGGGTGCTTGAAAAAAATTGTTTAAAAATCCACGTCTTAAGGTCTGTGTATGTTTGAAAAAAAAAATGTTTAAAAAATCCACGTTTTATGATCAGTGGTGTTTGAAAAAAATGTTTAAATATCCACGTCTTATGGTCTGTGGGTGTTTGAAAATTTTTTTAGAAAATCCACGTCCAAACACCCACAGACCATAAAAACATCCATGTTTTATGGTCTGTGGGTGTTTGAATATTTTTTTTTAAATCCACGTTTTATGCTTTTTGGGTGTTTGAAAAAAATTGTTTTAAAAATTCACGTTTTATGATCTGTGGGTGTTTGGAAAAAAATTGTTGGAAATATGTAATGAAAACTACTTGTTTATCTTAATTTGAAATTGAACTTTTTGTTTACCAATATTATTTTTCTGTAACATAGTAAGCTTTGATTTTAAATAATGTACACTACATTTCTATTTTGTCAACATTAAATATTTTTCTCATTCTCTTGTTAACTTTTGTAAAATAAACATTAATTGAATTTGTAATATAAATTGTGGTGTTTTCTTCTGCGTTTTGCTCTGACAAAGGTTATGGGCCCTTGCACATAAAGAACCAAGGAATACATCAGAATATGGCGTCAACATACAATATCGAGAAATTGGAAAAAACCAAGTATGATGGATGGCGGATTCATATGAAAAGTCTCCTGATACATTCAGATCTTTGGGGTTATGTTTGCGGAGAAATTGTGAAACCTGAAGATGGTGTGGGCCAAATTGAATGGAATCGGAAGGACCAAAAAGCGCTTTCTTCAATATTCCTGTGCATGAAAAGTGACCAACTTAGTTTAGTCAAAAATTGTGTGACATCTCGAGAAGCATGGGTAAAACTTGAAGAAAAATTCCAACCTCGAGGACCATCAACAAAGGTTTTGCTGTTTAGAAGGATCTTATCAACAAAAATGAATGTAGGCCAAACAATGAATGAACATCTGAAGATTTTTAATGAAACAACAAATAAACTACATGAAATTGATGTCAACATTCCCGATGAAATTTTAGTTATAATATTGTTGAGCAGTTTACCTGAAGACTATGAAAGTTTCGTGGTTGCCATGGAATCCCGAGACTCCTTACCATCTTTAGCAGTACTCAATAATAAGTTACTTGAAGAATTCGTACCGAATTTAAAATTCAATTTCATAAGCATTGCAAAGTTGGCCGAGAACAAACAATTTGCGACTTTTGATGACACATATGTTAAAGTTAGAGATATTCAAGAACGTGTCCTTTTGAATGGACATAGAAACGGTAATCTGTATGTTTGTGAAACAAAAGCAAATAAGGTACATGGTATGTATTCAGAATCAAATGTTAGAGATATAACTGATTTATCAAAAAAGGGGGTGGTTCAAGGAATGAATGCGTTGCAAATGCCAAAGAATTTTGAATGTAAATCATGCTTAAAAGCGAAAATTTGTGTTAAACCATTCCCAAAAGAGGCAACATTTAGAGCTAAAGAACCACTAGAATTAGTTCATACGGACGTTTGTGGTCCAATGAGAGTTACTTCGGCTGGAGGATCCAGATATTTTGTCCTCTTTATTGACGATTATTCCCGCATGATGTTTGTCTATTTTCTAAAGAAAAAAAGTGATGTATACAGAGCTTTCACCAATTTCATTTCAATGGCTGAAAGGCAGACTTCAAAGAAATTAAAAGCTTTACGTAGCGACAATGGCAAGGAGTATCTTAGTTCCGAATTTTCATTTAATCTTGAGAACCTTGGTATCAAACGGCAATTTACAGTTGAATATACTCCACAGCCGAATGGAGTAGCCGAAAGGGCCAATCGCACCGTAGTGGAGATGGCACGATGTATGCTAATTGATTCAAATTTGAACGAAAACTTATGGGGCGAGGCTGTAGATACAGCTGTATATATAAGAAATAGATGTCCTAACAAATCTCTATGTGACAAAACTCCAGTTGAAATGTGGAGCGGAATTAAGCCTACCGTATCGCATTTAAAGATATTCGGATGCCGAGCCATTATGCTTAATAAAAGGCCAGGGAAATCAAAGTTTGCATCCAAAGGTATTGAGTGTATTATGACAGGTTATTCTGCAGAATCAAAAGCATATAGATTGTTGGATATTAAAACAGGAAAGCTGTATAAAAGCAGAGATGTCAAGTTTTTGGAAGATTCGGTTGAAAACAGCTCGGAATATGATATTTTCCCTAAAGTCTGGTTGAGTGAAGATAGTTTTTCAGAATTATCAACAAAAGAAATACAAAAAGAACCTAACCATCAACACATTGTCTTGCCGATTAGTGAAAGTTCTGAAAATAATATTGATTTAGATCCACGAGAAATAAATGAAGCGGAAGGCGAAAATGAACCAGAAGACGATGTCAACTACAGAGTGCTTAGATCTGGAAAGAGAATACGTTTAAATAATGTACTATCCAAGGAGAATAATGTCCATATGTCCAAAAGATTTTGCAGAAGCGGTAGCGGTTCCTGAAAGTGACAAATGGATTAAAGCAATGGAAAATGATGGATTAAAGCAATGGAAAATGAATTCTATTAAGTCAGCTCTTAAAGCAGAGTTTGAAATTATTGACAAAGGTCCAGTTAATTTTTTCTTGGGGATGGAAATTGAAAGAAAAGAATCAACTGGCAGTATAAGCTTATCCCAGAAGAAAATAATAAGAGAGTTATTGGAAGAACAAAAGATGGAAAATCTTAGAAAATGTAGCACACCTTTAGATCCTGGATCAAAATATAAAAATTGTCAAGATTGTTCCAATTGTAGTAAAGTAGACGTGACAAAGTATCAATCGCTTATAGGTTCCTTGATGTATATAGGAATTTGCTCGCGTCCTGACATTGTTCATGCAGTCAATAAGCTATCCCAGTTTAATAAAAACCCACATGTCGAACATCTTAATAGCGCAAAACATATACTTCGTTACTTGGCAAACACTATTGACTACGAAATTTGTTATAAATCGAAAGGGAAATTATTATATGGATTTGCAGATGCTGATTGGGCAGGTAGCTCCGATGACAGAAGATCGTATACGGGATACACATTTATTATTCGTACGAGTCGAAGAAACAACAGACAGTGGCATTAAGTAGCACGGAAGCAGAATACATGGCTATATCTGCGGCTTCAAAGGAAGCAATATATTTGAGAAACTTACTCACAGAACTTGGATTTGATTATATAATTCGCAATGGAACGGAAATATATGGATACAATCTGAGTGCTCAACAGTTGGTACGAAATCCAGTGTACCACGCAAGAAGTAAACACATTGATACACGTGTTCATTATGTTCGTGAACTATATGAGAAGGGTCTAGTAAAATTGACTTTCACTCCGTCTACCGAAAATGTGGCTGATATTTTAACCAAATGTTTAAAGCCATTTTCACATAAGAAATTAACAAGCATCCTTGGTATTGAGCAGTTTCCATTAAGGGAAGGTGTTGGAAATATGTAATGAAAACTACTTGTTTATCTTAATTTGAAATTGAACTTTTTGTTTACCAATATTATTTTTCTGTAACATAGTAAGCTTTGATTTTAAATAATGTACACTACATTTCTATTTTGTCAACATTAAATATTTTTCTCATTCTCTTGTTAACTTTTGTAAAATAAACATTAATTGAATTTGTAATAAAAATTGTGGTGTTTCTTCTGCGTTTTGCTCTGACAAAAATATTTAAAAAATCCACGTCCAAACACCCGCAGAGCATACAAAATCCACGTTTCAAGGTTTGTGGGTGTTTAAAAATATTATTTTAAAAATGCTTGTTTACGGTCTGTGGGTGTTTGGAAAAAATTGTTTAAAAATTCACGGTGTTTTTGTGTTTGAAAAAAATTATTTAAAAAATCAACGTTTTATGGTGGGTGTGTGTTGTTAAAAAATCCAATTTTTATGGCCTGTGGGTGCTTGAAACAAATTGTTTAAAAAATCTACGTCCAAACACCCACATAGCATAAAAAACCACGTTTCATGGTTTGTGAGTGTTTAAAAATATTATTTAAAAAATGCTTGTTTACGGTCTGTGGGTGTTTGGAAAAAATTGTTTAAACATCCACGGTGTTTGGGTGTTTGAAAAAAATTGTTTAAAAAATCCAGGTTTCATGGTCTGTGGGTGTTTGAAAAAATTGTATAAAAATTCCACATTTTATAAAAATTGTTTAAAAAATCCACATTTTATGATCTGCGAGTGTTTGAAAAACAAAATTGTTTAAAAATCCACGTTTTATGATCTGAG
Organism: Musca autumnalis; assembly: GCF_047663935.1. Lineage (NCBI taxonomy): Eukaryota > Metazoa > Arthropoda > Insecta > Diptera > Muscidae > Musca > Musca autumnalis. The sequence continues at coordinate 74,461,623 of NW_027411644.1, forward strand.
AGTGTTTGAAAAAAAATTGTTTAAAAAATCCACGTTTTATGATCTGTGGGTGTTTGAAACAAATTGTTTAAAAAACCAACGTTTTATGATCTGTGGGTGTTTGAAAATTTTTTTTAACAAATTCACGTTCTATAGTCTGTGGGCGTTTGAAAAAATTGTTTAAAAAATTTACGTTTTATGATCTGTGGGTGTTAAAAAAATAGTTTAAAAAATCCACGTTTTATGGTCCGTGTGTGTTTGGAAAATATTGTTTATAAAATTCACGTTTTATGGTCTGTGGGTGTTTGAAAAAACTATTTTAAACATGCACGTTTTATAGTCTGTGAGGGTTTGAAAAAAGTTTAAAAAATCCAGTTTTATGGTTTGTGGGTGTTGGTAAAAAAATTGTTAAAAAATTAACTTTTATTGGCTGTGGGAGTTTGATTTTTTTTTAATCCAAATTTTATGGTCTGTGGGTGTTTTAAAAAAATTGTTCAAAAAATCCACGTTTTATGGTCTGTTGGTGGTTGAAAAATTGTTTAAAAAATCCACGTTTTGTCGTCGTTGGTTGCTTTAATTTTTTTAAATACACTTCTTATCGTCTGTGGGTGTTTTAAAATAATCGTTTAAAAATATCTACGTTTTATGGACTGTGGGCAGTGGAAAAATTTGTTTAAAAAATCAAGGTTTTAAGTTCTGCGGGTTTTTGAAAAAAATTGTTTAAAAAAATCAACGTTTTGTGTTATGTGGGTGATTGTAAAAAAAAAATTTTACAAAATCCATGTTATGGTCTATGGGTGGTTGAAACGATTATACATTATAATTTAATAAAAAATTATAATCGAATATTTCATACGTAATATATATCAAAAATCCTATGTCTACTAAGGACAGATGATCTTCAAAAAAAAATTAACTTTAATTTACAATCAACCAAGAAAAAATTAACTGAAATACCTATAATTTTCTGCGCCGTTCTTCGTGACGTATGATGACTGTCGCTACTTATACGCCTGCTATTTCCCGAAAATGTCCATATTTATTTAAAAAACAATAACTCATTATCTATTTACTGTCCCAATACAAAATTTTTCCTCGTAATGTTTTTCTACATTCTAATTGTTTTTAGTTAAATGAAAATAACCTTCCATATAGACTGAAAGGACACACACACACAACGTCATGCATGACATTCGCAATTAAACACATTGAGAATTTTTGTATTTTGTTTGCAAACCATCAAACAAAAATTTAACTTAATTGTATAGTTTCAATTTAAATGAAATTGTTAGTTATCGAGAGGGTTACATCCATGGGGGTCGGTCCACATAGCTTTTCTATGAATATTATTGTTAGGTTTTTTATGTATGTACAATGTAAATATTGTCAATATCAATGATTTGAAATTGTTTAAAATTACTAATTACTAGACTGGATCGTATTTGTCCACAACAACATCGAAACAGGTAAATACAAATTTTATTTATTTTTATTTTATTTGTTTAATCCATAAAATAATACAAAAGCCTCCAAGGCCAATAATTAGTATTAACAGTATTCTATATTAAATTCCAAGTAGAAATTACTTATAAACTCAATTTATAAAAATTCGTTGATTATAATTGTATTTGGCTCCCCAGCCATAACAAAGAAAAGAAAAATACAGCAAACAATTGCCAAAAGCAACAAACATATTCTCGGTACAATAAGCCAGGTAGACGTCAAGTTGCAGTAGTGCAACCAAACACGACAGAAGTCATTTGATACCATAGAATTTACCCAAAGTCTATATTAACGTCGAAATCCAAAATGATTCAACAATTTTAACCAAAAAGCATTATTGGACTGTGAAAAAAGTCTCAGTTCAACAGGTAAATAATTCCACAATCTTGCAACACGTGTTAAGAATGATTTCTCAAAAGTAGAGTTGTATATTCTAGGTATAAAGATTTGTGTGTTTCTGGAATAAAAGCTAAAGCTAAACATAATTAATTTATGAAATTATTTTATGTAACGCATATAATAGTTTACAGGAGACAAACGGCTCGAAATCCATTCCCAGAAGATTTTCAACATAAGAAGATATATGTTCCCGACGACCCACACCATACACAAATCTAGCGACAGAGTTGACAATACGTCTTAACTTCAGCAAATGTCGTTCGATCGTACCAGTAACCACTTCCAAGCCATAATTAAGATGCGGCATGAGTAGAGCTGCAGCCAGTCTTTTTTTAACCCTCGAAGGAAGGTATATATTAGTAGAATACAATCTGCGAACAGTACAAACAACTTTACGCTGAATAGAGTCAATATGAGATTCAAACGAAAGTCGATCATCTAAAATAATTCCCAGGATCTTCTGACAACTGAGCTAGAAAAATATTGAGATCATTAGAGTGACTCCCGAATTGAATAGCTTTTGTCTTATCAGCGTCAATTGAAAGAGCATTTCCAAAGCACCAATCCCGGAAGCGACCTAGACAACAATTAATTTCATCTTGAAAGGCACTAACAGACACTCCAGCATAATTAAAAACGAGAAAAATATCATCCGCAAATAAAAGAGGTGTGCAATTAACATCGCTAAAGCATTCGACCATTATACAGCAAATTGACCATTATACAAAAACATTTGGTTTTTCTTAATGTGCTCCTTCATTTGGAGGTTATGTTACAAAATTGGTTACACCATGTTCATCCGCAAATTTCCGCACATTTTTGAAATCTTGACACCTAAAGCTAGAAAAAAATGCTAATGAGGCGGCGGAGATCGGTGGCGATACTAGTTAAAAGCTTATGGGAAGTTAGTCAAAAAAGCAAAATATTATATATTTTAACATATTTTGTTGGCTGTTATTATTAATTAACAAGCATCACTATGCACAGATGAAATGATATAGAAAACAAGTAAGAAAAGCGTTAAGTTCGGTCGGGCCGAACTTTTTATACCCTCCACCACAAATTTCAGCCATTTCGGTGGATTAATGTGGCCACAACCTTCAAAATACCGAAATTCGGACGGTACCGTTCTATGGGGGCTATATGATGGCGTGGACCTATACCTACAGATTTCTGGGGGAAAGTTTTATACGCCTAAAGAAGACTAAATACCAAACTTCAGCCATCTCGGTGTGATAATGAGGCTAAAACTTTCAAAATATCGAAAATTGGGAGATATTGTATTATGGGGGCTATATCAACACGTGGACCTATATAAACATTTTATGGTCGAAATGTTTCTTAGCCTCTGGAAACACAAAATACAAAGTTACAACCGATTCGTTGGTCAAATGGGTCTAATACATTAAAAATATATTAAAATGACGCGTACTTTATAAGAGGGCCTTATGTGGGGGCTATACCAAAACGTGGACCTATATAACCCAACTTTGGTAGGAATGTTTTCTGGCCTCTGAAGACACAAAATACCAAATTACAACCAATTCTGTGGTCAAATGGGTCTAATACATTAAAAATATATTAAAATGACGCGTACTTTATATGGGGCCTTATATGGGGGCTATACCAAAACGTGGACCTATATAACCCAACTTTGGTAGGAATATTTTTTGGCCTCTGTAGACACAAAGTACCAAATTACAACCAATTCGGTGGTAAAATGGGCCAAATATCTTAAAAATTCCTTAAAACGACGATGCGTCACGCGTCATTTTGTATGGGGGCTATACGAAAGCGTGGAACTACATAGCCCGCTTTCAATACCAAAAGTCCTACGTAAATATAACATATTTTCCCAAAATTTCATCAACCTACGTCAATCCGTTCGGACGCTAGAGTGATTGCCACATACGGACAGACGGACGGACATGGCTATATCGATGTAGAATTGCACGCTGATCAAGAATATATATAGTTTGTGGGGTCTAAAATGATTATTTCGAGTAGTTACAAACGTAGTGACAAACTTAATATACCCCCATCCTATGGTGGAGGGTATAATAAGCTCATATCTTGAATAACAACTTTCATTTTAGAAATCGTTATATATATTTGATTTCATTTATTACAGTGTTTTATATTTTTGTTTGATTTGTAAAGCACTTTATTTTTTCCGTTTTCAACGCACTACTTTTAAGAATGAACACATATTTTTATGATACTTCCATCAGAAAATACCGTTATAAATTGTCAAAACATTGTTAGTACAGTGAATTTTGGTATGTTTATAACACTTTTACGCTCATAAAAGTGATGTACGCAGACATAACATTTTTCATTTTTGTCCTATGGGCGCATTCACTGTGCATAGTATGGAGGGTATATTAAGTTTGTAATTCCGTTTGTAACACATCGAACTAATCATTTGCGACCCTATAAAATATATATATTCTTGATCAGGATAAAATTCTAAGACGACCTAACCATGTCCGTCTGTTGTAACCACTCTAGCGTCCGCAATAATTGAGATAGAGTGCTGAAATTTTGCACCCGAGGGTATTTCTTCCATAGGCAGGTCAAGTTTGAAGATGGGCTATATCGGTCTTCGTTTTGGTGTAGCCCCCTATAACGGTACCTCCCGATTTTCGGTATTTTGTGAATTTTAGCTACAATTTCTAACCGACCTAGCTGTAATTTGACGTTTGATGTTATCTGTGGCCACGAAACTTATCCACTAAAAATCGTCGATATAGGACCATGTTTTGCTATAGCCCCCTATACCGGTACCTCCTGATTTTCGGTATTTTGTGGATTTTAGCTACAATTTTTAACCGAACTAGCTGTAATTTGACGTATAGTGTTATCTGTGGCCACGAAACTTATCCACAAAACATCGTCAATATAGGACCATGTTTTGGTATAGCCCCCATATATCGGTACCTCCCGATTTTCGGTATTTTGAGGATTTTAGCTACAATGTTTAACCGAACTTGCTGTAATTGGACATATGATGTTATCTGTGGCCACGAAACTTATCCACCAAAAATCGTCAATATAGGTCCATGTTTTGGTATAGCCCCAATATATCGGTTCCTCCCGATTTTCGGTATTTTGAGGATTTTAGCTACAATGTTTAACCGAACTTGCTGTAATTGGACATATGATGTTATCTGTGGCCACGAAACTTATCCACGAAAAATTTTCAATGTAGGTCCATGTTTTGGTATAGCCCCCATAAACTTTTTAGCCAAAAACTAACCAATAGGGTTATTTGGAGATTTTATGTAAATTTAAACGGTATTATATATGTAACATCATTTACTCCTCCTAGGAATAAGCCTTGACGTGGCGGAGGAGCTAAGTACTTTCCCAATTGAAAGGAAACAAATTATTCCATTTAGGTTATTTTATGGTGGAGGGTATAAAAAGTTCGGCCCGACCGAACTTAACACTTTTTTACTTGTTTGGAATAAAACTTTCTGCGCTCACGCCGAATTACTGACTTCGCCTTATTGCGAAATTTGCAAAACACTTTGCAAGACTCACTGCTCTTGTTAAATTGATAAGCTCTGAAAGCTAAGTCACGCATAGAACAAGCATAGGTAATAGAGTTAGATTTGATCCAGTTGTCATCAGAATGTATCCTTCTTCGAACTAAAGGAACAAACTCAAATAAATCCATAATTAAAGAAGATAAGATAGAACATTTGGCATCAATATTACCAACATTAATCACATCAAAATCGAAGTTAGACAGAAGCGAGTAAAAGCCATCCCAATAAATATTCGAGTAATCCCGATACTCAACGAAATCAAAAATGTGGCAACACTGACATTTAGTGATGCAAATATGATTGAATGGTCAGAGATTCCAGGACAAATCCCTTGACCAGATAAAGACACTATAGAATAGTTACTTAATAAAATAAAATCTATCAGAGAAGTTGAACCATGCGACACGTCCATGTAAGTAGGTTTAGAATTGTGCAATATAGACAGATTCATCCGGAAACAAGATGAGCGAACAAATGCAGACATATGTGAATCAAACAGATTACAGTTAAAATCACCAACTGTCACTAAGTTAGGGTACCTCATAAACAGATCTAAATGTTTATCCTCAAAAAAGGCGAAATCACCAGGAGGAGGCAGATAGACAACACCAAACAAGACCTTAGCGTTACCAGCCGAAAATTCTATAAAGCGCGATTCACACTTGCCTAAGAACGACGATTTGAAAACAATTTTGTATTTGATAGAACTCAGAACATAAATGGCAACACCTCCACCTCGAGTGCCAATACGGTCATTCCTCACAAGCTTATAACCAGGAATATCAACCACACGATTCGAGATATCAGACTTCAGCCACGTCTCAGAAAGTGCAAGAATACTTAAAGAAGAACCACATAAAATAAACTTCAGCTCACCATGCTTTGTTGAACTTATCGAAGGCCTTATACTTCGGCAATTTATGTGTGCAATATTTAATTTGTCTGTACATGAGCTAAGAACCGAGTTTATGTATATATTGTTGCTAATCACTGGCCCAAAATTTGCGTCAAAAGACATCAAAAGTGCAAGAGAAGTTATGATGGGGAACCAAGCATATAAACAAAGAAAAAATTAAATTTATTAACTTTTTACACCTCATAAAAACAAATAACAACTTTAAGACACCTGATCAACAGCAAAAATGAGATCAGATTAAAAATCGCTTACAAAAAGTTAAATGAAGGAAATTATTATGCAGAATATGACAAAATGTAAATGCAGCAAATAAAAAAAAAAAAAAACAAAATCAAACATCTCCGCCATCTACATCATGAAGCAATGCATCACATTGACTGGCGCTATAAGTATCTTCTCTGCCATTAGGGAACCTCAGCCATGCCTTAAGAATGTCAGAATTTAAGATTTTGAACTTTGTCACCATTTTTAAGCGTTGAAGTTTCTTGCATACAAAGTTCAAACGCACAGCAGCAGGAGAAAAATGGTCGTTAAGATAAACACGACTAGTTAAACCAATACCTTGGCTACATAATAAATCAGAGACTTTAAGGTTACGAGTTTTGAAGTACTCTTTCATCAGCAGTTCACGCTTAGACACCTTGTTAAACTTAACCAATATTTGTTTTTTCCCATTTATGTAACATACATGATTAATGTCCATACTGGTGATTGGTACATTATAAAATGTGCCCAAGGCAATAAAAGGCGCTTCCAGATCATCTAAACCCTCTGGCAAACCTCCTATTAAGATATCAGAGCGGTTAATTCTTCTGTGTATGATGTTGTCTTCCTTGTCAAGGGCCACAAATTTATTCACAGTTGAAGTTTCAACACGGAGGACATTATCGTCACATCTTTTAATGTCATCTCTAATCTCAGCTACACAAGAACTAACTTCTCGCTTTATTTCATCCAAGACAGTTGTTAGACGATTCTGCTCAGCCTGGTAGCTCAGCATGAAACCATCAAGTTTTGTTGTTAGGCTATTTATCTTCTGAATGACGTCATTATTATTTGTCTTGTTGTTGTTCAGATTTGGCAAACAATTAGGACAGATGTATGCAAATTCCTTAACAGTCCTCAAAACACTCAGATTTTTCTCGTCAATGTTCGCGCAAGAAGCATGGATACAATCGTTGCAAGCTTTGCATGAGACCGTAGGTTGCGTCTTTGTGAATGATTGGCAGCAAATTCTGCATTTTGCAGCTCTTGTTTCTGGCATATTCAAAACAAGCAGCAACAACAAAATGAAAAATGTCTGATTATTACAGAAACAACAGGAACACTGCAACAACAGCAACAGAGCGGCTTATGCAACAAATGACGGTATCAAAATAACAAAATTTATTATAAAATTTGATTTAAATTCATGCGCCACTACTTAATTTGATGGTTTTAACGCGTACACTTTAGTCTGATTCTGTTTATTTAGTTTGTAAACAAAGCAAATGCCAAAATAAAAAAAGCGATCAGCTGCGATAAAAAAAAAAAACACGTCTACTCAGACATAGGGATCTGAGAAATTGATATTTGGAACTCAATATAGTAGCGTTTTGAATCCAAGTCCTTACTAAGATGACTTCAAAGTCCAATATTAAGACATCTTTACTGTCGTCTATTAAGATGGAACTGATAAAGTACACACGTGGTTATACTGATCCAGTTTATGTCATACGATACACCTATCGAAACTGTGCCACGTGCCAAAATTATAGGTCCTCCTTGACCTCTGGTCAAATTCAAAATTCAACAAAAAATAATAATTAACATTTTAAATGAATCAAAAATTTCAATTACCACAAAATGAAATTTAATTTCTAAATACAATGAATTGACAAAAAAAGTTGAAACATTTGTGGTGTCATTAATAGCGTTCCTAGAATCTGTTTGTATACAAAGTTTATACGTTTCGGCTTTGTCATTCCTTTTGCTATTCACCTTGTAATGCGCCTCTATTCCACCTTTTTTGTCATTTCATGGTTAGAGTAGAAGAAGAAAACTTTAATAAACTTAAGTTGTAAGTATATCTCACTAATACCTTGTCAACATTTGTTAGACAAACAAACAAAAAGGCGAAGGTCTACAGACTCATAAAAGATAAAGCAGAAGAAGAAGGCAAAGGCAAAAGCGAAGGGTGTCTGGGGACAACAGCTGTTGCAATAAAAAAGATTTATTATTTTTCCATCTTTAGGATAGAGACATAAGGTCATAAATTCATCACTCCACTCACGCACCACAACGCTTGACACCACAACAACACACTCACATGACATTGTCGGTCCATTGTCACCAAAAAATAAAAATAATAAGAAAAAAGAAAAGAAAAGGATTCTTAGAAAGTGTTGACCAGCCGTGTCAAGGTTTTTGGAGACGTTGGTTGTTTCAAAGTTCAAAGGCTAAATGATCTAAGATAAGGTCACAATAACTAAATTAGAACCTGCCTACAACACACACAATATTTCACCAATTTCTCATCTAATGAAAACAAATTGCTTTTGCTGGCAACAAAAGGCACGTGACAAAGAATAAGCAGGGAGGAGAAGTGACAAATAGAAGTAATTGATTTTATGAAAGAGACAAATTAGTGGTATAACCAATTAAACTTCTTTTAGACAAGTTGGACAAATGGGGAAAATTCAGTTGAAATTAAGTTATATTAAAATAGACCATTAAGAGTACACTTTTAATTTATTTTTTTTCAAACGCCAACAGAACAATATTTTGGATTTTTTAACAGTTTATTTCAAGCACCCACACAGCAATAAACGAACAGAAAACGTGTATTTTTTCAAAAAAAATTCAACCATCCACGGGCCATAAAACGTGGATTTTGTAAACATTTTTTTGAACCACCCAAAGACCACAAAACGTGAATTTTTAGATATTTTTTTGAATGACCCAAAGACCGCAAACCGTTGATTTTTAACATTTTTTTGAACCACTTACAATTATAAGACGTGGATTTAAAAACAAAAATTTTTGAACCACCACTCAAAACGTGGATTCTTTTAAACAATTTTTTGACCACGCAAAGACCATAAAAGTCAATTTTTTAAAAATTTTTTTTGGACTACACAAAGACCATAAAACGAGGATTTTTAAACATTTTTTTTGACCACACAAAAACCATAAAACGGGAATTTTTCAAACAATTTTTTGAACAAGACAAAGACCATATAACTTGACTTTTTAAACATTTTTTTTTTGGACCACACAAAGACCATATAACTTGATTTTTTAAAAATTTTTTGGACCACTTTTTGGGCCACCAAATACCATAAAACGTGGATTTTTTAAACAATTCTTTGGACCACGCAAAGACCATAAAACGTGGATTTTTTTAACAATTTTTGGACTACACAAAGGCCATAAAAAGTGAATTTTTTAAAAAATTTTTTGGACCACACAAAGACGTGGATTTTTTAAACAATTTTTTGACCACAAAAAGGCAATAAAACTTGGATTTTTAAACAATTTTTTGGACGTGAATTTTTTAAACAATTTATTGGACCACACAAAGACCATAAAACGTGAAATTTTTAAACAATTTTTTGGACCACACAAAGACCATAGAACGTGGATTTTTTAAATAATTTTTTGGACCACAAAAAGACAATAAAACGTGGATTTTTAAACAATTTTTTGGACCACAAAAAGACAATAAGACGTGGATTTTTAAACAATTTTTTGGACCACACAAAGAACATAAAACGTGGATTTTTAAACAATTTTTTGGACAACACAAAGACCACAGAAAGTGGATTTAAAAAAAAATTAGACCACAAAAAGGCAATAAAACGTGGATTTTTAAACATTTTTTGGATCACACAAAGACCATAAAATGTGGATATTCTAAACATTTTTTGGACCACACAAAGACCTAAAACGTGGATTTTTAAACAATTTTTTGGACAACACAAAGACCATAAAACGTGGATTATTTAAACAATATTTTGGGCCACACAAAGACCATAAAATGTGGATTATTTAAACAATATTTTGGGCCACACAAAAAATTAAACATGGATTTTTTCAACAATTATTTGGACCACACAAATACCATAAGACGTGGATTTTTTAAGCAATTTCTTGGACCGCACAAAGACCATGAAACGTGGATTTTTCTACACAATAGTTTGGATAACAAATAGACCATAAACGTGGATTTTTAAACAATTTTTGGACCACAAAAAGACAATAAAACGTGGATTTTTAAACAATTTTTGGACCACAAAAAGACAATAAAACGTGGATTTTTAAACAGCTTTTTAGACCACACAAAGATCATATAACGTGAATTTTATAAACATTTGTTGTGCCACACGAAGATAATGAAACGTGGATTTTTTAAACAGTTTTTTTGGACAACACAAAAACCACAAGACGCGGATTTTTTAAACAGTTTTTTTGGACAACACAAAAACCACAAGACGCGGATTTTTTAAACAATATTTTGGACCACACAAAGACCATAAAACGTGGATTTTTTAAACAGTTTTCTGGACCACACAATGACCATAAAACGTGGATGTTTTAAACAATTTCTTGGACCACACAAAGACCATAAAGCGAGGATTTTTTAAACATTTTTTTGGACCACAAAAAGACAATAAAACGTGGATTTTTAAAAAAAAATTTGGACCACACACAGACCATAAAACGTGGATTTTTAAACATTTTTTGGACAACACAAAGACCATAAAACGTGGATTTTTAAACATTTTTTGGACAACACAAAAACCATAAAACGTGGATTTTTTTAAACAATTTTTTGGACCACACAATGACCATAAAACGTGGATTTTTAAAAAAATTTTGGACCACACACAGACCATAAAACGTGGATTTTTAAACAATTTATTGGACCACACAAAAACCATAAAACGTGGATTTTAAAACAATTTTTTGGACAACACAAAAACCATAAAACGTGGATTTTTAAACAATTTTTTGGACAACACAAAAGCCATAAAACGTGGATTTAAAACAATTTTTTGACAACACAAAAACCATAAAACGTGGATTTTTAAACAATTTTTTGGACAACACAAAAACCATAAAACGTGGATTTTTAAAGCATTTTTTGGACCACCCACAAACAATAAATCGTGGATTTTTTAAACAATTTTTTGGACCACCCACGGTCCATAAAACGTGGATTTTTTAAACAATTTTTGGGCCACGCAAAGACCATAAAACTTGGATTTCTTAAAAAAATTTTTGGACAACACAAAGACCACAAAACGTGGATTTTTTAAACAATTCTTTGGACCACACAAAGACCATAAAACGTGGTTTTTAAACCAATTTTTGGACAACACAAAAACCATAAAACGTGGATTTTTAAACAATTTCTTGGACCACACAAAGACCATAAAACGTGGATTTTTTAAACAATTTTTTGGACCACACAAAGACCATAAAACGTGGATTTTTTAAACAATTTTTTGGACCACACAAAGACCATAAAACGTGGATTTTTTAAACAATTTTTTGGACCACACAAAGACCATAAAACGTGGATTTTTTAAACAATTTTTTGGACCACACAAAGACCATAAAACGTGGATTTTTTAAACAATTTTTTGGACCACACAAAGACCATAAAACGTGGATTTTTTAAACAATTTTTTGGACCACACAAAGACCATAAAACGTGGATTTTTTAAACAATTTTTTGGACCACACAAAGACCATAAAACGTGGATTTTTTAAACAATTTTTTGGACCACACAAAGACCATAAAACGTGGATTTTTTAAACAATTTTTTGGACCACACAAAGACCATAAAACGTGGATTTTTTAAACAATTTTTTTGGACCACACAAAGACCATAAAACGTGGATTTTTTAAACAATTTTTTGGACCACACAAAGACCATAAAACGTGGATTTTTTAAACAATTTTTTGGACCACACAAAGACCATAAAACGTGGATTTTTTAAACAATTTTTTGGACCACACAAAGACCATAAAACGTGGATTTTTTAAACAATTTTTTGGACCACACAAAGACCATAAAACGTGGATTTTTTAAACAATTTTTTGGACCACACAAAGACCATAAAACGTGGATTTTTTAAACAATTTTTTGGACCACACAAAGACCATAAAACGTGGATTTTTTAAACAATTTTTTGGACCACACAAAGACCATAAAACGTGGATTTTTTAAACAATTTTTTGGACCACACAAAGACCATAAAACGTGGATTTTTTAAACAATTTTTTGGACCACACAAAGACCATAAAACGTGGATTTTTTAAACAATTTTTTGGACCACACAAACAAAGACCATAAAACGTGGATTTTTTAAACAATTTTTTGGACCACACAAAGACCATAAAACGTGGATTTTTTAAACAATTTTTTGGACCACACAAAGACCATAAAACGTGGATTTTTTAAACAATTTTTTGGACCACACAAAGACCTTAAAACGTGGATTTTTTAAACAATTTTTTGGACCACCCACAAACAATAAATCGTGGATTTTTTAAACAATTTTTTGGACCGCCCACGGTCCATAAAACGTGGATTTTTTAAACAATTTTTGGCCCACGCAAAGACCATAAAACTTGGATTTCTTAAAAAAAATTTTGGACAACACAAAGACCACAAAACGTGGATTTTTTAAACAATTCTTTGGACCACACAAAGACCATAAAACTTGGTTTTTTAACCAATTTTTGGACAACACAAAAACCATAAAACGTGGATTTTTAAACAATTTCTTGGACAACACAAAAACCAAAAACGTGGATTTTTAAACAATGTTTTGGACAACACAAAAACCATAGAACGTGGATTTTTAAACAATTTTTTGGACAACAAAAAAACCATAAAATGTGGATTTTAAAACAATTTTTTGGACAACACAAAATCATAAAACGTGGATGTTTAAACAATTTTTTGCACAACACAAAAACCATAAAACGTGGATTTTTTAAACAATTTTTTGGACCACCCACAAACAATAAAACGTGGATTTTTTAAACAATTTTTTTTGACTACACAAAGACCATAAAACGTGGATTTTTTAAACAATTTTTTTGACCACACAAAGACCATAAAACGTGGATTTTTTAAACAATTTTTTTGACCACACAAAGACCATAAAACGTGGATTTTTTAAAAAAATTTTTTGACCACACAAAGACCATAAAACGTGTATTTTTTAAACAATTTTTTTGACCACACAAAGACCATAAAACGTGTATTTTTTTAACAATTTTTTTGACCACACAAAGACCATAAAACGTGGATTTTTTAAACAATTTTTTTTGACCACACAAAGACCATAAAAGGTGGATTTTTTAAACAATTTTTTTGACCACACAAAGACAATAAAACGTGGATTTTTTAAACAATTTTTTTGACCACACAAAGACAATAAAACGTAGATTTTTTAAAAAAAATTTGGAAACACAAAAACCACAAAACGAAGATTTTTTACACAATTTTTTGAACCACACAAAGACCATAAAACGTGGATTTTTAAAAAATTTTGTGGACCACACAAAGACCATAAAACGTGATTTTTTTTAAACAATTTTTTGGACCACACAAAGACCATAAAACATGGATTTTGAAGCAATTTTTTAGACCACAAAAAGACCATAAAACGTGGATTTTTTAAGCAATTTTTTGGACCACACAAAGACAATAAAACGCGGAGTTTTTAAACAATATTTTTGAACCATATCTTAAACAGTGGACTTTATTATTCCCCCGTCCAGAATTGGTGTGGAGGACCGAGTAAAATTTGAAATAATTGCGATATTCAAACGAGATCGTTCCAAGTGGGTTGGAATGTGTATTTTATATCTATGGGGTGTTTTCTAACTAAACATGCAGGAGCTGTTTCCATCTGAGGTAAATGGCGGAAAGAAAAACCCACCAGACAGTAGTTATAGAACTATATAAAGGCATTAAACCAACGAAACAGAAAATGGAGTCGTCTTGGTATGAAGCTTCGGAACCGCCTGTACGTACGAACAAGGTGAACCAACGAATTGATGCTCTCCTTTGGCGTAAGAACTATATAAGCAGGTTACGAAGGAAAGCCTTTTTCTTGAGTTTTTAAATTATCCATGGACACCTAACGGAGTTCTATTTCCATAGCTTACAATCCCGCGAACTTTGTTAGCGTCGTCATACACGCACTCATTCATATTCCTTATATCACCACCAAAAAACCGTTGGCTTATTGCCATGTTACATATGGTTTTCCATGTACATACAAATTTACATATGTATGTACAAGTAAAACATACATATACATGCATATATATTTCTTTGCATATCAATACAAAACGTATGTAGATGTTAGGACACATGCATACATTCACAAATCCATCATCTTCATCATACTCATCTGTTTTGAAGTGAAATGTTGATATCAATTCAAAACAGGAGAACAGGAAAAAATAAAACGAAGATAGAAGAAAAACGTTAAAGGGTAGGATAAACATTTTCGTCTTTAACAGGAAGAACTAGTGGTATTCTATAGAAAAACTTAGTGATCTTCTATATGAAGACCTCCTGGGGGAGTTTGCCATTCTCCTACCAGGCGCGTCTTCCCGGGTGGCGGATGGGAAGGGGGTCACTGCATTGTGTGGAGTCGGAGCCGTCCTTGGGCAAACAAAGCTGGACCCGACCCCGCACATCGTGGAGACCCTGGGGGTCTTTGGACCCCCCGTGGACTAAAAATTGGATCGGGGTAGTTCCCTTAAATAAATTAACTAAAATGGGTAGAAAGAACAGGAGAAATAAAGTTACGGTGCAGGGAGTTAATAACCCAGTACCGGCGGCAAGCGTTGGTGTGACCACAAGCCATGTGTCGTCGAGATCAAGCGATTGTGATTCGGCTGTTTTAGGTGTGGATGCCTTGGCACCTACAGCTGTACCTGCTACAAGTGCATCAATTCCAACCCCCAAATTAGATGACGACCCGGCAATTCAAACGGAACATGATTTAGCCAGGGCTGGTGAAAGCCAGTCTACGGCAGACAGGACCGCAGTTGTGGGCGGGGACGACCTTCACGGGACCATCAGAACTATTCATGACAGTTTAGAGAGGCAAAGTAGGGAACTTCTCGACCAGCTGGATAGGCTTGTACCGGATGAGCATTGTGAGGACACACTCCCTGAGGAATTGTTACACATTCTGACCCTGACTGACGATGAGCTGGACACCGGTGACCCCGGCCAAGTCTACACAGGAAGTTTGTTGTGACTCTAACAAAGGGAGTGCGAACCCAGATACCCAACCGGATGCAAGTCCGATTCCAACTGGTCCTGTGTCGGCACTTGCCGACAATAGGCTTCAAAGGCAGACTGCAACTGAAACGATGTCCGACGACGGGGAATCTAACGAGATCCCGACAACGGGCAGCGACTCGAAAGTTGCATCTGCATGAGAAGCATCGGATGCGAAGCACTACAAACGTGCTGTATCCTATCTCCGCAAGTTCGTAGGGAGAGACGCGAACTTGCATTCGGCGAGGGAGGTCCACCTTATCAGGGGTAAGCTGAAATTCATAAGGAAGTTCGAGAGAACTTACCCGCGTGAATTTCATCGCGAGCTCCAGGTGGAACGGATCTTCCTCCCGGATAAAGTAGTGGAGCCGGCTAAGCCTACTGCCTCTGGCAAATTTGCTGCGCCGAAACCTATTCAGAAGCTTAACCCGAACCGACAGGTAAAGGAAAAGGCTAATGAGTGCACCCCCAAACCTACAGGAACCCCTAGTGATGACCGACCGGTGAAGGACTCTGCCTCAAAGCCCGATTCTGCTCCGAAAGGCAAGGGTAAAGCGGCTGGAAATGCTGGTCTCAATAGGAAGATGGATAGGCCAGCAAAGGAAACATCGTCTTCTGGAGGAACGAACAATGCCCCGCAGCATAAATCTGTGAAGCGCGTTCGTTCCTCCGAGGGTCCACAGCCTTCACCAAAGAAGACGATGACTTCTCAGCTGGTTGAACCATCAACCTCGTATGCGGCGGCTGTTGAGCGTACAACCAAGGGGAAGCAACTGAGTACAGAGAAGGAATCCACCTCCTCTGGAAAAGTTAACCCCAAGGCGCGCGGTAAAGGACGCAAGAAGCCATACAGTAGACCAGTTACAGTGGCAGATGATAAAGACCTTCTTTTGGCAATCATCGATAGAGCTGACCCAAATGGTAGAATCAGCGACAGTCACTGGTTGCTTTTTGAAATTGGTCTTCGGTCTGCCATAGTTTCTGGACCGACAATTTGGCAGCGCCTTCTTATGAAAGGGTGTCAAGGTTATTAACTGTCTGAACAAGAAGTCACGAGACTTTCTTGTTCAGACAGTTGAGGGCTTTGGCGCTCTGTGGGAAGGAGCTGATCTTGCGGCGGTCTCCCTAACTGATATTCCATCCAGGAAGGTTCTTTCAGCGTGGATTCCCCCACCTACTGTGGATAAGGAGCTCCTGCTGAAAATGCTTAGATTGCAAAATCCCAACCTCACTACGTCGGGCTGGACTGTAATAAGTCTAGCACCCTGTAACGAGGATGGTGGTTTGGTTGCAAGAGTGGCGGTCGACCCCCCTGGGGAGTTATATCTTAGAGAACGTGAGGGAAAACTGAATTTCGGTTCAGGATGGGTTCGGTTTCGACTGAGTCCACCCCACGAAACTCAGTAAGGGTAGGGAAGCGGCAAAGGCTGCGCATTTGCAGATCAATCTGCATCATTGCAAAGCAGCCGCCGCTGAACTACTGTTGTCCCTCACGACCTCTGAGGTGGACATTGTCTTAGTCCAGGAGCCTTATATCTATAAAAATAAGGTTTCTGGACTAAGCAATGCCAATTTCGACATCTTCGCCCCGTCCGAGGGGGAGAAGGTGAGGACTTGTATAGTAGGTAAAAAGAGCTTAAATCTAATATTTTTATCTAATTACAGCAACGGTGACATGTGCACGGTTAGGCTGGAGCATGGTACGGGGATGGCCAAACTGCTGTCATCCGTATACATGCCTTTTGAGGCCCCAGACCCACCAAACCTGGATGTCCGACGGTTGCTCGATGATATGATGGGTACCTGTAACTTGATCCTGGGATGCGACTCAAACGCTCACCATTTCCAATGGGGCAGCACGGACACCAACAAAAGGGGTGAGTCTATATTCGACTTTATTTTATCATATAATTTACGAATATGTAACAGGGGTAATGATCCAACATTTAAAATTAGGGATAGGGAGGAGGTCATCGACCTAACCCTCTCTAATCTAGATGACTCCGTCCTATGTTATTGGAGGGTATCTAAAGAATGTTCCTTCTCGGATCATATGAAGATATCCTTTGAAGTCTTTTTGGGCGGGGGTCGCCAAATTCCTTATAGGAAGCCGCGAAGAACAAACTGGGATAAGTACACGGAACTAACGAGTTCTTAACTGGCTCTTAATATTAATGTAGAAACAGCTGAGAATCTTAATGGAACCGTTAAAAATCTTACAGATGTTCTTCTCCGTTGCCATAAGGAATCCTGTCCACTAACCTATCCTGGGAAGAAATCTCAGCCAGTGTGGTGGAACAAGGAACTTGGCGAGCTTAGAAAAACTACCAGGCGACTGTATAACAGGGCGCATGAGACTAAACTCGACATTGATTGGGACTCCTACAAGGTGAGTTTCAATAAATACAAGAGTGAGATCAAGCGAGCTAAGAAAAAATCTTGGGTTAATTTCTGTGAGTCAGTAGAAGGAGTCAACGAAGCAGCTAGGTTTTGAAGGTTACTTTCCAAGGACCCTAAATCCATTGGAAGTATCAAGAAACAAGATGGTGCGTGGACTGACTCTGCTACCGAGACTCTTAACCTCCTGGCAGAGACCCACTTCTCAGGCTGTAAGGATGCGGATACAATGAATGTGACGACCTCCAAATTCTAGAGCCTAGGGATTCGAATCTCGTTGATAAGGTGGTTAAAAGAAATAAGATTAAATGGGCTGTCAACACTTTCAAGCCATATAAGTCACCTGGACCGGATGGTATAACGCCGGCGATGCTTCAATTTGCAGCGCCGCTTTTATATCAAATCCTGGAGGGCGTGTTTGACTCTCTCATATGTACCGGGTCTGTGGAAAGAGGTAAAAGTTACTTACATTCCCAAAGCGGGAAAACCTAGTCACTCTGCACCAAAGGACTACAGACCCATCAGTTTATCATCCTTTCTCCTTAAGACACTCGAAAGACTGATAAGAAGCCATGTAGACACCGCCTCTATAATCAACTCACAACACGCCTATATTAAAGGCAAATCTGTGGAGTCTGCCTTGCATGAGGTGGTTGGCTTCATTGAGAGGAACATGGAAAACTCAAACTTTACCTTGGCTGCCTTTCTGGACATAGAAGGAGCCTTTAACAACGTAGAACTTGAGTCCATAAAACTCTCACTTAAGAAAGTTAACACACCTGAACCTCTAACTTGCTGGATAAATAATATGCTAGAAAGCAGAATTATAAACTCCAGCATTGGGGAGACAAACATTAGGAAAACAGTAACTAGAGGCACTCCCAGGGAGGGGTGTTCTTACCTCTACTGTGGCTACTTGTCATAAACAATATTTTGACGGATCTGGACAATCAAGGTATAAAAGTTGTCGCCTATGCGGACGACGTTGTACTACTGATTTCCGGTAAGTTTCCGTCAACCATTTCGAAGCTTATGCAAGGAGCATTATCGACGCTGTCGCGCTGGGCTAAGGCCAATGGCCTTGGAGTAAACCCAACCAAGACAGAACTGGTAATGTTCACGAGAAAGCGTAAGCTCGGCGTATTTATGCCACCAACACTGGATGGAGTGCAGCTTCAGCACTCGCCCGAGGCAAAGTACCTTGGCACTATCCTGGACTGTCAATTGCGATGGAACAGGAATGCTGAGGAAAAGGCGAAGAAAGGATTGATTGCACTTTATTCATGTAAGAATTCCATTGGGAAAAGTTGGGGCCTAAACCCATCGATTATACACTGGTTGTATAACACCGTGGTTAGACCCATTTCCTATGGTTCTCTTGTTTGGTGGCACTCACTGCGCCAAAAATCGACATCCGGTAGGCTTGACAAGGTACAAAGAGCTGCCTCGATTCTCATAACTGGAGCCACCAGGAGCACACCACAGGCTGCCATGAACGCAATGCTGAACTTAAAACGCCTGAGTCTTAGCATTAAGTGTCAGGCAACTCGCAGTGCCCTACGGCTGCAAGAAGAGGATCTCTAGCGCGGTTATACCTATGGGCATGGTTGTATCCAGAACGAATCAGGCATAAGTGTGAACCAACGCGGAAAACTGAGCGACTATATATCACCAGTCCTGAGATTTGACGATATAGACGTCGTTATACCTAGTAGAGATGACTGGAACCGCAGTAACCCCCCTCTGGACGGTCTGGCTTTCTATACAGACGGTTCCAAGATGGAGGCTAGACAGCAACTGTAGTGTCTTCCAGGCTGAAATCTTCGCGATTTGGAAGGCAGCGGAATTGATAAAAAGTTTGGATGCAGAAATCTTTGAACCGGTGACTATCTTTGTGGATAGCCAAGCGGCTCTTAAAGCCATCAAATCCTGCAACATCAAATCCGATGTCGTCCTTAAGTGTAGATCAGCCTTGGGAACGCTAACTAACGGCTTCCTGCTATGCAGGGTACCAGGACACCGCGACTATCTGGGTAATGAAAGAGCAGACGAATTAGCTAGGCGAGGATCGCAGTCTACAGACCTAGCTATCGCTGACTCTATCAAGCCACCCATTTGTCATTTCTTTCAAAATATTAAACGTTCTCTGACGAAAGAGCCAGTGAATTGTGGCATAATGAACCTAGGTGCATTGTGGCAAGATCCATATGGCCGTCTCTGTCAATCAAAATAACTCTCTCTCTGCTGAACCTGAGTAAAGCTGAAATTAGAGTAACGACGGTAGTCATTACTGGACACTGCTACATCAGGGCCCATACAATCAAATGGGATGAGGATGTTACTGACTACTGCAGACTCTGTGAGGACGAGGAGGAGTTAGAGACGATCGAGCACATCGTTGTCCAGCAATGGCTCGTAGACGGCATAGGTTAGTAGGTGTTCACTTTCCACCGTGTCTAACTTTCTACTCAACTGTGGAACCTGCTGTGATCTACAACATCATCAAAAATCTGACGTGGCTGGGACAGCGCAACCTGAACGCGTAAATTAATTCAACTATTCTGCCTACAATAAAAAATAAAACTTTTCTCCTACTCTAAAACTATTACTCCCCTCTTAAACTTTCTTGTAATTTATTCGTTCTTCACTTTTCTAACAACTTCCTCATTTTATTTTTCCCCCTATCCTGTCTTTTTCCATCTCCTCTTTTCCTGCAGCTTTTTTCTACTGAATGATCACAATGGACCGGAAGGTCTCCGAGTGACGCAGTCACAAGTTAGTGGCTGCACATCCCCTAACCCAACCTAACCTAACCTATATGAAGACCTAGAGGTCTTTTATTTAAAGACCTACAGGTCTTCTTTAAGAAGTTCTACAGGTCTTCTATAAGAAGATCTACAGGTCTTCTAAAGGATGAAGGACTACTGTTCTTCTATATGAAGACCTAATAACATATGGTCTTCTATACGAAGACCTAGTGGTCTTCTATACGAAGACCTAATGGTCTTCTATACGAAGACCTAATGGTCTTCTATAGGAAGACCTAGTGGTCTTCTATAGGAAGACCTAGTGGTCTTCTATACGAAGACCTAATGGTCTTCTATACGAAGACCTAGTGGTCTTCTGTACGAAGACCTAGTGGTCTTCTACACGAAGGCCTAATGGTCTTCTATACAAAGATCTAATGGTCTTCTATGCGAAGACCTAATGGTCTTCTATGCGAAGACCTAATGGTCTTCTATACGAAGACCTAATGGTCTCCTACAGGTCTTCTACAAAGAGCTTGTGCTTTACAAAGGTCTACTGCTCTTCTGTAGGAAGTCCTACTAGTCTTCTGGAGAAAAACCTAAAGGTCTTCGACAGAAATACCTTCTGCTGATCTCTAGAAATACCCGCTCCTTTTTCATCCATCTCATCTAAAACGACTCCTTTATTCTTGCCCATCAAGACTCCATACAGCTCGCCGATAAAAACCTCCTTCATCACGTCTATAAAGGCTCACTTCATCTCATCTATAAAGAATCCCTTCAGCCCATCTATAAAGACTCCTTTCTGTTGGTTAATAAAGACTCCCTTTAGCTCGCTAATACTACTTTCTGCTCGGGTGTATACATTCCCTTCGAGATCTGCCCCCATTTGAGCTGATTTTTCTTAGTATGCCGCTGATTGGCATTCTGCCAATATGATGTTATTTGCTACTCCTGGTCGCCTAAGGTTGGAACATGAAATACTAGCGCACACCGTTATTGGTATTGATGTTATTTGAAGTTTTGTTGCAATGATGATGATGACGATGAGATTGTTTGCAATTACTACAAACCGTGGAGTTGCTGAAATTGCTCCACTATATTGGGTTATTTGTAAATCATATTCTATTTGCCTACATACGACAGGATATTCATATCCTTCACAAGAGAATGAATAAAATCCTACGATGAAGAAGTGTTAAATTACTCACAGCGTGGCATTTATTTGGTATGAAGAATAGAAGGATATTGGAAAACTAGAAGAAGAAGCAACTCACATGGCTTTGGGTTATCAACCCTTATGCAAATTATTTAAAAATATTTTTTAAAAAATGTCTTTTATGAAAATTATTTAAAAATATTTTTAAAAAAATGTCTTTTATGAACATTATTTAAAAATATTTTTAAAAAATGTCTTTTATGAAAATAATTTAAAAATATTTTTTGTTTTTTCAAAATAGTCTGGCTTAATCCCATTGTTGTTGTTTTAATATTTTAAAACAACTATTTTATTAGTGGAAAAGATTTGGCATTGTTCGCCAAGGGGTAAGGCAGGGAATACTATAGTTTCGATCCACGCCACTGGATCTCATCAGTTCCCTTGTTTCTTGTTTGTGGATATTCTCCACCGAAGTTATTTTTCAATAACTTCTTCAACAAGAAACTTTTTATACCCAAACATCAATCGTCAGCTCGAAGTATAAAGGTAAGCAAAGAAAAAAGTTCAATGAGAAGTTTTTCCTTGGCAACCTCATACAACTCCGACGAAAGTGTCTGCGAAAACAATTCAAACCTCTTCCACTTGTATGTGTCGTCGAATTTTGACGAATGCACACATCAAAATTTGGTTGGTCTGCTTTACAGCAAAAACAACACACGTCGTGCCAGTGTCTTCAATTTGAAGCATTGTGGCGTTTTTTTTTTATTGGGATCTTTTCCACTAATAAAATAGTTGTTTTAAAATATTAAAACAACAACAATGGGATTAAGCCAGACTATTTTGAAACAAGTAAGCAAAGGCTATAGTCGGACGGGGCCGACCATGTGATACCCTACACCACAACCTCTAGGAATGAGCTATGTGCAACCGCCTTGCACGCTGAATAAAATTTTCAATTTTAAACGGTGGCAAAATACTCCTTAATAATGTTGGCGATATTTCCTGAGTATTTCAGCCATGAAAAACGTCTCTACAAGTGGCAACTTATCACACACATTGATTAGCCCCTCCTGCTAAATCTTCAAATTGTCTTTGAATATCAGGTTCCTTTTTGGAATAACCTAAAATAAATAAATATACATATATACAATGCAATTTGCTACATCTCTGATATTTGATATTTCGGAAAATTGTAAGTTTATTGAAGATCTATCGTCCTCACGTAGTTTTGTGCTTTTCAGGGAATTTCGAAAATAGTTTATTCTGGGTATATATTTTGATATCAAAATAAATATATTTTATACTGGTAGAAATAACTACTAATGAATAGAAATTCAAATAATTTGCATGCAAACAAATGTATAAATCACAAAATTATTTATATTCAATTACACGCCAAAGAAGATAGTATAAGTCAGCTGCGTTAACGGTGATATACCCTCTGCCTCAGGTTTCTTGCCTGTTTTTCAGAGTTTCTTGGAGCTTTTCGGCCATAACCTCAGGAAATATGGACTTGATATTGTAATTGTACCATCGAAAAGGGGACCGCAAGGACAATCTGCTGAAAAAAAAATCAAAACGATTCGAGAGGACTCTTAAACTTCACTTTTCCGAATTTTGTATATAGTCTTACCCAATCTATCGATCGATTGCTCACTTCGCCAGTTATCGTTCACACAAATTTTCGAAAAAACAATTGAACTTTTGTGGGGGAGGTGTGAACCTGTATAGCCTATATTTGAACTTAAACTAAGTTTGGGCAAAATATTTCGAAGTATAAAATTTTCGTGCCCACCAGCCACAGTAAGAGAGACAGATGAACGGACTGGGCTAAATAGACTCCAAATTGTCTAAACAAATTTCGTCCAAACATACTTGGGGTCTAATACCATTATTTCGATGAGACACATCTTTGGTCGTATTTTGTATCTATCCCCTTTACTGTAAATCCTGAGGTATAAAATAAGTGGCGAGGCGACCCAATGCTGCAATATTTGTATAAAACATCCAATTGGACAATTTACCTGAAAATTTATCTGTCATGATATCGACAATTTGTAGCATGGGAGGAAATTGTGGTTCTCTACAGAAACCCCATTACATATTAGGCAGTAGGCCCGTTATCTACCAGACACATTAATGCAATTTGGATCAAGGAAAAGGTCAGTAGTTCTTTTTCCATACGTACGCTACTTTGCCGGTATATGCCCTCCAGGAATTCAAATATGGACCAAAAATAAAATTTGTAAATTTTTCATACACAAGTAATGGTCTATGTTACCCGCTAAATAATATCAGGTCATCATGCAAAATTATAGGCATTTTCTTCAACCTAAACTCTTACCTCGTGCGAAATTTCGTGACTATGGAGCTATAATTGCTACCTCTAGCGTGCTTATGATTACAATACCAACAAAAAACTGGATGCATAAGGCTGTAACTTTGTTATCTGATCACGTACATCAACATAATTGACATCAATGGAAAGGTCAGGAGATCGTCTTCCAAATATATTTCACGATGGAAGAATGTGTCTTTCAGGAACAAAGATATAAGCTGTATATTAAAAAATTTCACAATTTTCACACAAAAGTTATGGTCCATTTAACCCTCTAAATATTATCTGATCGCCATCTCAAATTGCATACTTCTTCTTTGTCATATACTCTCACCTTATTTAAAATTTCGAGGCGATCAGACTATTATTGCGACCTACAGAGCAGCTACAAAATCGGATAAAAATTATGTTTTTGGTCCATTTCACCCGCTTAATATTTCACGATCATCACCAATTAAAATAGCGATCTATTCTGATGTGAAACCGACCTCCACACCAAATTTCGTAACGATCGGTCCATAATTGCGGCCTGTAGTTTGATTACAATTTATAATGGACAGACGGACACACGGACGGACGGACGGTCGGACACACATCTCAAAATCGCTTTATCTCGCCGAGATATGAAGATTGGTATGCCACATCTGGGGTCTCCGACGAATATTTCGCGGTGTTACATGAATTTTTACCAAAACAAACTTATAATACCCTTTCCACATAGTGGTGTAGGGTATAAAAACATAATTGCAAACGCTATCCCAATAAAAAAAATAACGCCACAATGCTTCTAATTTAAGATATTTTTAAAAAATGTCATGAAAATTATTTAAAAATATTTTTAAAAAATCCACGTTTATGAAAATTATTTAAAAATATTTTTAAAAAATCCACGTTTATGAAAATTATTTAAAAATATTTTTAAAAAATCCACGTTTATGAAAATTATTTAAAAATATTTTTAAAAAATCCACGTTTATGAAAATTATTTAAAAATATTTTTAAGAAATCCACGTTTATGAAAATTATTTAAAAATATTTTTAAAAAATCCACGTTTATGAAAATTATTTAAAAATATTTTTAAAAAATCCACGTTTATGAAAATTATTTAAAAATATTTTTAAAAAATCCACGTTTATGAAAATTATTTAAAAATATTTTTAAAAAATCATCGTTTATGAAAATTATTTAAAAATATTTTTAAAAAATCCACGTTTATGAAAATTATTTAAAAATATTTTTAAAAAATCCACGTTTATGAAAATTATTTAAAAATATTTTTAAAAAATCCACGTTTATGAAAATGATTAAAAAATATTTTTAAAATTTTTTTTTATTTTTTTTTTTTATGAAAATGATTAAAAAATATTTTTAAAAAATCCACGTTTATGAAAATGATTAAAAAATATTTTTAAAAAATCCACGTTTATGAAAATGATTAAAAAATATTTTTAAAAAATCCACGTTTATGAAAATGATTAAAAAATATTTTTAAAAAATCCATGTTTATGAAAATGATTAAAAAATAAAAAAATATTTTAAAAAATCCACGTTTATGAAAATTATTTAAAAATATTTTAAAAAAATCCACGTTTATGAAAATTATTTAAAAATATTTTTAAAAAATCCACGTTTATTAAAATTATTTAAAAATATTTTTAAAAAAATCCACGTTTATGAAAATTATTTAAAATTATTTTAAAAAAAATTCACGTTTATGAAAATTATTTTAAAATATTTTTAAACAATACACGTTAATGAAAATTATTTAAAAATATATTTAAAAATCTAGGTTTATGAAAATTATTTAAAAAAATTTTAAAAAAATTCATTTAAAAATTCCACGTTTATGCAAATAGTTTAAGAATATTTTTAAATAATCCACGTTTATGAAAATGAATTTAAAAATACCTTTAATAAATATATTTATTTCTTTGAAATTTTAATTTATCAATATTTTTTATTTAATACATTTTTCCCTTTACCCAATTTTTCATTCCACATTTTAATAGAACAATAGAGAACATAGAGTTCCTGTTCGCCTTGAAATATGCACCACACATGTACATTTTCTTTTATTTATGTTTATTATTATTTGCCTCGAAGAATATTATGTCACGAATATCGTTTATTTATCCAAATTTAATTTCCGTCCTAAATTTATTATATCCCTTGTGTTACTTCTTTTCGAATTAAGGTAGGGTCACATTAGGCAAATATTTGCCGAAAAATGACAAATATTTGTTTGCTTCAATCTGACCAGCAAATATTTTTCAAGGGCAAACAAGAAAACAGCTGATTTTGGGGAAACAAAACCATTTGCCAGCAAACAAAAAATTTTCCAGTTTGCCCATAATGTGAACACTCTTGAGCAAATATTTTTCACTCTTTTGAGTAAATATTTATTAGGTCTTACAAAAGTTTTGTAAGAGCAAACAAGGGCAAATATCTGCTGAAACACATTGTTGTCACCTATTACAAAAGGATCTTATGAATATAAAAAAGATAACATTACTTGTAAATATATAATACAAAGCGAATATTTAATGAATACACAAATACTTACTTACTTACTTACTTAGTTGGCCCATTACAGAACATTTGTTCCATAGACCGAACTAAGAAAAGATCTCCATTCCTCTCTGTTTTTCGCTTGACTTTTTGGAATACCGCGCCTTTCCATTTCTTCATCCACTTGTATGCTCCATCGAAGCTTAGGCCTACCGATTCTGCGTGCACCGCCATGTGGCATGTATTCATACGCCTTTTTAGCGGGTTCATCATCGCTCATTCTCATGATATGGCCTAGCCAACGCAATCGTTGCATCTCGATACGTTTAACTATATTCATGTCTTTGTATAGCTTATATAGCTCGTGGTTCATACGACGTCGATATTCACCGTCAACGCAAATCGGCCCGTAGATCTTTCGAAGAATTTTCCTCTCAAACACACCAAGCACTGCCTTATCTGCTTGCGCAAGTACCCATGCTTCGGAGCCATACATTAGCACGGGTAGTATCAGCGTTTTGTATAGTGTTATTTTTGTTTGACGAGATGTGGCTTTGTTTTTAAATTGCTTACTTAGACCATAGTAGCATCTGTTGGCCAATACAATTCTTCTTCTTATTTCACAACTGATGTTGTTTGTTGTGTTTATGGCAGTGCCGAGGTAGACGAAGTCTTTAACTACCTCAAAATTGTAGGTACCAACTTCCACAGTTGGCCCGAGCTCTATGGACGCTTTGCGCGTCGACACCATCAATTTGGTCTTTTCGCCGTTTACCGCCAGACCCACTTTCGCAGATTCTGCTTCGACCTTCCTAAAGGTATCAGTTACTTCCTTTACTGACCGTCCCATGATGTCTATGTCATCAGCATAGGCAAGTAACATGTGGCTATTGGTGTAAATTGTGCCATTTCTTTTGACATTTGCATCTCGTATTACCTTTTCCAGCAAAATGTTGAATAGGTCACACGAAGGCTGTCTCCTTGTCTGAAACCTCTTTTGGTACAAAATTCTTCGGAGAGGTTCTTTCCAATTTTAACTGAGGACCTAGTATCAGTTAAAGTCATCTTACAAAGCCGGATGAGCTTTGCGGGGATACCAAATTCAGACATTGCGTGGAATACCTTTGATCGGAGGGGACTGTCGAATGCTGCTTTATAATCGACAAAAAGGTGAAATGTGTCGATCTGCATCTCTTGGGTCTTCTCTAGGATTTGCCGCAGGGTAAATATCTGGTCAATGGTGGACTTGCCAGGTCTAAAGCCACATTGGTATGGTCCAATTATTTCGTTGACCATTGGCTTTAGTCGTTCGCACAATATCCCTGACACTATCTTATAGGCAATAGGGAGAAGACTTATGCCCCTATAGTTGGAGCATACAGTCTTATCTCCTTTCTTGTGGACGCGACATAGGATGCTCAGGTTCCAATCGTCGGGTACGCGTTCTTCCTGCCAGATGGTGCTAACTAGCTGATACATACACCTTATCAGCGCGTCGCCTCCGGTTTTAAACAGCTCGGCTGGTAAGCCATCGGCTCCTGCTGCTTTATTATTCTTCAGCCGGTTGATTGCTGTTTTTACCTCATCTTGGCCGGGCGGTATACATTCTATACCATCTTCTGGGATTGGATCTGTGGTATCATCGTCTTCGCTACTATTGGATACCAGCAGATTGGAGAAATGTTCCTTCCATATCCTGAGCACGCTGTCTGTATCTGTTACCAGATTACCTTGCTGGTCTCTACAGGAGGATGTGCCTGTACCAAAGCCATCTGTTTGATGTTTCACTCTTTGGTAGAATTTTCGGACTTCATTCTGGCTCCTGTACATCTCGATTTTTTCACACTCCCGCTTTTCCATTTCTCTCTTTTTCTTGCGGAAAAGACGTTTCTCTTCTCTCCTTTTCTCCCGATATCTCTCTCGTGCGCTACGCGTTGCTACTGATTGTAAAGTAGCTCTATATGCCGCATTTTTCTCTTCGGTAGCAGCACGACACTCCTGGTCATACCATGAATTCCTTTGTGGAGGTCTCTGGAATCCAAGTATGGATTTTGCGGCTGTTTGCATGGAGTGGGCAATATGTTGCCATTGTGCTGTTATGTTATCGGGACAAGGAGTGCTCGCGTTAAGCAATTGGGCTAGTTGAGTGGAATATGCTGTGGCTATCTGTTGTGTTTGCAGCCTATCGATGTCCAACTTCCGCGTTGTGTCTGTTCGTGCTTTATTTGCAACGTTTAGACGGGTACGTACCTTTGCTGCAACAAGGTAGTGGTCCGAATCAATGTTTGCGCCTCGGAACGATCGTACATCCAACACGCTGGATGAATGTCTTCCATCTATTACAACATGATCAATTTGATTACTTGTTCTTTGATCTGGAGACAGCCAGGTGCCCTTATGAATATCGAGATGATTAAATCTAGTACTGCTAACTACCATGTTTTTTGCAGCTGCAAAGTCTATCAGCCTCATACCATTGTCAGATGTTTCACTGTGGAGACTGAATTTCCCGACTGTTGGGCCAAAGATATTCTCCTTTCCAATTTTGGCATTAAAATCGCCTAGAATGATTTTAATGTCATGGGCAGGGCAACGGTCGTATGTTTCTTCTAAGCGCTCGTAAAATATATCTTTGGTCTGTTCGTCCTTTTCTTCAGTGGGAGCATGAGCGCAAATAAAGCTGATGTTGAAGAATTTAGCTTTTATTCGAATTGCAGCAAGTCTTTCATTCACTGGGGTGAAGCTGGATACCAGATGTTTTAGTCTCCGACTAACTACGAATCCGCAACCAAACTCATGCTTTACGTCATGGCAGCTATAATACAGTGCGTCACCTTTAGGTGTTGTTGTGACGCCTTTCCCAATCCATCGTATTTCCTGTATGGCAGTAATA
The DNA here is from genome assembly GCF_047663935.1 of Musca autumnalis. Taxonomy (NCBI): domain Eukaryota; kingdom Metazoa; phylum Arthropoda; class Insecta; order Diptera; family Muscidae; genus Musca; species Musca autumnalis. Next base: position 74,491,322 of record NW_027411644.1, read on the forward strand.
TCGGTCTTGTACTTTTCAAGTACGTCTGCCAATGCGAAGACTGCACCTTCTCTATAAAGAGTGCGAACATTCCAGGTGCAGATTCGCAGATCATGGTCCTTAAAACGTTTGCGGGGTTCGTCAACTTTAGAGGGGTTTGTTTTTCTTTTCTTTCGTTTTTTCATAGTAGGATGTTTTTTCTAGGGGAGGGTTACTAACCCGACGCCCAAACCCAAGTTTTTAACGTTCTTATGGGTGAACGCGCGGCACATGTTAGCTCACTACCTTTAACGGGTGTTAAAGGCAGTTCCCCAGGTGACACCACGGGGAGGTCAGTGTCCACTTGAGATGAAAGAGGGACCATGAATGAATACACAAATACAAAATTGAAATGTGAGTGTGTATTCTCTGATACTGAACGATGCCCAAAATCAATTTTTCCGAATTCTCTGGACCAAATTTGATAACATTTTAGGTGAAGATTTGTTAGGTATAGGAATAGGAATAGGCGAGCTGTTTTTATAACGGAAAATAGAAGAGGCAAAACGCGAAATTTTAGAGATTTATTGTGGAATCTATCGTTGATGGATGTCTTAGAAGTAGAATACCGCTATCCAAACCTATTTTGGAAAACCTTATAATTAGAGAAAATATTTCTAAATTTAGTCAGTGGGACTGCAAAAATGCCATGAACACTGATTTCAATGCTTGCATTACAATTAAATAATTATTTTGGTTATTATTCTACTACTTCGTGGATTTATTTTTTAGTGTCTATTGTCTTCAACAAGTCGGCCAATTTTTACAAAAAAAAAAACTACATCTTTATCACGGTGCGCCTGGTAGGTTCTTACACTTGGGAAGTTTCGTGGATTCTGAAAAGCTCTGCCGTTTAAAGTTCATATTTTTTTGGGGGTTTTTAGGTTTTTTATTTTGCTTGGAAACAGCAAGTCCTATCGAAATGGGACTAAAGAAGGCGTTGAATGGAAATTATCTTCAAGGATTTTGCTTGAAGTCTTATAGAAATTGAACTAGAGATAATCTTATAGCTGTGAATATTTTCTACAACTTTTGTAATTTTTTCCTAGATTGTAATATTTCTTGAGATATATAACTTTAAATTGTGACATTGCAGTCACATGCAGTTATAAGCAGTCGATGGAGTCAGTGCATTGTCCCAGTTTGAACTTCTATATCTCAAACATTGTAAACAATAGGAAAACGTCATAATGGTCAATCGTGTACAGAATTTTCAATTCTACATTTTCACTTGCGGTTTCCAAGCCAAATCTTGAACGCCTATAAAGACCCGAAAAATGTGAACTTTTACCGCGACATATTTAAATATCGCTTGGCGATTTTTTGTTTTTTCATTGAACATTGTAGTTTCAAAATCCGAAAAACTTTCCAGGTGTAAGCACTTCCCATTCCAAATTGATTCAGGCGCACCGTGTTATCTGTCAATTTTAATAAATTAACACAAAAATCCTTTTTTGGTTTCGAAAACATTACATTGCAAACTAGAAATTAAAAGCTGTTAATAAAAATAATATTCCAAAGCACAATGTCAATGTGCCATCATATACATATGTATGTACATATGTATGTACATACATTCGCAACAATACTCAAATAAACTCATTCCGCAAAGGCACTCATAGCCAAACAGATGGTATTTTATTCCCATTCTCCACAACAAACAATAAACGAAACGCCATATTTTTCATTTCTCTCTTTAAATTTTTCTAGTCCAAATAAATTTATGTTTGTCGACAGTTTGCTCAAACAGTTTTTGGGTGAAAATATTTTTTCAAATGTGAACACATGGCAAACATGTTTGCCCGTTGCCATATTTGTCACTGTTTGAGCAAACAAAATAGGCCAAATATTTGCCTCTAATGTGAACACAAACAAAAATTTGCATGAAATTCACATTTGTTTGGGCAAATATCAGGAAACAAATTTAGAGCAAATATTTGCCTAATGTGACCTTACCTTTAGAACTTAAACTTGGAAATAATTCCAAATTAATCCTTCGAAATAAATAACCATTAAAATATTTAAATATATTACTCCACGGTGTCTTGTGCGTGTTCCGGTGCCATTATTATTAGTTGTTGTAAAAAGCAACTTAACATTTATTATTGTTCGCAACACGATAGCTACCGTCACCATTTTCTTCATTATAATCATTATTTTCTTGCTCCTGATAATGCCCAAAATAATGTTAGTTTTTTTCTTTCTTCTTTGAATAACACACATATCGTTTATTAACTGGTCCTTGGTGCCAAGTAACCATTGCTTTCTGTACTGCCACCAATGGATTCTTTGAATAATCTTTAACTTTAACACTCTACTTTCTTAGAGTTATAGAATCATTGTTAGGCCTCACTGCCTACCTTACATCCTACTTCCCTTTTCCCATACAACCAGCAAACAATAAGAACAGTAAACCAAAAAGGAAATAAAGGACATACACATGGAAGCAAGTGGATTTCTTTTGAAATCTCTATGGTAATATTAAATAGATTTAAACCATTTGCTCTTCTGGATGAGACCCTTAAGCTTCCATATATCCTTTGAAATGTTAAATATCAACAACAAACAAAAGTGAAAGTATGTGAGTAGTCATGTGTGTATGGGCCTTTGTTTAACTGTACATGTGGAAATTTGTAGGCTTAACCGAACCATTGCAGCAACAGAAAATAAATATTAAGAAAAATCTCTTTTTAGGTTATAATGGTTTACACGTGATATTTGTGTCGATGTTGAATATAAAACAAAGCGGCCTTTTGTTGCATGTCTTCTTTCTTTTACGAAACACATACAGACACTCAAACGCTCACACAGCTTCTCTACTCCTACCAATGTTAGGAAGGTGGTAGATGAAACATTTCCCTAGGCAACATTTTCTTGCATACATTTCGATTGATTTGTAATTATCTTTGAAAACTATTGTAAGTTGCGGTTTAGCCTTTAATAGTTGTGGAACAAAAAATCAGGTGTATTAGGAAGATTAGGAATAGTGGAGATTAAAGAAAAAAATAATCATTGTTAGATTAATAAAGAAAAAAGTAATTTGATTTGCAATTAGGGATTTAAGCAAGATAGAAGGTTTTTTTATGGATGAGAGCAACTAAAAGAAGGGATTTTTATAGATATTAAAATACCTTCTTTTAGTCTAATATGTTGTACCATAAAACACCAGTAGAAAGCCAATTGGTCTTCAAAAATGCCCTCTGTAAAACAAACAATTGACCTTCTATACGAAGACCTAAAAAACATCCGTAATAAATATATTGGTCGGCTAAAAAGTCTCGCTACAGCTCGCCGATGAAGGCTCGTTTCAGCTCAGGTATAAAATCTCCCTTCCGTTTGCCTATCAAGACTCCCGCTCCGCTCATCTATAAAAACCTCCTTCCGCTCGTTCATAAAGACTCCCATCCGCGATGTAGACGATTTATAGACAATCGGGAACTCGATGACTCGGTGTTAGGAGATTCGTAGTTCAGATGTTTGGAATCTCGAATAGTCGAATATCGACGATTCGTGGATGGTAGCGAACTTGAAGACTCTATTTTTTAATGTAGGCCATAGGGAACTCAGTGCTCGGATAAATGCGATCTGTAGATGATCGAGAACTCGAAGATGGTGTGGAAAAACACTAAAAAGCAATGTGGAACAACACCAAAAAGTAATGTGGAAGAACACCCAAGGGTGGAGACTCGTTTCTCAGTGCTCGGATAAATGCGATTTATAGATGATCGAGAACTCGAAGATGAAGTGGAACTACACTAAAAAGCAATGTGGAACAGCACCAAAAACCAATGTGGAATAACACCCAAAAGGGGAGTGGAAGAACACCCAAGGATGGAGTGGAACAGCAACCGATAGTGGAGTGGAACAACACCCGAAGGTGAAGTGTAAATTTATTAACCACCTCAACTAAATGTGTAGCTACAAAAATAATTCCCAACAGCCGTTACACTTTGTTGGCGAAAGTAGGATACTCCAATTATTTAGACAGAAGTATCCAAAGCCCATGTAGCTAATTCCCGGCAATAGAAAGATCGGCATCAAAAAATAACACCTTTTTCTTCAGTATGAAGTGTTCTTTAGGAAGGCCTTGACTTCCTTCACAAAAAAGGCCTCTTAATCTTCTATTAGAAGATCTCTTATCCTTTTACGAGTATTAGTAGACCTCTTGATCTTATATAAGAAAATTTTTTTCGATAAGAAAACTTCTTGGTCTTCTATAAGGATATCCCTTGGCCCCCCTTGTTCTTTAATAACAATACTCCTTGACCTTCTATAGGAAGACCCTTATATGGGACAAAGCCCTTTAACAAAACCGCTTGGTCTCCTATAAGAACACCTTTGGTCTTTTATAAGGAGAGCTCATAGTCTTCTATAAGGAGAACCCTCTGGCTTCTATAAGGAGACACCTGGCCGAGTAAAAAGAGGCCCCTTGGTCTTCTATAAGAAAACCTCTTGGTCTTCTATAAGGATATCCCTTGGTCACCCCTTGTTCTTCTATAAGAATACCCCTTGCCCTTCTATAGGAAGACTCTTTAGTCTTCTAGAGGAAGATTACTTGATCTTCTATAAGAAAACCGTTGGTCTTTTATAGGGTCTCCTTACTGTCATCTATAAGAATACCTTTTGGACATCTATAAAAAACCTCTTGGTTGGTTTATAAGAGATCACTTGGTCTTCTTAAGGAGACCCCTTTTCGTCATCTAAAGGAGACCTTTTGTGGTTCGATAAGGAGACCCTTTGGAGTTCTATAAGAAGATCCTTCGGTCTTCTAGAAGAAGAACTCTTGGTCTTCTATAAGAAAACCTCTTGGTCTTCTAAAAAAAGATCCTTTGTTCTTCTATAAGAAGACCTCTTGGTCTTCTGTAAGAAAAATGTGTTGGTCTTCTATAAGGAGACCTCTTGGTCTTCCAGAAGAAGGCCTCTTGGTCTTCCACAAGAAGACATATTGGTCTTCTAGAACAAGATTTAGGTCACTCTATCTTCCACAAGAATACCTTTTGATCTTCCATAAGAAGATCTCTTTATATTTCACATGAATACATTTTGTCTTCTATTGGAAAACTTCGTGGTCGTCTGTAAGAGGACATATTGGTCTTCTGCAAGAGGACCTCTTGGACATTTATATGAAGACCTCTTGGTCTTCTGTAAGAGTAAGTCGTTGTCTTCCATTAGAAGATGTCGTGGTCTTCCATAAGCAGACTTCGTATTCTATATGGAGAGATCGATGTATTCTATGAGAAAACCTGTTTGTCTTCTTTGTGAAGAACTTCCAGTCTTCTACTATTGAAAGTCTACTACTTTTCTATAAGAAGACCACTGATCTTCTATTAGAAGACCTATTAGTCTTATATAAGAAGACATTTTGGTCTTCTATAAGAAGACATTTTGGTCCTCTCTAAGAAAACTTATTGGTCTTTATCTTTCACAAGAATTCCTTCGTCTTCCATAAGAAGATCACTTGTTTTCTATTAGAATCTTGGTCTTCTATAAGAAGTAAATTGGTATTTTATAAGAACTCATGGACTTCTATAAGAAGACCCTTTGATCTTCCATAAGAATACATCATTTTCTCCATGAGAAAATCTCTGGGTCTTTTATGACAAGACCCTTTGGTCATCTATGGGGCTTCTTAAGGAAGCCGTGAGAAATCCGTGTGTACTTCTATAAGAAACCCTTTTTGGATTCTATAGGAAGTTGATTTTTAACACCACTATGTGGTTTTAGAATGAATGTCTGAACGAGCTGATTGCTACAGGATAATATCCAAGGATCGGAATGGCCAAAAAACTTCTGTGGGAAAAAGTCAAAGTTTTATTCTAATGCGAATATCTCGCTTCTATTAAGAGTATTCCAAACGCAAGGACTGATAATGAAAGCGGAAAACTTCACTTTTACATCAATGCAAAGTAGGTAGGCGTAGGTTTGTCAAATAACGGAGATATCACAATAGTCGATGATTCAATCCAAGTTTTCAATTTCGGGATTTCAGTGGTAATGCCGAATATCTAAGCTTTGGCTGATGGCCTTCCAGAACCTGGTGGCCTGGTAACGAAATCAGAAAATCTCACCTTTATAACGTGCCAAAGTAGATTGGCGTAGCTGGTCAAACAACGGAAATATTGCAATAGTCGGTAATACTTCCCATTTTTTCCCATTTTTTGTAATCACGCTATTTTGATCGGATGTTCACGACATTTTGGAGGTTGATGGGGGTCCCAGAGGGTAAGAGGCCTATTGATTTTGATGAAAGTCGGACAATATTCAGGGGTCGGAATGGGCAAAAAAACTAATGTGGGGAAAAATGGCCGCTCCAAAATTTTATGTAAGGTTTGGGTTTACAACAAAAAAGTAGCTTGCAATTTAAAGTGATAATCAAATAATAATTAGTCGTTTAAATGGACCAGAAGTTTTGTGTGAAAATTGGTGATGTTTTTAGTGACATGACAATATCTTTAATCCTGGAAACTATGTTAAACCCATGTAAGTTATATTGACCTTTTTATTGATGCTAATTATGTTGATGTACGTGGTCAGATAACATAGTTACAGCCTAGTATATACAGGGATCCCTCAGTTTTAATTGTGGGTATTGTAAACTTAATCACGCTAGAGGTCGCATTTATAGTTCAATACTGAAAAATTTTTGCACGAAGTAATAGTTTTGGTCAAGGATAGTGCCAATAATTAATGATAACGATCGAAAAGTGTTTAGCGTGTAAGATTTATCTTAAATTTTGTGGGAAAAATATTCAAATTTAATTTTTAATCAGTAATTTCAATTCTGGCGGAATATTCAGACAACTTACGAAAACGAAACTTGAATACCAACTCTTAACCTCTGACATGATACAAATTATATCAATGTCGCAGTTAGATTAAGGAACTATTGTCTAACATCACGGTGCGCTCGAACCAACTTTAAATGGAAGGTGTTTACACCTGGGAAGTGTTTGTGGATTCTGAAACTACAATGTTCATGGATGAGAAAAGTTCGAAAACAAGAAACGATCACTGGAGGGATTTTTAAATAAATCTCGGTCAAAGTCCACTTTTTTAGTTTTTTTAGGTTTTAAGGATTTTGCATGGAAACCGCAACCCCCATCGAAATGGGACTAAAACAAGTAAAAAGTCGTTAAGTTCGACCGGGCCGCACTTTCTACACACCCCACCATAAAATAGTATTTATTAAAATTTAATAATAAGTTTTCTTTCACAATTTTAGATGGAAAAAATGTTCGACCATGGATACCCGAAATGTCTATATTATCTAATTAAATCTAATCTAAAAAAGGTGCTCTTCCAGGTTTACCTTTCACGTACAGGGCTATATCAAAGAAGTCGACACTTTGATCTCTACAATTTTTGTGGAAAAGTTTTATAACTGCAGGGAACCTCAAAAGTCAAATAACGGGTGGTTCCTTCAAACAATGTAGTTAAGACCCTCAAAGTACTGAAAATCGGGAGGTACCGTTATATGGGAGCTATACCAAAACATGGACCTATGTTGATAATTTTTACTAAAGGAGTTTTGTGACCACTGAAAATTCAAATGTCATATTACAGCTAGTTCGAATTGTTGTTGTAGCAGCTTCAACAAGTACATGTAAATCTTTATTTTATTGATTCGTCTCTGCCTCCAGCTCCACGTTCAGAAAGGACGCCACCTGAATAGGATTAGTCCAAAGAGAGAGAGAGAGGAGTTAAGTCAGTCGGGTTGGCTGGGCAGTTAAACAGGTGCTGCGTAGTATGCGGATCGGTGCCACATGCTGGGCAGATATTCCTCGTGCCATCAATCCTGGCCCAGTAAGAATTGAGGCGGTTGCACCAACCAGATCTAAGTTGTGCCAACACGACTCTCGTTTGTCTTGGTAGCTGTTGTTCTTCCGCTGCCATGGGTGGTGGATGATCTTCGAGGACGATATTCACACTGTACACCCAGAGAAAAAATTACAACATCCGTGCAAGAAATGACCACATCCGTGTATGATAGTGTATCAACCACGTTTGGTGTCAAAATGAGCACGCCGTTGTCATTTTGACACCGAGATTTTGGCAACGGTTTCAACAACAGACGTGCATGAAATTAACACATACGTGGTCATTTCGAGTACGCACCGTTGTCAGATTGTCAACGCTTCGTTGTCAGTTCATCAACGCTTCGTTGTCATATTGTCAACGCTCCGTTGTCATATTGTCAACGCCCCGTTGTCAGATTGAAACCAATGGTGGTCATTTTTTTATATCCGTTCCTTTCCCATTTTATACCCTTAGTAAAAGAAATGAAATTTTTTGAAAAGTGTTTTATTAAACGAAAACAATTACATAAATCTAATATATAAAAGGCAATGTGTGTATGTTAGTATGTTTGTTTGTTTGTATGTTTGTATGTTCCGAATAGACTCAAAAACGGCTGAATAGATTTTCTTGAAAATTTCAGATAATGTACTGGGAACACCGGTGGTGAAAATAGGCTATATATTTTTTTGAATGGTCGTCGCGGAAGTGAAATATCGCGGTCATCCCAAATTATTCAAAAATGTATTATTTAAGATAATATACCTAATTTTAGTAAGCGTGACTACAAAACCGCTAAAACACTGGCTTCAATATGTGGGATAACGCGGTCAACGCCATATTTTGGAATACAGTAAAATCCCGATGACTTGAGATGTCACTATATAGAAATTCCGAAAAATCTATTGGGAAATCTTATGAAATTTTGTATGTGGAGTTTTTAGGTCTGAGAATAGGTCGTAATCTATTTTTTATCCCGCTAAGTGTAGTGACCGGTGGTCCTCCCCACAATTTTTTTAAGAAAACCGCGAAATTCAAGATACGTTTTAATATATTGTTTACAAATTGTTTGCAATGCTATGGTAATTACAGTCTTGACCCTGAATGGTCGTCGCGGAAGTGAAAATCGCGGTCATCCCAAAATTTTCAAAAATGTATTATTTCAATTAATTAGAACTGTCGTAAGCTGTTTTTATACGGCTAGGAGTAGTGACCGGTGGTCCTCCCCCACAATGTTTTTTAGAAAATCTGAAATCTTTGATATTTTTGAACGTATTGTTTACAGATTGTTTACCCTGAATGATCGCGGTCATCACAAAGTTTTCAAAAATGTATTATTTCAATTAATATACATAAGTTTAGTAAGCGTGACACAAAAATGATATAAACACTAGCTTGACCAAGTGGGATAGCGCGGTCGTGAGCTATTTTAATACGGCTAAGTGTAGTGACCGGAGGTTCTCCTTCTTTTTTTTTTTAAATCTGAAGTCCATGATATTTTTGAACGTATTGTTTACAGATTGTTTGCAATACCACTGTAATTACTGTCTTTACCCTGAATGGTCTTCGCGGAAGTGAAATATCGCGAAAAGTGAAATATCGCGGTCATCACAAAATTTGCAAACATTTATTATTTCAGATAATATACATAATTTTGTAAGGGTGCCTAAAAAACGCTATAAACGCTGAACACTAAACAATAAGTGGGACAGCGCGATCAACTCCACATTTGGAATACAGTAAAATCCGGATAACTTGAGATATCACAAGATCGAAATTCCAGAAAGATCCATTGGAAATCAGACAAAGTTATTGATATGCAATACAATATCATCATTGGAATCAAAATAACGCGATCGTGTTCGATTTTTGAAAATATTATAATTACGGATAAAATCTCAAAATGTGGGAAGTGAAACTTCATGAGCATTGATTTCAGTCCTTGGAATAGCTAGGTAAAGATACATTTTTTAAATACAGCAAAATCTCTATAATAACAACTACAATTTATAGAAGTAATTTTTTTATGAATTATACACTCCACGTCAGTAGAATAGAACACCTAAATTTCTGTTATTGTTAGCTTATTTATCCCGAAGCGAATGAATCTACGTTTTTAAAAGCATCCAAAGCACTCGATTGTATCCGTCGAGGTTGTCTGTGTCATATTCTATCTTACTGTGAAGAAATAAGACATAGCTGCGCGACTCTTATTGATATTCCGAGATGTTTCTATTATCTGTCAATTTAACCCCGTCTACGTTGTTATTTCGGCGTCCGCGGAATTATTTATATGGTTTTATTGGTGAAAAATGATTAGAAAATCCCGCTTTATCAACTGAAAGAAAATTCGGCGTTAATATCTCCACAATTCGCGAAAATAAAATGACTGTTCTATCCTGATGACCGAAAATAAATGCCTATTTTTCATAGTACTATCGGAAAAATGATCAGAAAATCTTTTCGCGAAAAGCTAGAAATATAATTCTTTCTGTGATTGATACGGAACATCATAGGCTTTAAATCCCTACAAGATTAAAATTGTAAATTCATTCGTTTTGGGATAAATACGCTAACATTAACAAAAATTTAGGTGTTCTATTCTACTGACGTGCAGTGTATAAATGTTGCCATACATATCCCGAAGGAACATATGTACATACATTTCGCTGAGGGGTATTTTACCACTATTGCATATAGAGCGCGAAGAACAAAGGCGTTACGTTCGATCGGGCTGAATGAGGTTAAATCCACCAAAAATAGCGAAAATTAGGCGCCACCGTTCTATGGGAGCTATATCAAAACGAGGACGTATACTGAACAGTGGCTATATCTCTGAATTATCGGGAGGTACTGTTTTATGGGAGCTATATCAAAACGTGAACCTATTACTGTTACATACCAAGCGCAAATAAAAAGGCGTGTCTTTCGGTCGATACGAATATATATGCTCTCCTCTTTAAAATATATTAAAACCAGATTTCAGCCATTTCGGTGTGATAATGATGTTAAATCCTCAAAAATAGCGAAAATCAGCCGGTATCGTTCTATGGGAGCTATATCAAAACGTGGACCTATACCAACAATTCTTTGCAGTAATAATTACGACCCCAACCGAGACCAACAATCCAATATATAGCAATGTTAATTGACGTGCACCGACCATTATATGTGGGTCACAAAGTGCTTTAAACTGTCGATTTATGGTATAATAAAAGAGATTTTATATCTTAAATTTGGGGGATACCATTATATGGAATTTATGTCAAAACATTGATTTATGTATATTATGAAGTTTCTAGAGGGATGCCTAATTATGGGTGTATCAATACCGGATAGATAACTAAAGTTTACACGGAGAACTCAAACAACGGGCCAGCAACGCGGACCGGGTCAGCTAGTTCAATATAAATTCATATTTGATTTGACAAAACAATTCGAATTACATATATTCAATGTATAGAAACAAATTAAATTAACTTAACTCTGAAATAAACTTTTCCATTATTCATAGGATATAAGTGAATTGGGTAAGTAATAAAATCTAAAATTGGTATTAGAAAAGTTGTATCCTCATTCAAAGAACCAACTTCATACGATTGTAAATGATAATCAAAGTTCTTAACTTTTACTTGGTTACATAAAATGTAAACATTTTCATTTGCAATTATTAAATGTTTAATTTTGAAAAGTTCAATTGCGTCATTATTTGTTGCTAAATAATAGTTTTTTTTATACCTAGTTCCCTTAAAAAAATGTCATCGGACACTTTGCAATTGTTGTAATTTAAAACTGGCTTACTTTTTTTGTAACTATATTCCTCTTTTGCCAAATCTGCGATGGTATGCGTATTAATGGTAACATTTGGTTCTAAGTTATCTTCGTGTTTTAATAAAAAATTGGAAAATTTCATTCCAGACTTAATAGATAATGAATGACTGGGATTTACTCTTGATGTAGTATTTCCTAAATAGGCTTTTGCCTCCTTGTGTTTAGCTTCGAATCTCATGCTCCAGAGATATTTAAGGGGGCCACACTTTCGGATAGCAGTGGGATAGTGGACAAGAAAGTGGTCTTTCGGTTTTAACGAACCGTATAATGTTATATAAAGTGAATGGTGATCTCTAATTAATTCTTCTAATTTTATTAAATCATCTTCTATATAACTTGGTCTTAAAAGTAAATCGATTATTTGTAATAATATTATAAAAACTTTCCAGTGATCGTTGGAGGAAGGAATTAAATCACCTACCATTAAAGGTAAAAAATGGGTAAAACACATAGTTTCACTAGCTGTCATTTTTAAGTTATAGTTTTTCAATCTACATAAATCTAGTGGCCCAGATTTATTTCCCACTTCAATTTCTCCAAATTGGAATAAAGATTTTCTGCTGTTAATACAATCTAACGTAACAAAATATTCATGAATCAGCCCGAGAATTATATTAGACATATCGTAGACACAAATGCCCTCAAAAATGTCATGCATAATATCAAAACAAAAATTTTCAGTGACATAAAAATTTGGTAAAGATTCGAAGATACACTTTTTTTAATACCTGTTTCTTGAAAATTATTTTCCAATATATTTGAGTTGTAATTCTCTTGGTTTCTTAAACTATCTAAATGCTGAATTGCGTCGGATTGCATTTGGGACTTGTTTCTTCTACATACACGGCAAAATCTTTTAGAGTTAAATGATTGCACGTAGCCTAAAATACTATTAACTGCTAAATTATCTCCAATAATTACACCTAAAATAAAATGCACCTTCTGAACACTTTGCTGAACACTAATTTCAACCCCTTCTTCTAGAATTTTTAGCTCCTCTACAAGATTGTGAAATGATACTTCATTTCCACGTTCTTTTAAATCCTTTGATGATATAAACGCAGCAGTTAATATATAATCAAGTTTTGACAACAAGTGCTGTGGCATTGAAGGAAAGCTAATATAACAACCACACCACAAAATCGAACAAACCCTCCACAATTATAAATGGCTGTATAGTTAATCCAGCATTGTAATACTTTTCAGTGACTGCATTAATTTGCCGTTTATAATCGTTAATTGTCGGTAGACGCAGTACGAAACTTTCCTGCGAATCGGCTATTGTTACTTTTTTTCTTAATTTACCGTTTCCGCACTTAAACCTAGCAGGTGATGGTAAAACTGAATTCAACAGTATTGCGTATATATAATCTTGAGCATCTGCAACCGAAATATAAAATAAATATTACTTTTAATGTTTTTGATAAATCAGGAATTAAAATTTACCTATGCTGCTTGCCGTCAAAACATTTGCGAAGAGTTGTTTGCAATGTTCGTTATGAACATTTTTCCCATAATACATAGTTGTAAACTTTTTTCTTAAATTGGTCCCATTTAGAAAGTAGAAGATTGCCTTTCTGCGGATACATAATATCGAAATCAATGTTGACCTAAAACGAAACATTAGTATCCATATACAAATAAATAGCTTATGACTACTTACCAATTCTGAAGCTCTTGCATCGGACAACTTCGGCCATTCTAGAAGAAATGCATGGCTACTTAAACTTTTTATATCGCTTTGCCGTATGTTAAAAGATCTTTTCCATTTTTCGCAGATCGATCCCCAATCATTACATTCTCTTAGTAAGGAAGCTTTCATTGAATTTTCCACTGATTCATCAACTTCGGGAACATCATTGTTGCATAAATTAGAAGACGTGTGAACTGCTGCTTTGCTTGTGCTAGGCTCTGAATCCAAAAGCTTTATTTTTTGGACTTCTTGTTTCTATACTTGGCGTAAAGTTTTCCGCTTGCGTTATTCTTTCCTTTTCTTGAAATGTAATAATAATCCTAAAAATAAATACATTTTATAAGTTAAGAAACTACATAATCAGATACCTTATTTATATTGTTAATCTTACCCTCATTTCGTTTTCAAGAGGAAAAACGGAACAAATTTCGTCCAATATGCGCATATATTCTTGAGCGTAAAGAGTGACATTGTTTGTTAAAATATCTTCAATAATTATATTAATTATATCATCTCTTTGCTCGTCACTTAATTTCTTATTAGCACTACTACATTCAACCGCTAGTTTCCCCTTCGAGGTATGTGTTAACAATTCCTTTAGATCCTATATTAAATAAAAAAACTACATTAACTATGCTTACACAAATATTACTCTTACTTTACCTCTGACAGAATTCCTTTGGCTTTTGTGCCGTACGAAACTGTAGTGTGGGGAGTACCGGGAGTACCAGGAGTACTTGCAGGTGTCTCGTTGCGTTTCCACTATTCGCCTATTTTAGATGGAACTGACATAGTTTCGCCATCAATCCCGAGCTATTGTTATGACAATATTAATACTGAGTTCAGCACTGTAATACAAATAATACGTACCTCTCGTTTTTTCTGAATTCAACACGCAGTCCCAATGGTGGCACTGCTTCCTTTAAATCTTCTTTTTTCAAGTACTGCAAACTGCGAAATGTTACATCTGATGCTAAAAGAACAAAAAAGAAAATTCTTTGTTAATTACACTAATTAACTTCATTTTTATTTACTTACCTTTTAACTGTTCAAAAAGCGACTCCATATTTATTCCTTTTAAGAACTCCCTTAACATATAATCGTCCTCATTGTATTCCGCATCTTGACTGCTGCAATGGCTTGTATCGCGAACCACAACAATATTTCCATCGATTTCTAGCAACTCACCAATGATATTTTGAGGATCTTGCGAATTAATCTCTTGAATATTATTCATTTTCAATAATTTGCACAATGCGTCGTTTCTCTTTCAATAACACGAAAAAATGGTAAATATGCAGCCGATTGCACACGAGTAAAAAATGACAACGGTGGTGCATGTTTCATACACAGTCGTTGCTAAAATGACAACGACCGTGTATGATTCATGCACGTCGGTGTATAAAATAACAACGGTGGTGCATGATTTATGCAGGTGGTGGTGCATAATTCATACACGTCCGGTGTCAAATTGACACCGACTCGTGTGTAATCGGCTGCAATTACCAATATTAAAAACACAACGTTGTCATTTTGAGCACATCGGTGGACAAATTAAGCACGGCCGTTGTTGGTACCGAAAGTTGACCACGTCTCGGTGTCAATTTGAGCACGTTCGTGTACAATTCACCAACAGCCGTAGTTGAAAAAAATAACAACGGGTCGTTGCGAAAATGACAACATACGTGCTTGATTTCGCAACGGGGTTTTTCCATCAGTGTAAGCTAACTCGCCTGGGGGGTTCAGGCATATCCACCAGATGGTGATTTGGGTGGTCTTGCCTATAGCATCCAAGCAAGTACTGCATCGTCAACATTCTGTTGTGACGACGCACAGGAGGGATCTTTGTCTCCTCATGTAAATGGTCCACTGCAGACATGAGGTGACACCCTGTAGCTGTTCTCAAAGCAGAATTCTGACAGATTTGTAGTTTATTCCATTGCGTATCACTTACGTTAGCAAAACACGCTGGCGCCGTATAGCATATCACAGACCGACCTGTCGCGCTGTATGTGGTTAACAAGGTTTCTTATCCGCACCCCAAGTGCTGCCGGCTAGCGACTTGAGGACCTTGTTGCTGTTTCTCAGCTTATCGCATATAACTGTAGTATGCTTGGAACAACTTATACATGCTATCGAATGTGACCCCTAGGACTTTGGGGTAGTTTATGGTCGGAATACTTGCACCGTCGACCTACACATTCAGTGGGAGCTTCATTTGCTTTGCTACTGGTGATAGAAGTGAAATCGGCCTGTACGACTCAACTTTACTGGCATCTTTGCCAGGTTTTAGCAGCGGGACCACCCTGCCCATCTTCCAGGCATCGGGAACTATTAGGGTGGGTAGCGATAAGTTGAAGACCTTACTTAAATATTCGACTCCTGGGTCATCCAGCTGTTTTAGCATCACCATAGAAATTCCGTCAGGTCCAAGCGCTTTGGATGACTTTGCGCCTCGAATAACATCTGCAACATCATCCATCGTAAATTGTGGTGGTTCTTCCTCGGCTGGAAGAGATCGCAAACGACGAAAAACACTTCTCTTCGCCCGGTCGCTATCGGGGTGCTCGATAAATTGTCGGCAGATATAGCCAGCAGCATTCTGACAGATTTGTAGTTTATTCCATTGCGTATCACTTACGTTAGCAAAACACGCTGGCGCCGCATAGCTTATCAAAGACCGACCTGTCGCGCTGTATGTGGTTAACAAGGTTTCCTTATCCGCACCCCAAGTGCTGCCGGCTAGCGACTTGAGGACCTTGTTGCTGTTTCTCAGCTTATCGCATATAACTGTAGTATGCTTGGAACAACTTATACATGCTATCGAATGTGACCCCTAGGACTTTGGGGTAGTTTATGGTCGGAATACTTGCACCGTCGACCTACACATTCAGTGGGAGCTTCATTTGCTTTGCTACTGGTGATAGAAGTGAAATCGGCCTGTACGACTCAACTTTACTGGCATCTTTGCCAGGTTTTAGCAGCGGGACCACCCTGCCCATCTTCCAGGCATCGGGAACTATTAGGGTGGCTAGCGATAAGTTGAAGACCTTACTTAAATATTCGACTCCTGGGTCATCCAGCTGTTTTAGCATCACCATAGAAATTCCGTCAGGTCCAAGCGCTTTGGATGACTTTGCGCCTCGAATAACATCTGCAACATCATCCATCGCAAATTGTTGTGGTTCTTCCTCGGCTGGAAGAGATCGCAAACGACGAAAAACACTTCTCTTCGCCCGGTCGCTATCGGGGTGCTCGATAAATTGTCGGCAGATATAGCCAGCGCACCTCTTCGGATCTGTCACAGCCACGCCGTTAAACGTGACAGATGTCCGATCGTCTTTCCTACCAGGGTTTGATAGCGCCGGCTCCAATGTTGCAGCACTTCAGATGTTCTAGCCACTTTTTCTTCCTCTGTGTTACCCGAACATCAGAGGGACTGAAGCGTTTATTAGTGAACTCTCTGAAACCTTGCCAATCCGCTTTTCCATGATTAATGAAAGTGCGGCGTTCAGAGGTTATGAATTGCAGTGCAGAATGTGGAGCTATCCATTTGCTCAGCCATATCTGTACCTCTCTGGTCATTCCCTAGAGCTGAATGCCATAACTCGTGATGTGCATTGAAATCCCCTAGGACCAGCCGGTTATCACCTCGAAACAGAGATTTGATGTTAGGCAAATAACGCGGGGCAAGCTATTGACCGGCGGGATATACACATTCAGCAGTTCTATATCGGCGGATCCACACCTTACCGCTACCCCCATACACTCCAAGTATGGGTCCCTAGAGTATAGCTCAGGCGAGATAGGTCTGTACTGGACAGACTCGTGCATTAGGAATACAAGCCCTCCATCGCTGCGACCATAATATTTCTCCGACTCCTAAAGTCGCAGTTAAACTGCAAGAATGTTACATCCTCAGAACTGGGACAGCAATACGCAGTGTTAATGTCTGCGGCTAATCCGATGATCTTGATGATGAATACTCACTCATATTGGTGCAGCAGGAGGCAACATAGACCCTGTCGTAATACTCCCTCAGGTAGGTCAGGCCTGAACAGTTCCTGAAATGCACCCATCCTTGGCACCCGTTGCATCTCATTGACACCGACCTATGGTGGATGAGACGTTGACAAACGGTGCAGAACCGTGGCCCAGGGTTACTCTCAATCCCGGCACGGACCAAAAGAATCCGGAGCAGGCATTCCGGGACATGCCGATCCCAAGATAAAAATAAAGACGAACACGAACAAGTAGTTTCTGAGGTGACTGCCCCTGGCCGAGAAGATGGTTCCTCGGGTCAATCCGGTACATAGAACCGGCCGTCGTGGGATTGTCGATTTTTTTTTGTGGAGGAGTTTTGTGATCGCTGAGAACCTCAAATGTCAAATTACAGCTAGTTCGGTCAAAAATTGTTGCTAAAATCCCCAAAATGCCGAAAATCGGGAGGAACCGTTATATGGGGTTATACCAAAACATGAACATCAAATGCCACATTGCAGCTAGTTCGCTTAAAAATTAAAGATAAAATCCTAAAAATAGCGAAAATCGGGAGGTACCGTTATATGGGGGCTATACCAAAACATGGAACTATGTTGACGATTTTTCGTGGCAACTGTGAACCTCAAATGTCAAATTACAGCTAGTTCGGTTAAAAATTTTAGCTAAAATCCCCAAAATAAAGAAACTCGGGAGGTTTCGTTGTATGGGGGCTATACCAAATCATGGACCTATGTTGACAATTTTTGGAGGAAAAGTTTCGTGACCACTGAGAACCTGAAACGTCAAATTGCAGCTAGTTCTGATAAAAATTGCAGCTAAAATCCTCAAAATACCGAAAATAGAGAGGTACCGTTATATGGGGGCTATACCAAAATATGGACCTATATTGACGATGTTTCGTGGAGGTATTTCATGACCACTGAGAACCTCAAACGTCAAATTACAGCTAGTTCGGTTGAAAATTGTAACTAAAATGCTCAAAATACCGATAATCGGGAGGTAAGGTTATTAGGGGGCCATACCAAAACATGAACCTATGTTGACGATGTTTGGTGGAGATGTTTCATGACCACTGAGAACCTTAAATGTCAAATTGCAGATAGTTCGGTTACAAATTGTGGCTAAAATTTTCAAAATACCGAAAATCGGGAGATACCGTTATATGGGGGATATACCAAAACATGAACCTATGTTGACGATGTTTGGTGGAGATATTTCATGACCACTGAGAACCGCAAATGGCAAATTACAGCTATTTCGGTTAAAAATTGTAGCTAAAATTCTCAAAATACCGATAATCGGGAGGTACCGTTATATGGGGGCTATACCAAAACATGGAACTATGTTGACGATTTTTCGTGGCAACTGTAAACCTCAAATGTCAAATTACAGCTTGTTCGCTTATAAATTGTAGCTAACATCCTCAAAATACCAAAAATCGGGAGGTACAGTTATATGGGGGCTATACCAAAAAATTTACCTACATATGTTAACGATTTTTAGTGAACAATTTTGGTGACCACTGAGAACATCAAACGTCAAATTGCAGCAAGTCGGTTAAAAATTGTAGCTAAAATCCTCAAAATACCGAAAATCGGGAGGTACCGTTATATGGGGGCTATACCAAAACATAGACCTATATTGACGATTTTTGTTGGAGAAGTTTCGTTGCCACTAGGAACCTTAAATGTCAAATTACTGGTAGTTCGATTAAATATTGTGGCTAAAATCCTTAAAATACCGGACCGATATAGCCTATCGTCGAACTTCACCTGCCTGAAAACAAAAGACGCATCTTCCCAATATTTCATCGACTTATCTCCATTTTGGGGATGCTAGAATGACAGATCGACTCAGAATTTTACACTGATCAAGAATATATATACTTTATAGGGCCGCATATGATTATTTCAGTGCGTAACAAGCGGAAAAACAAACTTAATATTCCCTACTATGGTGGAGGGTATAAAAATTTTATAGAAAATGTTCATTGCTTCAACATTTTCTTTAGTCCCATTTCGATAGGACTTGCGGTTTCCAAGCAAAATTCAGAAAAACTAAAAAAACCTAAAATTTAAAAATCCCTTCGTCGATCTTTTGTTTTATCTCATCTATGAACATTGTAGATTTAGAATCTGCAAAAACTTCCCTGGTGTAAGTAACTTCCATTTAATGTTAGTTAAGGTGCACCGTGTATGGCATTGTTTTGTAAGTCAGTTCATTATCCCAATTTCAATTTCTACATATATATATAAGAAATGGTAAAGCATGGGAAAAAGTCATAGGTCATTCTTGTAGAGAATTATCACAGCTACAACTTTTGCTCTAATCCCATTTCAATAGGACTTGCGGTCTCCAAACAAAATCGTGAAAACTTAAAGAATCCTACAATTTGACCTTTGATTGGGATTAATTTAAAAATCGTTCCGGCGATTTTTTGTTGTTTTTTTTTTATCTATGAACATTGTAGTTTCAGAATCTGGAAAAACTTCCTAGGTGTAAGTACCATCCATTTAAAGTTGGTTCAGATGCACCGTCACATAAAAGTGTGTTTTCCTTTATAGTCTTATGGCCTGTTTCTCTTAAACGATTCGAATTCAAATTACTACCAAATTCCTGTTATAGTAAAAAAAAATTAATTCGAATGAAAACAACGTGAATCAAATATTTTTCAAAAACATAAGTTTGGTAATAGTTCGAACGAATTTGTATTCGAATCGTCTTCGTGAAACTGGGCATTAGTTTATTTAAAAAAAAACTACGTTTAACTTCCATGCTACATAATTTCGTAACCATGATAGAAAAGTATTAAAATCATGATAGAGTAATTCCCAGTTTTTTTTTTAAATTGATACAAATGTTGATGCTGTACGGGGTTTTGAAATGTTTATGCTACCTTTGATTAGAAGTAATGTAGTACCTCGAAATATTGATCTCTTTCATTGATCGGATCGGATAAAGTCACCAAAAGCTATTTCTAATTTTTATTTTATTTATATTTTTTCTTTCTTAATACAAATTTTTAATTTTTTGTAGAAGCCTAGTAAAATGCCTTTAACATTTGCCTATAAAAAGGAAATATTGTTGTTCTTGAACAGATGTACTACAGACCTTAATCTTTAGCCATAGTCTACTTACATGTAAATTATTTTCTTTTGAATTCCAGCCAAAGCCTGAATAATAACAACCAACTCAACTCGATGTTGTCAAATGTAGTGGGGGTTTCCCGTCCTCCTTGCATAAAGAATGCATTGCATTTCCAACAAATGGAAATGAATTTATGTATCTTTTGGCAAAGGGAAAAATCAAACCTGAGGAGGATAAAACCAAACAATGACTAAAGAAAGGATAACCAGAATGAAACTCTATTTCAATTATTCTTTACGGGTGATAAATTTTGTAAATTGCTTTATATGAAGACAGACAGGCATATGAATTAAGGTAGCTGTGCAAGTGTGTGTGTGAGTGTTCACATGAATTGCATGAACAAAAACATATTACATACACTAGAAACCAAAAAACAAAAATTGAAATTGTGTTAGTTGCCAAAAATAATTTGTAGAGACAAAATTTTTGTTTGTTTTCTGTTCAAGTTGTAAATTGAAAAATTAAGGTAGTCATAATTTGTTTTTGTTTTGGTTATATGAAGAGAACATGAGTTACACACATACACACATATATGTACGCATAATTTATGGTGATCAGAATCAAATTTAATGTATGGTAGCCTTAATTAAAATAAAAAAAAAAAAAATAATTTTTTACATTAAAGAATTATCAGCAAATTGGACTTTTATAAACAGACTTGTTTACTATTTTTACCATTATAGAATCTATGCTTAACATGTTTTCAAATAAAATTTTAAATTTTAAAAAATCATAGAAGATATCAGTTCCAAAACAAATAACAATGGAGTAGTGGTCCAAATGCCTGATTTTTCCAATGTTTAATTATGTAGGAGTCATAGCAAGTGAATACTGGCAATAACATTTGGCGGGATAGAAAAAATACACTCTATTTCTTATCCTTCAAGAATCTAATTTGTTATTCTCTCGGATTCTTCGAATTCTTCTCATTTTCTTTCATTCTGATTTACTTTTGATTACATCCTATAAACTTTTTCCTTCTCTACCACCCTCTTTGTCCTCAACAAAATTCATTCATGTCGTTACAAATCGAAATTATTTCTTCAGGTTAGTATTTCACACTTGTGATTCATTGCATGGCAAAGCAAGAATGACAATCCAAAGAAATGCAAAATCAAAAGGATGAAAAAAAAGCGTAAAAGAGAAAAGAAAGAAAAAGTACAGACGTTAAGTAGCAACGATTTTTCTTTTTTAACATCGCATTGTTGCAGGCTGCAGTTGCAGCTTTGGTTGTTATTCTGGGAATTTCTCATTCGTTTTTCTTTTCCATTGTTTCTTCTTTTTGTCTTCCTAGCGTCAGCAAACAATCATTCAATTGAACTATTTTAAATTGCCTTCACAGTCAGACAGACGGAAGGCGTCCCAACAATGGACAATACAATGCTAAAAGTTAAACGAACACCAACAGAAATAGTTAAAATAACTGCAGGCAATAGGAAACCCATCCATTGCGAATTGTCTGGGATGTAACAGCAACTCCGCTGTGGAAAATATGGTTGAGCTCTTGAAAGGTTATGAGAAGTTTAAAAGATGAAAAATGTTTAAGTTTAGGTTAATTCGACTATTTTTTTTTTCATTTTATTGAAACGAACTACAGAACTTCTCGTTTCAGACAGTTTGTAAGTCACCTCAAAATGATGAGGCGTCGTTATGGTCGTGATGCAACAGGCATTCTCAATACAAAATCTGAATGGGGGCATTTTAATAGAAAAGCTGCAGCAGGGATTATTTTTCATTAAAAAACTCATTATGTAGAATACTCAACGGTCAATAGATTTTCGTATATTTAAACTATATGTCGCCCTGAACCAATGTACCTCACTCCAGACACCTTTTCATAGCAAAAAATGTTTTCCCACAAAAGACTTATTGAGAAACCTAAACCTATTTATCCTTTTTATAAATAATGAACATGTAAGAAAGTATCAGTCAGCTGTACTGACGGAGACATACCCTCGGCCACTGACCACACAAAACAAAAAACAAGTAAATAGTCTTTAAGTTCGGCCTGGCAGAACTTTTTATACCCTCCACCATAAAATAGTCTTAACTAAAACGATATAATTAGTTTTCTTTCACAATTTTAGGTGGACAAATCTTACGACCACGGATAACCCAAAAGCCAAAGGCAGGTGAAAGACTCCACCTACGGGGCTTTATCAAAGTGTGGACCTACCTTTACAATATTTGGTGCAAAAGTGTTATAACTGCAGGGGAGCTCAAAAGTCAAATTAGGGTAGTTCCGTCAAATAGTGTATCCAAGACTCTCAAAATACCAAAAATTTGAGAGATACCGTTACATGGGAGCTATACCAAAACATGGACCTATGTTGACGATTTTAGTGAAGAAGTTTCGTGACCACTGAAAACTTCAACTGTCAAATTACAGCTGGTTCGATTTTTCGTGCAGCAGTTTCGTGATCACTGAGTACCTCAAATGTCAAATTACAGCTAGTTCGGTTAAAAATTGTAGCTAGAATCCTCAAAATACCGAAAATTGGGAGGTACAGTTTAGAGATGGGCGCGTGCCTAAAAACTTAGGCACGAACACGGACCAACATTTTTATGCACATTCACGCACAAACACGGCGTTTTTCAATTACAAAAATTTATTTGTTCAAAAAGTATTCATATGGGTTTTCGGAGTGAAATCGGACACTTTTTAAATATGAAGTTTTTTTTCCTTTATTTCTTGCTGTGGTGATGCTGCTCATCAACAAAACATTTCAGTATATTTTCTGATTTTTTTCGACCAACGGCTCCAGAGATATCGCGCCTTGAAAAACTCAAATTCTGTAAAAACCATATGCAAAGAAATGCTCATAACTTCTTTAATATTGGTCCAATTTGAAAAAATCTTTTTTGTACGTTTTGTTGTATTTAATCCAACTTTTCCTCTTTCAAATGCAATTTGTGTTTTGCAACGCTGAATATTTTTTCAATCATTGTATGGCTTTCATGACAAACACTTAGCGTAGTCTTTGAAAATAAATTATTTTAATGGCTTATTGACCTGTTTATCGATACAGAGTCGGCGGCAAAAGGGAACTGATGAAGTTGTTTGGTGACAACTGAAACTATAGTTTTCCCAACCTCCGCCCGCAACTAATCAATTTCATATCCACTGTAAAACATTTTGTTGTTATTCAAATATTTGAATCAGGGTTTCGGAGTCGGAGTCTACGAGTCGGAGTCGAGCAATTTTGCTGGAGTCGGAGTCTGAGTCGAAAAAAATAACTCGACTCCGACTCCGGGCAAATTTTTTTCCACGTTACAGAAATATAACATTAAATTTGGAACAAGAAATTTTTTTTAAAAATCATTAATTATTTAAAAAGAATGGTATAAGAAAATATATATTTGCAAATTATATATTATACTAAGTTAAAGGACAATTCACAGGATATTTATTATCCTTTGAAGTGTAGTCTTTTCATCCCATTTTGTTGATCCAATTGATTCGTCACATTTTTGAAAACTAAAGTAAAGTTCTATGATAATCGAATTAAGATTGGACTTTTAACCTCTTTCGTCAGAAGTCTTACTGGTCTTCTCACAAAGGTCTATTGGTATTCTCATCTTTTTTTTTAAAAGTCATCCTTGTCTTCTATTAAATACATTGTGGTCTTTATGGGAATTCTTACTGAGTACTCTGTGACACAAAATGGAAGTCAAGATCTGGGGGTTGAAAAATTCCTTTTCGGAATGAAAGCCCCAATTGAGACCCCAAAGGATCTCATAGCTGAAATTTCTGAGTTAATGACATAATGAATATTTTGATTGACCCCATCAATCATTGAGAAAATAGCTTTATATCTCTGTTTGGAGATATTGTTTCATCATTTTTAGATGACATGTTTTCAGTTAAATAGAATGAGGAACCTTTCTCTCGTCCTTTTTGTTCTTGAACTCAAAAAGTTAAAACAAAAATGAAATTTTGTACAAAAACGTTCCACCGAAAATTATATTTAGGTTTCCTATTTCCCAAGCATCGATATTGTCACGCTTTCATTGTCCTTTATCAGCTTTACCCTTACTTTCTCAAGAAACCGTATGTTTATGTATTTCGGTAAATTTCGCATAATCTATTAACTATATATCAAATTCGGATAATTACGCCTCAGAATTAGGCATTATAAATTCGTTGTTGGACAGATTCATCCTGCCTTAACTCAGAAGTCTGACAAAACGGCGATCCTTCTTCTAGGATTCATTATATACTTAATGTGGGCTTTAGATGTAGACCTTCAAATAACCGGATCTGTCCGCCAGGAAACAGATATAGTTCATGTGTATCCGAGTTTTCTACACAATTAATTGTATATACGAATTCAATGAAATACATAATCATAGAGTTTTCATGAAAAAGGATGGGTAAAAGTGATAAAGGACAATGCAAATATGACAATGTCGATTCTTAGCAACATTTTTGTTAGAATATTTTCACACGAAATCTCATCGTTTGCTAATTTTTCAGTTTCCAAGAAAACATCCATCTGCCTACGTGCTGAGTGGGTACACAATATATATCTCAAATATTTCAATAAATATCTTATTGTGTATGTTTATTTTGTATGCAGCATATAAACTGACAAAAATATATGACAATTGGTTTATTAGTTTTCGCACCGCAAAATGCTTTCATAAAACTTCGTAATATTTTTCTCTTTCAGATGAAGAAAAAAAATCTGCCAAAAAAGTTACGTAGTTTTCTCGACTCCGAAACCCTGATTTGAATACAACAAAATATGGACTCGAGCTGAAATAAACACAAATATATATCTTACAACGTTTTTTGGACAGTCAATCAGTTTTCCCAATTCGGGAAGAGGATGTTTTTCAATAAGATCATCCATAAAAGATAATACAGTCAGATAAACATCTGATTTGCACATAGCGTATATCGCGATAACCCTCTGAGTAGTTTTTGTGTTTTCTTCTCTCATGAACAAAACAAATTGCAAACAAACTTATCTTTTTTACTCATACTCTGACACAAAACGAAGCAAATAATGTTAGGCATTTTTTGGTCGGTTTTTATATTCTTGTTCGATTTTCGTGTTTTATATGGTCTCTTGCACGACTTCTAAAGGGGGACCAAAAATTTAGCACGATCGCGTCACATAGTGCATATCGTGTTTAGTCGTGTCGTGCAAAACCGTGTCGAACAAAAAAACACCATCACGCACGTCCAAAAATGTATTTCGGCACGACACGCACAAACACGGCGTTTTTCGAGAAGGCACGAACACGCACTACTCACGGCACGACACGCGCCCACCTCTAGTACAGTTTTATGGGTGCTATACCAAAACATGGACCTACACTGGTGGCCAAAACTAAAGCAACTGAAGTTACAAAGAGAATAAATGCTCTGTAACTTTTATAAAAATAAACATATCGTAAAAGCTCTTTCAGTTTAAAATTAGGTATTTTATTTACTTTTAAAAAACAAAAAACATAAATGCTAAATTCATTTTGAAGGAAAAATAATATATGGAAAACTAAATTGACCCAATTTTTGCTTGGTCAAAACTAGAGCAACTTTTTAAATTTTTATTTTAAAATAAGTAAATTTGGCTAGTAATCGATAGCATAACCATTATTTTTGATAACGGCTGCACACCTGCGGGGCATTGAATCAATAAGATGCTCAATTTGATCCTTGGGTATGCTACTCCAGGCATCCTGAATCCTTTGGAAAATTTTGTGTTTGTTTGTTTCCGAATCTCTCTTGATTTTCCTGTCTACGATACTCCAAAGGTTTTCTATGGGGTTAAGATCAGGAGACTGTGCTGGCCATGACAAAACCCTGATTTTTGACTCCCGCAACCAATCCTTGACAAGTTTTGATGCATGTCATGCTGAAACACCCACACGCAGAGAAAAAATATGATTGATCCAACAATATTCGAAGAGCAAAATATGTATTGTAAAGATATTGTTAAATTCCAAATGTAGTATTGTGATTCCAACAATTGGGTTTTGTTAAATCCAAAAATTGTTTTTGTCAACTGGACAATAGTTCTCTCTTTTCTTCGACAATTTTTTCTCTTCTCTCGCTATTCGAAGCCGTGTTGAAAAAAACAATTATGGTGAGTTTTGTTTGTATGACATGATGCCTTTATCTTTGTTTTTGTGTGTATGTATACCAACAAGGAGACTCTTGTTTTTATTTGTTTCTGTTTTGTTTCATTCTTCCATCTTCATTGTGCTTTGAGGTTTGGTCCCAGCAAACCAAATGTCGGATGTCCGACATATCGGAACAATTTCGGAAGGAA
This sequence comes from Musca autumnalis, assembly GCF_047663935.1. Classification (NCBI taxonomy): domain Eukaryota; kingdom Metazoa; phylum Arthropoda; class Insecta; order Diptera; family Muscidae; genus Musca; species Musca autumnalis. Next base: position 74,518,088 of record NW_027411644.1, read on the forward strand.
AATCGTTCAGATTTCGTATCGATTTCTATACAATTTTTCGTAGGGTAATTCGTTCAGATTTCGTTCCGATTTCGGAGAAAATGTCGGAAGTAAATTTCCCATCGAATATGCTAATGTTTTTCTTCCGATTTCGTTACGAATTCGGATCGATATGTCGGAAACAAACTTCCCTTCGCACAACAACCACCTTTTGTATATATCTAACAAGCAACATTTTAGTTTGTTGTCGTAAAACAAAATGGTTGGTTATAAAATTCGCATATACATTTTTTAAATATTTTAAATATAAATGCAACATAAAATAATTCAAGCTAGTGATGATAGACTCAACATATTCGTACACAGAGTTTGCATTGTTCTACTATAACTACAAAATGATAACAACAGTGAAAATCATTAGATATCTTTGAAATTATAATCTTCCAATTAAAAGCATAACAAAAAAATTTACAAATAAAAAAGAGGCATTAGAGAAAATTTTTTTCCTTCTATAATCATATGAAATTATTCCAAAATCGTTCAGAAATCTTTACAAAAGTTCGGAAGGTACCTCCGATTTTCATACGATATTATTCCGAAATCGTTCAGAAATCTGAACGAAAATTCGGAGGAAAAAATTCGAATTCCGAATTTCCCAAGGATTTTCTTCCGATTTCGTTGCGAATTCTGATCGAAATCGATCCGATTTCGCTCCGACATTTCGTTCCGAAATTATGTCAACCACTTCATACAACTTTCGTTAAGATATCGTTACGATTTCGGATCAGATATCGGACGTTACGTCCGAAGTTTGTTCCGATTTCGTTACGATGTCGGTACGATTGGTTTGCTGGGGTGTTATACCGGAGTTTGTTATGATGTTTAATTATTCCTCATGTTGTGGTGGGTGCTTGTGGCTTTTTGTTTGTCTTTGTTGTCAGCCAATGCAGCAAACCATGTATTGTGTTCATCAATGATTGCAATATTATACGCGACATTTATATCCAAGTTATGCGAAAAGTGTATATGAGAAGTATATACACTCAAATCAAAAATTTCTGGGGTGGTTTTCTGGGTTGACAATACTGTTTGTAAACAAAATTAGATTATGATAGTTCCTACAATCGGTATTGTGTAAGGATATGTTCGTTTGCGAAAGCCAACCTGGCTTTCCGATTCTTTTCAGATATAAACGGTTTTTTTGATGGCTTCCGGGCATGCAGGCCAGCTGCCACAGCTCGTCTACGCACTGATCTTGAGCTTATATCCAATGATAGCTCTCTCACCAACTCTGTTGAACTCTTAAATGGTTGTTTTTTTATTTCTCTCACAATTTGTTGATCAGTGCGGACTGAAGTTTTTAGCGTCCTTCCTCCGTGGTGGACTGACACTACTGATCCAGTTGCATAAAAACGACTTATAATACGAGAAATCACCGATTTATTTATGGAATATTTCTCCGAAATCATTTTCTGTGATAAATTATTTTCATAGTCCCTGTACTGTACTTGTTTCTAGCCATTTTTAAAATTTTTTGGCGGTACTTAAAAATCGATAACAGACACGTGCTGTTGTGATAAAAACTTCTTAAAAATGATTTATGACAAGCGAAATAGGTGAAGAAAACAAAACGCGATAATTATAACGGTAAAAACAACTACAATTGCAGTGATCATATGTCTGTACAGTAGAGTTGCTTTAGTTTTGTCCAAGCCAAAATTGGGTCAATTGCATTTACCTGAGATTATTTTTTATCATAAAGTGAATTTTGCATTTATGCTTTCTATTTTTATACCCTACACCACTATGTGGTAAGGGGTATTATGTGTTAGTGCATTTGTATGTAACATACAAAAGGAAGCGAGATAGACCCATAGTTCCTTCTAGGGATATACATAGAATCACTTTCTGAGTCGATTTATGCATGTCCGTCCGTCCGTTCGCAACATACAAGTCGCATTTGTTGACCGATTTCGCTGAAAATTGGGGAATACCATTTTTTTAGCCGTCGGAAGATCAAGTCCGAAGATGGGCTATATCGGTCCAAGTTTTGGTATAGCCCCCATATAACGGTACCTCCCGATTTAAGGTATTTTAAGGATCTTAGTCGCATTTGTTGCCCAAACCAGCTGAAATTTTACATTTGAGGTTCTCAATGGCCGCGAAATTGCTCCACTTAAAATTGTCAAGATAGGTCCACGGTTCGGTATAGTCCCCATATAACGATACCTCCCGATTTAAGGTATTTTAGGGATCTTAGCCACATTTTTTGCTTGAAGTAGCAAAAATTTTACATATGTGGTTCCAAGTGGCCACGAAATTTCGCCACTTAAAATTGTTAAGATAGGTCATGCAAATATCGACTCAGAATTTTACCCTGATCAAGAATATACATAAATACTTTAGAGGGTCGCAAATTATAATTTCAATGCGTTACAAACTTAAAACAAACTTAATATACCCTCCATACTATGGTGGAGGGTATAAAAACAAAACCAAACCGTATATACGAGGGCTGCACGATTACTAGCTGGCCTAACACAAAAACAAGTAAGAAAAGCGTTAAGTTCGGTCGGGCCGAACTTTTTATACCCTCCACCACAAATTTCAGCCGTTTCGGTGGATTAATGTGGCCACTACCTTCAAAATACCGAAATTCGGAAGGTACCGTTCTATGGGGGCTATATGATGGCGTGGACCTATACCTACAAATTTCTGGGGTAAAGTTTTATACGCCTAAAGAAGACTAAATACCAAATTTCAGCCATATCGGTGTGATAATGAGGCTAAAACGTTCAAAATATCGAAAATCGGGAGATTTGTATTATGGGGGCTATATCAACACGTGGACCTATATAAACATTTTATGGTAGAAATGTTTCTTAGCCTCTGGAAACACAAAATACAAAGTTGCAACCGATTCTTTGGTCAAATGGGTCTAATACATTCAAAATATATTAAAATGACGCGTACTTTATAAGGGGTCTTATGTGGGGACTATACCAAAACGTGGACCTATATAACCCAACTTTGGTAAGAATGTTTTCTGGCCTCTGAAGACACAAAATACCAAATTACAACCAATTCTGTGGTCAAATGGGTCTAATACATTCAAAATATGTTAAAATGACGCGTACTTTATATGGAGCCTTATATGGGGGCTATACCAAAACGTGGACCTATATAACCCAACTTTGGTAGAAATATTTTTTGGCCTCTGGAGACACAAAGTACCAAATTACAACCAATTCGGTGGTAAAATGGGCCAAATATCTTAAAAATTCCTTAAAACGACGCGTACATTATATGGGGCCTTATATGGGGGCTATATCAAAACGTGGACCTATATAACCCAACTTTGGTAGGAATATTGTTTGGCCTCTGGAGACACAAAGTACCAAATTACAACCAATTCGGTGGTAAAATGGGCCAAATATCTTAAAAATTCCTTAAAACGACGACGCGTCACGCGTCATTTTGTATGGGGGCTATACGAAAGCGTGGACCTACATAGCCCGCTTTCAATACCAAAAGTCCTACGTAAATATAACATATTTTCCCAAAATTTCATCAACCTACGTCAATCCGTTCGGACGCTAGAGTGATTTCCACAGACGGACAGACGGACAGACAGACAGACGGACAGACGGACGGACATGGCTATATCGATGTAGAATTGCACGCTGATCAAGAATATATATACTTTGTGGGGTCTACAATGATTATTTCGAGTAGTTACAAACGTAGTGACAAACTTAATATACCCCCATCCTATGGTGGAGGGTATAAAAAAAAACGCAAATATTTACCATCAAAAATAGTTTTAATGTTTTCGTAAGTAGTCTTCAGCATGATTTATGTACTTTTTTATGCGCTCAAACCAATTGTTGAATAACTTTTTCCACTCCGATTTAGACACCTCCAAAACATAATTTTTAAACGCTCCTACAGCATCTTCTGGCTATGAAAATCGTTGGACACGCCTTTTTTCTTGTTGTGCTGCAATCAAATTAAGGGCTGTACAGCGGATGACCCATCAATTCCACGTTTGGTCCGGTCAAACAGGCGCTCGCATTGTCATGATGCAGAATGCTTCGTATTCTCTTGTTCGTTCTTCGAATTTTCCAGGAGACTTCATGCAAATAAAGTGTAGTGTATCACTCAGAATTATCGGTCCTACATTTCCCAAATCGTACAGTCGCCACACAGTCAACTTTGCCGCAGAAACAGGCGACCATTTGCATTGAATTGCTCCATACATGAAGACCTATACGGTCGATTCCTGATTTGTTTCGGACTGCTAAGCATATATCCAAGATTCATCGTCTGTGACGATCTTGTAAACGACGTTTGAAGCACCGCGATCATTTTTATTCACAATTTCTTTGCACCAATCCATAAGAGCCTTTTTGTTAGCGAATGATTAATATTGCCGGATCTAACGAGATCTTGCATTATCCGTTCAAGCACGGCTTAATTTTCGACATCGTCCATCTTGGAGTTTGATCTAAGTTTAGTAGCAACACCATTCGATAGTTATCGTGCCCACCTGCAATTTTAGTTGGTTACAATATGATATTTTAGAACTTTCGGCCAATTATGGCAGAATGCTTGGAAATGTCCATGAAAATTGTAACCAGGACCAAAATAGCTACATGCTGTGAAAATGTCAAAACCATGATTGAACAACCGTTAAATTGAGCTGAAGCGAAACATTTTGAACATTTTGACTTGCCCTCGAAAAATATATATTATTGTTCTCACACTTTCGTCAAAAATTGACCAAATCGATTCTAGAATAGAAGAAGTAAAAACGGCGTTAGGTTCGGCCAGTCCGAACTTTTTATACCCTCCACCACGAGTTGTATTGAAGTAAAATGGGACAATTAGTTTCATTTCGTTTATGAAGAAGACTAAATATCTAAGTTCGGTAAAACAATGTGGCTAAGCTTCAAAATACCGAAATTCCCGAATTTACCATTCTGTATCAAAAAGTCGATATACAGTCAGAGACAAGAGTTTACATACACCCCCTAGATTTGACTTTTTAAGAATAATAAAAATGTTAAAAAATGTTAAAATTTTTATAAAATTTACTGTAAAATGTGGTATTTTAATATTTGGTGGGACCATCCTGATTGTCTTTTTCTGCTTGGAGACGTCGTGGCATTGATAAGACCAACCGCTCTGGTTCCGTTGGTTCAAGGAATCCTTACTAGTTATTGTCTCATCCCTCAATTTACGTTTCATTATATCCCAAATATGTTCAGTGGGGTTTAAATCAGGTGATTGTGGAGTGGTATGAAGCTGCCGAGGAGAATAATACAGTAAGTAAACATTCCTTAACAGAGTTAGCAGTATGTTTGGGATCGTTGTCCTATTGGAAGATCCACCGAGGTCCGAGCCCCAAACTGTCAACTGAAGGCTTCAAATGTTCTTGAAGTATAGTCCTATAAAGATATTGGTCCATTGTACTATCAATAAAAGTCTTTTGCCGACACCGCTAGCTGCCATTGCTTCCCAAACCATTACATTCCCACCACCGTATTTCACTGTTGGAATCAAATTCTTTGTTAGAAGCTCTGTGTTAGGTTTCCTCCAAACTTTTGCACGGTCATGGCCTCCAAATAAATTCAACAGTAAATAGTACTGTTTTCCAAAATTCTTCACTTTTGTCTATTTGCTTTTTTGCGAATTTCAATCTAAGTCGTCTATTTTTTTCGCTTATCAGAGGCTTCTTTCTTAAAACTCTGCTTTTGTAACCCATATTTCTCAATGTTCTTTGTACAGTTTTGGGGTGTACAGGTTTTTCCGATATTTCAGAGATATCTTTGGCCAGTGCACAGTGTCCGATTTTCCAAAAAACCTGGCCAAAAATCGAAAAAAATTATCAATTTACACTAAAAAGGGTCAGATATTGTTTATAGGATCCCAGTGCGTCTAGTTATGAAAAAATATATACATTTCTTGTTTAATAAGTGGGTATAAAAGCAGGTCGAAGTGACCCTATTTGGAATTTTATTTTTTTTAATATTTAAGTTGTTTATAAATCTATGATAATATGCAAAATAAACAACGGTTATTAAATATTTTCTTCTTGTAATTGTAATGAAAGTTATGTGAAACGTATTTAAGATGTTCAGTGTCGCCAAGGAATTGTGCGTTCTTTAATAATTGAGGTCCGTACTTGTTAATTTTTTCAAGATCAATTTTCACAATAAATTATGAAAATAGTTGTGAGTAAGATCGAGTTGGACCGTGTAAGTTATCATTTCATAAAAAAGGAAGGGTTTTTTTTTACCAATTTCCATCGAAACGTCCTGCACATATTTGCACTTTTCGTTTTTATGTGATATTTTGTCTTGCAGGTATGTACAGATTTTCTTTCATTCAGAATGTCAGAATATAGTATAGGGTCATTTTCTGGCGTTTGGGTATAATTTGTTGTTTTGATATATTTTAAGACCTATAGTAAAATTTTATAGCGAACAAATTTCTAGAATATTTTGGTCGGATCCGACCACATTTTATAGGAGATTTTAAAGATTTGTGGAAAAAGGACCAAAAGGGCCCCTTTTATGACTCGCACGAGGGTTAATTTTTTTAAGACAAATATTCCTTGCATTCTTGTCAGTAATGTTGCCAAAGACATTATACACCTAAAGCGCAAGGATTCCAAGTGATCTTAACTCAAACATTTCCAAAACTGTAGAAATTGTGGAAGCTTGCACCCTTATTTTAGTTTTTTGGTTTTTTGGCAAAATTGATACCGATATTTCCTTGGTATGTAATGCAAATAGAGATTTCATTTCTTTGGTGACTTATAGTGAAATTTAGCTCAGAACATTTTTGTCTTTGACCCCATTCTTCTAAAATGATGCTTTGTATGAGAATTTTGCATATTTCTGGAGTTAAGGTAAGATATAGAGTTTTGGTGTATTCTAGGACCTATAGTAAAAATTGATGGCGAAGAAATTTGTGGAATATTTTGATCCGATAAGATCACATTTTATAGGAGGAGGGACCAAAAAGACCCCTTAAATGACCGCCTGAGGGTTAAATAATATCAAAAATGTAATCAGCGGCCCGAAAAACATAAGAACCAAAGGTAAGGTCAATTTCCATTCATTTTTAGAGTTTGGCCAGGTTTTTCGGAAAATCGGACACTGTGCAGTGTAGGTGCACTAGTTTTTGGATTTTTGTCCACTTCCTTGAGGATATGCCTAACATCTCGACGTGATAGCACTTTTGGGCGTCCACTTGTAGGCTTATTTCCACATTTCCATTCTGTTTATACTTTCTAACAATGCTCTGAACAGTAGAAAATAATTCACTTATATCCCTATAGGATTTGCCTTTTTAAAATGTGATATGATTAAAAATTTTACGCTTGACTGCAACTCTTTTCCTTTGCCCATATTGACCGACAAAACATAAACCAAAATCACTTAAATATTGACTGGCGAAAGTTTTATAATACCAAACAACATTTAAGAAAAAATAATAATGTTTTGTTTGCAAATAATTGGAATTATCAAGCCCACGATGCAATTATCTTAAGTGTATGTAAACTTTTGTCCCATCCATTTTTCAGTTTTTGTAGTTTTTACCATTATGTTGGCACTAACATAATTGTTTTTGTTTTTTGTTTATGTTTTCTTGAGAAATGAAACAAATCTGTATATTTAAAATTTTTGTTTTATGTTTACTTTTCTTTAAAAGTCAAATTTAGGTGGTGTATGTAAACTTTTGTCCCTGTCTGTATATCTACAAATTTCTAGCGGAAAGTTTTTAGACTCGAAGAAAACTAAAGACCAAATTTCCGATATTTCGGAAAACCTTCAAAATACCGAAAATCAAGAGGTACGCTTTTATGGGGTATATAGTAACCCGCCTTCTGAAATATTTTATAAATAAAAAAAAATACAAATTTCAGTTTTTCTGTGGCATATTGACCTCACAACCTTCAGAATTGCGAAAATCGAGAGGCACCGATGTTTGGGGCTATATCGAAACGTGGACCTATACCGACGAATTTCAGTCAGAAAGGGTTTTACCTCCAACAAAGACTAAATACCAAACTTCTGCTATACCAAACAATGTTTTATACCCCCAACGAAGACTTAGTACCAAATTTCAGCTATTTCGGTGTAATAATGAGGCTAAAACCTTCAAAATAACGAAAAATCGGGTGGTACCCTTCTATGGGGGCTATATCAAAACGTGGATCGACATAGCCCATTTGCAATAGCAAACATCCTAGGAGCAATAGAAGCTTCTATACCAAATTACTTGATTTTAACAGATGGACGGACTGACAGACGGACATAGTTATATCGACTTAGAATTTTACCCTGATCAAGAATATATATACTTTGTAGGGTCTCCGATGAAAATTTCGATGTGTTACAAACGGAATGACAAATTTAATCTGTCGGGCTGGCTGGTTACACGATTACACTAAAAGGAAGTAAAGGATTTGCTTCAAACTTTGTACATCGAAATATTTTTCTATTGTTATACACTCCACCATAATATGGAGGGTATAACAATAGAAAAATATTTCGATGTACAAAGTTTTAAGCAAATCGTTTACTTCCTTTTAGTGTAATCGTGTAACCAGCCAGCCCGACAGACGAACGAACGGAAACGGATCTGGTCCTATATAATAATTGTTCCACATACATCCCAGAAAGGGACAAGGGAGGCTTCTTTCATATCACTGAGTGCGCCCCGATTCATATTACTTCAATGATGTGAGTCCTAATGTTTATTGCCGAAACCGAACGGCGTGTTCTAAGGAACTACTTGTAGAAAAGTTGTACATGGCTAAGAAACTCAGGAAATGTCGCCATCTATTACACTGAAACATTGAAAATGTGATGGTGCATGGCCGGAAAAGATCATATTCAATTATACGTCAAAATTAATATTAAATAAACAACAGCCTATGTGAATTGAAACTTTAATCTACGGTGGCCTTTTTTTGGACATTTGAACTTGCTGACGAAAATATGGATTAGGATTCAAGATCAAAAGTGTTGCGGAGGAGCTACTTAAAGGAATGGGCCGACATAGTCCATTATGGAAGTGGATATTATTTTGGGAGTCATATCTTATCGCGCCCACTAGTCTTTTCAGTGGGTAATTGTATAAGTGATGGACCAGTATGCCAGGAAGCATGGACTTGTCCACGAAAAACATAATACCGCTGTAAGCAGGACAACAACGAAAAGCATAGGTATACATACATTTCCAAAGCAGACCGAACAGACCTTTAATTGCACTTAGACGCAAATGTTGAACTTTTGTGGTGGAGATATCCTGAGGAGAGGAACGATATGGGCCATTTTAGAAGTTAAACTGAGTTTGGACAAAATATGACGAAGGCCAAATTTTGGACCAAATCGGTATATCAGTTCGAGAGTTATTTTGCTCTCCAGCTACTACATATGGTGCCATAGGGGTTTTTTACATTTTTCGCTAGATGTATGGCTTGCCACTGAAAAAACTTTTACCATCGTAATTGAGACAGCGATTGCGATTGCTTCAACAGAAATCAAAGTCAGTCATGAACTTAAAGTGAACTTAACCGAAATTTTGTGTGGGAGGTACCCGAAGGAATGGACAAATATAGTCTATATTCAAACCTGATCTATGTCTGGTAGATATATTAGGATGAGTAAAGTATGGACCAAATCGGTCCTTCACTTCAGGAGTTATCGTGCGCACAATTTTTCCGAACATTTTTGAACTTTTGTGGGTAAGTTGCCTGAAGGAGTGAACCGATGTGGCTTATCTTCAAACTTAAACTAAGTTTGGACCAAATATTATGAAGGCCAAATTTTGGATCAAATCGGCAGATCCGTTCGAGAGTTATCTTATCCATATTGGAACCTCATCTAAGTTAGGTAGAAATTTCACGATGTGCAAAGTATGCCCAAATCGGTTACCCCTTCCAGAGTTATCGTGCGCACAAATTTGCCGAACATTTTCGAACTTTTGTGGGGGAAGTATGGAAAGGAGTGGACCGATATAACCCATCTTCGAACTTAAACTAAGTTTGGACAAAATATTGCGAAAGTCAAATTTTGGAACAAATCGGTTCATCTGTTCGAGAGTTATCGTGCGAACCAGTCAGCGCGACAGACAGACGGACGGACATTGCTAAATCGACTCCAAATTGTCTGAAACACATTTCGTCCAAACATACTTGGGGTCTAAAACCGTTATTTCGATGAAGCACATTTTGCCGTATTAACGTGTATATACCCTCGTTAGCATAAATCCTGGGAGGTATAAAAACTGGGTATTCAGCATGCAAGGCGGGTGTGCATACCCTTGCACCACTGTAGCACCCTAACTTACATATATCACGGTACTTTTGAAGCAAATTTAAATGGAAGGTGCTTGCACCTGGGAAGATTGGTGGATTCTGAATCTACAATGTTCATTGATAAGTCCTATGAAAATGGGACTAAATAAAATGTTGTAGCTATGAAAATTCTCTACAAGATTGACCTTTATGGTATTCTCGTCGGTTTTACCATTTTTGAGATATAGAAGTTCAAATTTGGACAATTCAATTCTGTATCGCCCCCTTATAAAACAATGTCATGACTGCAATTTCCCAACTTAAACTTATATATCTAAAAAAATGGTACATCCTAGGATAAGTTACTTAAGCCAGTCTTGTAGAGAATTATTACAGCTTTGAGATTTTCTCAGGTCCCATATCGATAAGACTTGCCGTATTCAAGCAAAATTGCGAAACCTAAAAATGTAAATTGAGTTTCTTTTTCTCAAAAATGGTACAGCCTGGGAACAAATCATGAACATTAATCCTCTAGAGAATGTTCACAGCTAAACGTTTTCTTTATCTCCGTTTCGATAGGACTTGGGGTTTCCAAGCAAAATCGCGAAAACCTAAAAATGTGGATTTTGGCCGCGGTTTATTTAAAAATCCCTACAGCGATTTTTTTGTTTTTGGATTTTTCTCATCTATGAACATTGCTGTTTCAGAATTCACCAAAACTTCCCCTGTGTAAGCGGTTTTCACGTAAAGTTAGTTTAGGCGTACCCTTCATGTTATTGTTTTATAAGGGGGCGATACAGTCAGTGCATTGTCCCAATTTGAACTTCTATATGTCAAAAATGGTAAAATCTACGATCTACAAAACTACAAAACACAAAACACAAAATTTTCGTTAGTCTCATTCTGATAGGACTTTCGGTTTCCAAGCAAAATCGTGAAAACCTAAACAACCCCTAAAAATGTCAACTTGAATCGCGATTTATTAAAAAGCTCTCCGGCGAATTTTTTTTTTGTTTTTTGATTTTTCTCATCTATGAACATTGTAGTTTCAGAATCCGCAAAAACTTCCCAGGTGCAAGCAGCTTCAATTTTAATTTGCTTCAAGAGCACCGTGATTTGTGATATAAAATTATTTGGGTGAGCCACATTTTCACTCGTATTGGAGTGTACAAAATATATAAAAAATATATATATGTGAATGAAGATAAAATCGGTTTTAATTTGCGAAGACACAACTTAGCGGAGACACAACTTGTGTGGTATAACAAATTTTATTTTAGTATAACAGATGCATATGGTCTTGTCTTATTTTCCAGACGATACGTATCATGTAGAAAATAAGCGGCTACAGGGATGATACCGATGGCAATCCATATTGGGATAGTTAAATTCAAAAACACTTTATAGTCTTAAGAACTAAAATATTTTGTATAAGATATCCTTTGCGACGAAAAAAATTCTACTTATGTTTCGTTTTTGACCTGATAGTTGTAGAAAAAGGTAATATTGTTACTCACCCATAAGTACCTATTGTTATCAATAAGTTATGATTTCTTTTAAATTCAATCCTTAAACCCTAGTAAATAATCCTCTTACAAATGTCATTTACTTACTAAAACAATCCGACCTTAATTGTTGTATATACATATAATTTTATTCCTTACAATCAAATTGAATTGTGGTCGAATATAAATAAAGTGGAAACGAAAAGCAAATGCAAATAACTAACCCCTTGTTGAATTATTCAAAATCAAATTTATAAATTGAACAATTTTTCTAATTTCCGATTCTCATCTAAAGCAAAATACTCTTCACTAATTCTAGAACGCAAAGTAATATTGGCAATTTGAACGTGGTTTCGTTTATTGTTTTATGGGCGATGTTGGTGTTGCTGCTGACAATGCATTTCACTTGTTGTTGCCATTTTCTTTTTTTTTTCATTGAAACTAAGGATAATAAAAAAAATAATTCGAATACTCATTCATAATAAATGTGTTTCTTCTGCCGTTCAAGCTCTTGTCCCCCTTCTATGGCTGGTGGCTGCTGATAAGCAGTCAATAAAGAATTCGATTACAAATTCAATCAAATTGGATAGACAATTTTTGGCATGGATAGACAGAAAACATGATATGAAATACCAGCTCCTATCTTTAATAGCAATGGTGGGAAGGGGGAGAGTTGTAGGGTATTTCTTACCTGACGCTTGTTGTTGTTCTTTGAATTTTCTCTTTATATTTTGTTTCTTGGAAACAGCTTGCTGGAATTAATTTTCCAATGAAATATTCCAGACAAAGTTATTCTTCCTTGCTCGATGTTTGAGTTTGGTTGTAGTTTAACGTTTCTATAGTTTGGTAAAGGTAAAAAAGAAACTTCAATGTAACAACTTGCAAAAATCACAAAAATGAAGGAACGTTTTAGGTTTTAATTAACTTTCCTGAAAAATTTTCAAAAATATTATTGAGCATTTTAGTATTTTTAAGGAACTTTTTAAAAGCTTCATGGATTTTTAAAGAATTATCCAAAAGTTTCATGGATTTCTACAGAATTTGTCAAATTCATCTTGGATTTTTAAATAATTTTTCCAAACTGTCTGGATTTTAAAGAATATTTAAAAAACTTTGTGGAATTTTAAAGAGTATTTCAAAAACTTCGTGGATTTTTAAACAATTTTATTTTTAAATACTTTTTCAAAGAATTTTATTTTTAAAAAGTTTTTAAAAGCTTCGTTAATTTTTAATATTTTTGAGAAACATTAAAAAGATTTTAAAGGATTTTATTTTTCAAAGATTTTTTTCGTTGAGTTTTTAATATTTTTCAAAAACCTTGGTGGATTTTTTAAAAAATTTTCGAAGCTTTCGTGTGTTTTTAAACAAAATAAAGCTTGGTGGATTTTTAAAGATTTCAAAAGCTTTATTTGGATTTATAAACGTGGGTTTTTCAAAAAGTCCACGATTATTGGGAAAATATTCCTTAAAAAATGCACGATTATTGGGAAAATATTCCTTAAAAAATCAACGATTATTGGGAAAATATTCCTTAAAAAATGCACGATGATTGGGAAAATATTCCTTAAAAAATCCACGATTATTGGGAAAATATTCCTTAAAAAATCCACGATTATTGGGAAGATATTCCTTAAAAAATCCACGATTATTGGGAAAATATTCCTTAAAAAATCCACGATTATTGGGAAAATATTCCTTAAAAAAATCCAATATTATTGGGAAAATATTCGTTAAAAAATCCATGATTAATGGGAAAATATTTCCTAAAAATCCATGACTATTGGGAAAATATTCATTAAAAAATCCACGATTATTGGGAAAATATTCCTTAAAAAATCCACGATTATTAGGAGAATATTCCTTAAAAAATCCACGATTATTGGGAGAATATTCCTTAAAAAATCCACGATTATTGAGAAAATATTCCTTAAAAAATCCAGGATTATTGGGAAAATATTCCTTAAAAATTCACGATTATTGGGAAAATATTCCTTAAAAAATCCACGATTATTGGGAAAATATTCCTTTAAAACTCCACGGTTATTGGGAAAATATTTCTTAAAAAATCCAGGATAGGAATCTTTGTAAGCAATAAGAAAGGAATCTTCATAGACGACAGGGTCAACCATTTTTTGAGACCTTTTAAACCAAGCTTGCGATATATATAATGAGGATTATCTTTTTACTTATCTTCCTTTTGTTCCCTCAAATGCCACAAATACTTCATAAATTTTTTCTCTCCCAAAAGAGTCATTTTTCTCTTTGGAAAAATTTCGCAAGTTAACCTCAAAGAAATTTATTTGAATACTTATTTCTTCTTATTTCAAGCAATAAATGAAAGTAATTTGTTGTGCTGCTGTTGCTTCTTCCTCTGTCTTCGCTTTCTTAGCCAAGCAAGTTTAAGAACAGCAAACTATCAGTTATCCTTTGCCAGAGTATTAGTGGGAATCAGGAAGTCAGTAACAGATCAACAATTCCAACGCACTCATCGTTTTATGTTTCGTTATTTTTTGTTGTTGTTTTATTTTTGTGGTCTTACGCTCAAAGGTATCGTTTCTGTTGAGTGGTATCCAGATAATAGGATATTCGCAAAGCAATAGGATATTTATTCGTGTGGAAGAATATTCAAGATTGTGTTTACGCACAAACAAGTAACATACCTGTTGTGGGGGATATGTTTTCGTCGGTAAGGGAGGTTAGTTTCATTTTTCATAATTGGGAAGGAAGGGAAGTCGCTGCAGTTTGGAGATTTTTCTGTCGAGTGGCAATGAAGAGAGTGTTGTTTAACCGCAATCATTGAAGATTTTTGAATTTTTTGTTGTGCAAAAATAATTAATTAAAAGATCAACGTCCTTTGAAAAAAATAATTAACTAAAAAAATCCACGTCCTTTGAAAAAAATAATTAACTAAAAAATCCACGTCCTTTGAAAAAAATAATTAATTAAAAAATCCACGTCTTTGAAAAAAAAATAATTAAAAAATCCACGTCTTTGAAAAAAAAATAATTTAAAAATCCGAGTCCTTTGAAAAAAATAATTAACTAAATAATCCAAGTCCTTTGAAAAAAATAATTAATTAAAAAATCCACGTCATTGAAAAAAAAATAATTAATTAAAAAATCCACGTTCTTGAAAAATAATAATTAATTAAAAAATCCACTTCCTTGAAAAAAATAATGAATTAAAAAATCCACGTCCTTAAAAAATAATTAATTACAAAATCCACGCCCTTAAAAAATAATTAATTATAAAATCCACGTCCTTGAAAAAAATAATTAATTAGAAAATTCACGTCCTTGAAAAAAATAAATAATTAAAAATCCACGTCCTTGATAAAAATAATAAAAAATTAAAATTTTTGAAAAAATAGTTAAAGGAAATATTAACAAGTAAAAAGTCGTTAAGTTCGGCAGGGCCGAACTTTTTATACCCTCCACCATAAAATAGTCTTAATTTAAATGGAATGATTAGAGTCCTTTCACAATTTTAGGTGGAACAACTTTTCGACAATGGATAGACTCCTACTACCTCCCACTATTGCTTAAATTACACTGTGAACACAAATGTTGGGGCAGAGATAATTCCTTTTGGAGATGAAAGCCTTTGGTGTGTGTATATGAAAAACTCGGTCTTTGTTTGTTGTTTTTGTATAGCACTTAAGCAACAGTGAACAAAGATATAACGTTAATTCCGGATGGCCCACACGGTCGCTAACAAAAATTTCATCACGCCATAACGCGAAAGTTCGACTCACGGCGGATCTGTCCTTCGGGGTTCATAATATACTCACCAAGGCCTTACTTCTCCTAGAGGAATTTTCCGTGCCCCAGACTTTCACCTCCATTTTGTTGCACAGTGTTATCAAATTTAAAAATATGTGTTCAGCTAGGTGAAAGGTACCACCTACGGGGCTATATCAAAGAGTCAACCTATCTTTAAATATTTTGGCGGAAAAGTTTTATAGCTGCAGGCAACTTCAAGAGTCAAATTGAGAGTAGTTTCATCAAAACAATGTAGACCCTCTAAAATGGACCCATGTTGACGAATTTTAGTGAAGAAATTTCGTGACCACTGAAATTTCCCGAAAATCGGGAGGTACAGTTATATGGAGGGATATACCAAAACATGGACCTATATTGACGATTATTTTTGAATAGACAAAATTTTAGCTAAAATTCTCAAAATACCGATCATTACAGCTAGTTTGGTTAAAAATTGTAACTAAAATGCTCAAAATACCGAAAATCGGGAGGTACGGTTATAAGGGGGCCATACCAAAACATGGACCAATGTTGACGATGTTTGGTGGAGATGTTTCATGACCACTGAGAACCTCAAATGTCAAATTGCAGATAGTTCGGTTACAAATTGTGAATAAAATTCTCAAAATACCGAAAATCGGGAGGTACCGTTATATGGCGGCTATACCAAAACATGAACCTATGTTGACGATGTTTGGTGGAGATATTTCGTGACCACTGAAAACCTCAAATAGCAAATTACAGCTAGTTCGGTTAAAAATTGTAGCTAAAATTCTCACAATACCGAAAATCGGGAAGTACGGTTATAAGGGGGCCATACCAAAACATGGACCTATGTTGACGATGTTTGGTGGAGATGTTTCATGACCATTGAGAACCTCAAATGTCAAATTGCAGATAGTTCGGTTACAAATTGTGGCTAAAATTCTCAAAATACCGAAAATCGGGAGGTACCGTTATATGAGGGCTATACCAAAACATGAACCTATGTTGACGATGTTTTGTGGAGATGTTTCATAACCACTGAGAACCTCAAATGTCAAATTACAGCTACTTCGGTTAAAAATTGTAACTAAAATGGTCAAAATACCGAAAATGGGGAGGTACGGTTATAAGGGGGCCATACCAAAACAGGGACCTATGTTGACGATGTTTTATGGAGATGTTTCATGACCACTGAGAACTTCATATGTCAAACTGCAGATAGTTCGGTTACAAATTGTGGCTAAAATTCTTAAAATACCGAAAATCGGGAGGTACCGTTTTATGGGGGCTATACCAAAACATGGACCAATGTTGACGATGTTTGGTGGAGATATTTCATGACCACTGAGAACCTCAAACGGCAAATTACAGCTAGTTCGGTTAAAAATTGTAGCTAAAATTCTCAAAATACCGAAAATCGGGAGGTACGGTTATAAGGGGGCCATACCTAAACATGGACCTATGTTGACGATGTTTGGTGGAGATGTTTCATGACCATTGAGAACCTCAAATGTCAAATTGCAGATAGTTCGGTTACAAATTGTGGCTAAAATTCTCAAAATACCGAAAATCGGGAGGTACCGATATATAGGGGGCTATATCAAAACATGGACCTATGTTGGCGATGTTTCGTGGAGATGTTTCATGACCACTGAGAACCTCAAATGTCAAATTACAGCTAGTTCGGCTAAAAATTTTAATTAAAATGCTCAAAATACCGAAAATGGGGAGGTACTGTTATATGGGGGCTATACCAAAACATGGACTTATGTTGACGATGTTTGGTGGAGATATTTCATGACCACTGAAAACCTCAATTGGCAAATTACAGCTAGTTCGGTTAAAAATTTTAGCTAAAATTCTCAAAATACCGAAAATCGGGAGGTACGGTTATAAGGGGGCCATACCGAAACATGGACCTTTCATGACCACTGAAAACCTCAATTGGCAAATTACAGCTAGTTCGGTTAAAAATTGTAGCTAAAATTCTCAAAATACCGAAAGTCGGGAGGTACGGTTATATGAGGGCTATACCAAAACATGAACCTATGTTGACGATGTTTTGTGGAGATGTTTAATAACCACTGAGAACCTCAAATGTCAAATTACAGCTACTTCGGTTAAAAATTGTAACTAAAATGGTCAAAATACCGAAAATGGGGAGGTACGGTTATAAGGGGGCCATACCAAAACAGGGACCTATGTTGACGATGTTTGGTGTAGATGTTTCATGAGCACTGAGAACCTCAAATGTCAAACTGCAGATAGTTCGGTTACAAATTGTGGCTAAAATTCTCAAAATACCGAAAATCGGGAGGTACCGTTTTATGGGGGCTATACCAAAACATGGACCTATGTTGACGATGTTTTGTGGATATATTTCATGACCACTGAGGACCTCAAACGGCAAATTACAGCTAGTTCGGTTAAAAATTGTAGCTAAAATTCTCAAAATACCGAAAATCGGGAGGTACGGTTATAAGGGGGCCATACCAAAACATGGACCTATGTTGACGATGTTTGATGGAGATATTTCATGACCATTGAGAACCTCAAATGTCAAATTGCAGATAGTTCGGTTACAAATTGTGGCTAAAATTCTCAAAATACCGAAAATCGGAAGGTACCGTTATATGAGGGCCATACCAAAACATGGACCTATGTTGACGATGTTTGGTGGAGATGTTTCATGACCATTGAGAACCTCAAATGTCAAATTGCAGATAGTTCGGATACAAATTGTGGCTAAAATTCTCAAAATACCGAAAATCGGGGGGTACCGTTATATGGGGACTATACCAAAACATGGACCTATGCCCATATCCTTTGGGATATAAGTTTGTTGATCACTAGGAACCCTAAGTGCCAAATTATAGCTAATTCGGTCTGCAAATGTGGCGAAGAACGTCAAAATACCTCAAATCCGGAGGTACCGTTATATGGGGGCTATACCAAAGAGGGGACCGATATAGCCCATCTTCGAACTTGACCTGCCTATGGAAAAAAGACCCTCGGGTGCAAAATTTCAGCACTCTATCTCAATTATTGCGGACGCTAGAGTGATTACAACAGACGGACAGACGGACAGACGGACATGGCTAGATCGTCTTAGAATTTTATCCTGATCAAGAATATACATACTTTATAGGGTCGCAAATGATTAGTTCGATGTGTTACAAACGGAATGACAAACTTAATATACCCTCCATACTATGGTGGAGGGTATAAAAACATTTTTAAAAATAATTAAAAATTAACGAACCACCTCTTTGAAAAATTTATTAGTAGTACTTTGAAAAAATAATTAAAAAATAACAACAATAACAATTATTTAAAAAATTTACATGCTTGAAAAATTCAATAAAAATAATTAAAAATTTATTCATAAAATAACTAAAAAATTAATTAAACAATCCACGTACTTGAACAAATTATTTAAAAAATCAATGTCCTTGGAAAAATCAATTAAAAATAATGAATAATTACATCTTCAAAAAATATTAAATTAACTAAAAAATTATTTAAAAAATCCACCTCCTGAAAAATATATTTAATTAACTAAAAAATTATTTCAAAAATCCACTTGCTGATAACAAAGAAGTTTTTAATTAACTAAGAAACTAGTTAAAAAATCCACGTCGTTGAAAAAAAAAATTAAAAAATTCACGTCCTTGAAAAATTAATTAAAACAATCTACGTCCTTAAATATGAAAAAGAAATAACTAAAAAATCCACGGCCTTAAAAAATTCCAAAAAATCACGATTATTGGAAAAATATACCATAAAAAATCCACGATTATTTAGAAAATATTCCTTAAAAAATCCATGATTATTGGAACATATTCCTTAAAAATACACGATTATTGACAAAATATTTCTTTAAAAATCCACGATCATTGAGAAAATATTCCTTAAAAAATCCATGGTTATTGGGAAAATATTCCTTAAGAATCCACGATTATTAGGAAAATATTCCTTAAAAACCCACGATTTCTGGGAAAATATTCCTTAAAAAATTCGCGATTATTGGAAAAATATTTCCTTAAAAAACTACGATTTCTGGGAAAATATTCCTTAAAAAATTCGCGATTATTGGAGAATATTTCCTTAAAATCCACGATTATTGGGAAAAATCCACGTTCTTGAAAAATTAATTAAAATAATGTACTTCCTTGAGTATGAAAAAGAAATAACTAAGCCACTAAGCCTTATTAAGGCCAAGGTCATTTTTAGTGATTTTATTTAACTAGTTCTCTTTCGAGTTGAGCTGTTATGACCTACAAAATAATTAATAAAATAATTAAAAAATCCACGTCCTTGAAAAACTAAATTAAACAATATTATTAATTATGAATAATTAACAAAAAAATCACGTCCTTGAAAAAATTCATTAAAAATCAATTTAAAATAATTAAAAATTAATTAGTAAAATAAATAAAGTTTAATTAAAAAATCCACCCCCCTGAAAAGATGGAATTAAAATTATTTAAAAAAATTAAAAAATTAATTAATAAAATAAATTTTAATTCTTGAAAGTCTTTGAATAAATTTATTAAAAATGAATTAAAAAAAGTTAAAACTAAATAAATAAAATAAAGTTTACCTAAAAATTCCACGTGCTTGAAAAATTAATTTAAAAATCCACGTCTTTAAAAAACTTAGTTTAAAAATCCTCGTCAATGAAAAAAATATTATTAAAATATTTAAATTAAAAATCCGCGTCCTTTTAAAAAATCAACGCCCTTGAGCTTAGTGGAGTGGAGTAGTTTTTCAAAAGCTTCGAAAAGGTTTTAAGAACTTTTCAAATGCATGGTAGATGCATTTTTCAAAAGCTTTATGGATTTTTAAAAAATGTTTCAAAATCTTCGTTAATTGTTAAAGAATTGATTGAAAAGCTTCGTGGATTGTAACTGAATTTTTCAAAAGCTTCGTAGATTGTGAAAGAATTGTTTTAAAAGCTTCATGTATAAGAAATGAATTTTTCAAAATTTTCGTGGAGTTCTAAAGAATTTTTTGGAAGCTACGTATTTGCATTTTTAAAGGATTTTTCTAAGGCTTCGGAGATTTTGAAGAATTTTTCGTGGATTTTTATAGATATTTTTTAAAGGCCACGTGGATTTGTAAAGGAGTTTTCATGGATTTTTAAAGAATTTTTCGCCGATTTTAAAATATTTTTGTTAAGGCTTCGTGGATTTTTAAAGAATTTTTGTGGATTTTTAAAGAATTTTTTCATGGATGTCAAAAGAATTTTTTATTATTGTCTTTTTAGGACGGAGGCCATTATTTATGATGTTTTTAATTAATTAATTGAATTAATCGAGCTAACATGGCCTAAGGAGTTTTGTATTGAAAAATGAATTCTAGCGAAATACACACACTCAACCATTACGCTACGATCGTTTCGCTGGTGGTTTTTATTAGCCAGCTCATCAGGCGTATTTATGTGTTAATGGCTAGAAGACAAAGGCTGATTTTTATAACTTCTATTTATACAACCATTTTTTACAACTTTGTAGATATGAAGTATTTTTTTGAAGTCTTTTTCTTTATCAAGTCACCCTAGTGTCTTGTCTAGGAATCATTTTCTCAATACATACACATGTACAATCGAAGGGGGGTTTCCTTCATGAATTGTAATGCTTTCAGTTTCTGAAGTTTTTGTTGATATCATGTCGGCAAGTTTGTTGATATGATAGATTGGCAGTGGCTTAGAATGCTAAGACCTCGACAACATTGTCTGTTTGTTGGAGAGGACCCAGGTTCAGCCGGGGCAGCCGGGCTCTGCTGTGAATTTTATTTATTATTGTCTTTTTAGGACGGAGGCCATTTTTTATGAAGTTTTTAATTAATTAATTAGCTCAATTAATTCAATTAAAATAATTTTTCTAAAAATTTTTTTTAGACTTCATGGATTTTAAAAGACTTTTTAAAGGATTTTTCGTGGATATTTAAAAAATCGTTTTAGACTTCGTGAATTTTAAAGACTTTTTCGTGGATTTTTAAAGAAATTTTCGTGAATTTTTAAATATTTTTTTAAGTGTTCGTGAAATTTTCTAAAGCTTTGGGGATTTTTAAAGATCTTTTCTAACGCTTCAGGAAATTTGAAGAATTTTTCGTGGATTTTTTAAGATATTTTTTTTAAAGGTTTCGTGGAATTTTGAAGGATTTTTCTAAAGCTTCGGGAATTTTTGAAGAATTTTTCTAAAGCTTCGGGGATTTTTGGCAAAATTATTTAACAAAATAATTAAAAAGCTAATTTAAATAATCAATAACTTGACAAAATTATTTAAAAGTCCAAGTCTTTGAAATAAATTAATTAGAAATTCCACGTCCTTGAAAAAAAAAATTATTTAAAATCAACGTATTTAAAAAAAATAAATCAAAAATGCGCGTCCATGTAAAAATTAATTAAAATATCCTTGAAAAAATTATTTAAAAATGACATCCTCGAAAAATTAATTAAAAGTCAACGTCCTTTAAAAAGTAATAAAAAATACACATTCTTGAAAATGTAACTTATAAATTAAATTAATTAAAAAACGACATCCATAAAAGTAATTAAAAAAATCCACGTAGTTAAAAAAATATAAATCAATGTCCTTAAGCATATTAATAAAAATTCACGCCTTTTTAAAAATTAATTAAAAAATCGACGTTCCTAAAAAATTTAAAATTCCATGCTCCTTAAAACCCTTAAAAATACTTAAAAACATATTTAAAAAATAATAATAATAATTTCCGTAAAAATATTAAATAAAAAACAAGTAAAAAAGCCTTGAACTCCGCCGGGCCGAACTTTTCATACCCACCACCTTAAAATATTCTGAACTAAAATGGAATAATTGGTCTTCAATCCTGTCCCCAAATTTAAGTGGGTAGGTTAAAATGTCAGATAATGTACATAAAATGCTTGATTCGGGAGGCACTTTTATATGGTGCCTATATCTTACTATGTATGTTGACAATTTTTGGTGGGCTAGAAATTGTGAGGTACCGTTATATAGGGGTTATAATAAAACATGGACCTATGTTGACAGTTTTTGATGGGAGCCTTTAATGTCATATAACTCCTAATTCGGTTAAAAATTGTAGTTAAATCCTCAAAATACCGAAAATCGGTACATAACGTGGGAACTTCAAATGTCATTAACAGCTAGTTCGGAGGTACCCCTATATGTGGGCTATACGAAAATATGAATTTGAATGAACAATTTATGTGGCAGAATTTTTTGTTGGCTATTAAATTTGAAATTACAGAAAATTCGGCCAACAAATAAAGCTAAGGTACGGAAAATCAGGAGGTTTGTGTTGGGGCTATACCAAAACATTGACCTACGTTCGGTTAAACATTTTAAGTAAAATCCTCAAAGAACCGAAAATCAGGAGGTATCGTTATATTGGGGCTATATCCAAACATGGACCTACGTTGAAAATTGTAGATGCAGATGTGTAGTGACCACTACAAACTTTAAATGTCAAATTACAGTTAGTTCGGTTAAAAATTGTAGCTAAAATTGTCAAATTACTGAAAATCGGGAGGTACCGTTATATGGGGGCTATATCCAAACATGGACCTATGTTGACAATTTTTGATGGAGAGGTGTTGTGACCACTAAGAACTTCAAATTTCAAATTACTGCTAGTTCAGTTTAAAATTGTAGTTTACATCATCATATTACTGAAAATCTGGAGGTACCGTAATATCGGGGCTTTATCCATACATGGACCTTTCTTGACAATTTTTGGTGGAGGGGTGTGGTGACCACTAAGAACTTCAAATGTCAAATGTTCAAATTACAGCTAATTCGGTTTAAAATTATTGGTAAAATTCTCAAAATACCGAAAATCGGAAGGTACCGTTATAAGGGGGCTATACCAAAACATGGACCTAAGTTCATAGTTTTTCGAATATAAGTTTTTTGGTCACTAAAAACTCTAAATGTCAAATTATAGCTAAATCGGTCTGAAAATTTAGCTAAAAAGGTCAAAATACCGTAAATCGGGGGGGTACCGTTATATGGGAGCTACACCAAAACGTGGACCTATGACCACATGTTTTATTATATAAGTTTATTGACACTTAAGAACCCTAAATGTCGAATTATAGCTAAATCGGTCTGAAAAACGTCAAAATACCGGAAATTTGGGGGGTACCGTGATATGGGGGATATAGCAAAACCTGGACCGATATAGCCCATCATCGAACTTGACCTGCCTGCAAACAAAAGACGCATTTTCCCAAAGTTTCCTATCGTCCTATCTCCATTTTTGTGGATTCTAGAGTGATTACCACAGACAGACGGACGGACATGCACAGATCGACTCAGAATTTTACCCTGATCAAGAATACTTTATAGGGTCGCAAATGAGTATTTCAATGCGTTACAAACGTAAAAACAAACTTAATATACCCTCCATACTATAGTGGAGGGTATATAATAATGGCAAGTTTCTCTAAAACGATTCGAATTCAAAAACGTTCGAATTACAAACAGGTGTTTGGTAGTACGAACGAATTTGAATTCGAATCGTCTTTGTGAACTAGGTCATAAGTCCTTGAAAGAAACCAAATTAAAAAATCCATGTCTTGAAATTCCACACTTATTGCCCTGGTAATCCTTGGGGTAACATCATAAAGGCCTCCTCATCATATTCTAAAGTTTCAATAAAATCTGGGTCACACACATGTTCCAGTGGTGCGAAACATCTGTTATCTTTTGAAAACTATCTAAAATCTATTTGTTAACAATAACACCACTCGGTAATCTGCTCTTTAAAATTAGATTTCTATGCTCCGGCAAATGTCAAAGGCCTTTCATTAAACCAAAGTTGGTGTTTGGCAGAAACAAAAGAAAGAATTTTTTGGTGAAAACTTAGAAAAACATTTTTTTTGATACTCTTTTTATTATATCTTACGTTGCAGGAGGGGTCATAAAGTTTCTTTCTTATTTCTTTTTTATTTAGAAAATTAGCTTTACGTGTCTAGAAAATGCTATACACGCAACGCAATGCTGCTTCCGAACAAAGCAAAAAAAGGACAACAAAAGGGGGAAGTTACAAACAAACATGAAACATACATCCTGCCAATAACAACAAGAACAAAATGAAAAGTTTACGCCTGAGAAAACGTGCCGGAATCAAAAATAGGAAACCATATAGAAGAATGTCATGTGTGCGTATGGGAGCGTGTAACACATAATTTGATTAGATAAATAAACATGGATTGTTTTGGTGTTATTTTTGTCAAAATATTTTTGTTTAAAGTGACATAATAAATTTTAATTTTATTTAGCTTATCCACATTTCCCACAAAAGTCAAAGAGATTTGCATAAAATCTACATGAATTTATGGTCGTTCCACCACCTACCATGTGCAAGAAGTTTCTATGGCATGAAGAAAGAAACTCAATTCAAATTAATTTAATTAAACGCTCATTCGCTTGCTCAGGCAGTGCGCAAAATGCTGTTGGCTGGGGCAAGCACACATTCTCTCACACACACACATTTACATACAGCAATTCGCCAGTTTAGCTCAAAAAAAGTTCCTATTAAAATTTTATGCGAGTTGCAATTAAAATGAAAAAGAAATTTTTGCCATTATTGAAGAACAACTCCTCCGGCTTAACTATTTCAGAGCTCTTAAGCGAACAAAGAAAAGAATTCTTATTAAACTTTTTCAATAAAATCCTTGGTGGAAGAAAATTTTTGGGTGTTTTTTGTGCATTCTTGCCGTTTGGTGTATTTCGTTTTATGTTTTTTTCTTTGTTGAATGCATATTCACATGTATTTGCCGTTAACGTAACTTAACTCTCTCTCTCTCTCCGTTCTTTCAACAATTGGGGTAGCATACTTTGCTCCTTTTAGTGGGGTTTTATTAATTCAATTCAGGTTGGTGAAGTTGGGCAAATTGGAGGTTAATTTAAAGTGGCAAGGATGGGTTAACTTGTGGGGTCAGCAATGTGGGGAATAGGGAATTAATTTTCTTTAAAAAATCCACAATTTTGGCCTGATGGCCCATAGCAAATATTCTTTAATTTCTTTCCACAATTGAATGGTATTTATATGTGGTATACCTATCACCTGTGCTTTATCCTTTAACGTTACTAACCATTACATCTACAAACATTCATCTAGAAATACCTTTCATTTTTATTAAATACTAGCGGACCCGTCGAACTTCGTCTCGCTATTAAGGAATTAAATTTCATAAAAAAACTCAATTTTCGATTTTTCCAATTTTCCGACTTTTCCAGAGAGATTTTCCAAAATTTTCTTCCGTAAAGACCTTCTCCTCGAAAATACGAATAACTGACAAAAAATTTTACAGAAATCGGCCTAGCCGTTCTCATTTTATGAATTACTATACATTTTTTACACCATTTTTATATATATAGATTCCACAGTTTGTAAGCCTATTTTGTATTTGGCTTTTCCTACCTTGACACCATTACAAAATCCACAGAAATACACAGAACACAAAACAATACCTCCGATGTAGAAAATGCATCCATTTCATAAATCAGTTTCAATAGCCAACAAACAAAGTTGTTTCGTCGAAAATTTATTTCCAAGATTTAAAGCTGTTATATGATGATGTTGTTGCTTTTGTAGTATTCTATTGTTCCATTTTTATCCTTCATATACAACTTCCAAGTAATCACAATGAAAAGCTTTCAAGTAAATATAATTGTGATGATTTGGTATTATGCCAGACAGGAGGAGGAATAGAAATAGGGAAATACCTGAAGTATCCAGTTTAAAAAAAAAAAAAAGTCCCAAAAAATTTCTATTCTGTAAGTCTATTCCATTAGGATTGCTTTACGTATTTTAAAAAAATGTCCAAGCACGCAGATTTTTTAATTAAAATTTTTCAAGGACGTGGATTTTTTATTAAAAAATTCCCAGGAAGTGGATTTGTTAAACAAAAATTTTCCAGGAATGGGATTTTTAAATAAAAATATTGCAGGACGTGGATTTTTTTAAATAAACGTTTTCCAGGACGTGGATTTTTTAAATAAAATCTTCAAAGACGTGGATTATTTTTAAAAAGAAATTTTCAAACAGGAGGTTTTTTCTTAAATAAAAATTTTCAAAGACTTAGATTTTTTAACTAATAATTTACAAAGGAATTGATTTTTTCTTAAATAAAAATTTTCAAAGACTTAGATTTTTTAACTAAAAATTTTCAAAGACTTAGATTTTTTAACTAATAATTTCCAAAGGAATTGATTTTTTCTTAAATACAAATTTTCAAAGACGACGATATTTTTAAATACATTTTTAAAAGACGTGGATTTTTTAAATACTATTTTAAAAGACGTGGATTTTTTTAAGTAAAAATTTTCAAAGACGTAGATTTTTTTCTTAAATAAAAATTTCCAAAGGCGTAGATTTTTTTCTTAAATAAAAATTTTCTGAGTCGTGGATTTTTTTAAACAAAAATCTTCAAAGACGTAGATTTTTTTCTTAAATAAAAATGTTCGAAGACGTAGATTTTTTTGTTAAATAATAATTTTTTCTTGGGATTTTTATTAATTTTTTTAAGAAATAATTGTTTAAGGACGTGGATTTTTTATTTATTTTTTAAGGAAGTCGATTTTGTATTTATTTTGTTAAGGAAGTGGATTTTTTTTTAAGGACGTGCATTTTTTTATTTATTTTTTTAAGGACTTGATTTTTTAAATGGTTTTATTTAGCTCACCCCGTTTGTTTTATTTATTATTTATTCTTGGGTCAAATTTAGTAATTCAAATTTCACCCTCTTCCTGTCAACCGATTAATCTGAAATTTTGTATACACTTTGGATTTTGGTGACATTACAATTATGTTTATTCATTGTCATTATAAATTCAAGATGGCCGCCGCTACAAAATGGCGGATAACGTAGGTTTTATCAATCCCAACAATATGGGTATCAAATGAAAGGGCTCAACAAGCAGAATACAATATACTATAAAAAACTGAAATCCACAATGACAAAATGGCGGATAACGTAGGTTTTATCAATCCCATCAATATGGGTATCAAATGAAAGTGCTCAACCAGTAGAATACAATGTACTATATAACATTAAAATCCAAGATGGCGGCCTCTACAAAATGGCGGATAACTTAGGTTTTATCAATCCCATCAACATGGGTATCACATGAAAGGTCTCAACAAGTAGAATACAATTTACTATGCAAAATTGAAATCTAAGATGGCCGCCGCTACCAAATGGCTGATAACAATTTTTTATCAATCCCACCAATATTGGTATCAAATAAAAGGGCTTGACAAGAAGAATACAGTGCACTATACAACATCAATAGTTAAGATGGGCGCAGCCACTAAATGACGTATAATTAAGATTTAAACTCACAGAATTCGAAGAATTCTTAGTTGATACGTGCTGACATGTTGCAAAATATTTTGATTTTGGTGTTTCTTTGGAAAAGCCGAAAAGTGAGTGTGATTCTCATTCATATGAGAATACTAGACACTTAAAGAGTTCGGTTTTTCGCTAAAAAGGCATCATTTCAAAAACTGAGAAGCCAATTGATAATTCCCCTCGCCGGGATGAAATCATGATATTGGTAGCGATCAGTAAAATTTTGCAACACTGTCAGTTCGTTTTGAAAAACATTACTCTCTGTAATAGAGGGTAATAAATGAAGTTGAGCCAATGGGGGAATACTCCACTCAAACAATCGAAAATTAAGATTTAAATTTAGAAATTGAATCTGTAATTTAGGTATCTGATTAATCCAGCCTGAATCCACCACCCAAGTCAAGATTTTTTATCGTGTTGAGGACTGTGTGGCGTTAGGGTGGCTAAAAATGATACGTCGTTAGCGGTACACCACCCAAGTTAAGGTGAAAGGTTAAAACGCGCCGAGAACTGTATGGCATTAGGGTGGATAAAAATGATATGTCGTTAGCGTTTTCCCCTCAAGACTCAGGCGCATCTTGTTGTACATAGCCTCTCCCTTTTATTGGGGGTCTACCGTTTAAATGTCCATTACTCGTGGGAACAAAATGGTAAAAAAATATAAAAAATACAAACACAAATAAAACAGAAACTGCAACACAACGTAAACGAAGGCTTTAAAAAGCGAAAGAAAATTATAAAGCAAAACGAGCTTAAGAAGTAAAGGTGATAGTCGATTACAGAAACGACGGGAACAATTAGCGTCAAAAACACCTGAGCAATATGAGGCCAGGTTAAAAAAGCAACGTCAGCGATATACACAAATGACGGCGTCAGAAACGCCTGAAGAATATGAAGCCAGCTTAACAAAGCAACGTGAGCGATACACACAGATGATAGCGTCAGAAACGCCTGAAGAATATGAAGCCAGGTTAACAAAACAACGGGAGCAATACACACAGATGTGTGTTGCCTTTAATACTATCATGGGCTTCTACAATACATAAAATGCAGGGCAGCACTGTGGATCACGCAGTCGTATACTTAGGTGCGAAACTGTTGGAAGAAGGTCAAGCCTACGTGGCTCTTAGTAGAGTAAGATCTTTGCAGGGACTACGTATAGAGGAGTTGGACTGCAATAAACTAACGGGCAAGAAACCTTGCAATAATGAAGCACTAAACGAATTAAACAGAATGCGAAATAAAAACTAGAAAATAAAAACAGGTAAAAAACTTTTTAAGTTAAACGGTTTTATGTTAAACATACATTGCAATGTTTAAGATAAATGTACTAAAAACCAAAAAATAATAAAATAGATACAGTCGTGGGAATTATAAACATATGCATAGACTAGACTAAAATAAAACCGTGGGGCACGTCAATTGTCTACAAATTATCGACTTAATGTGCGATAGAAGAATCGTTTAATTCGTCGTTAGGAAGTTGGCCCGCAGACGGTGAGGAAATATAAATTATTTTTTTTAAGACGTGCATATTTTAAATTATTTGTTTAAGGAATTATAAATTTTGATTTTTCAAAATAGTGTGGTTTAATCCCACTGTTGTTGTTATAATATTTAAAACAACTAATTTATTGGTGGAGAAGGTTTGGCATTGTTCGCCAAGGGGTAAGGCAGGGAAGAGTAGTTTCGATCCTCGCCACAGGATTATTTTATTAAGGATTTTTAATTAATTTTTAAGGCCGTGGTTTTTTAAATTAATTTTTAAGGACGTGGATTTTTTAATTGATTTTTTAAGGACGTGGGCTTTTTAATAATTTTTTAAGGAATACTTTTTTAAGGGCGTGAATTTTTTAATAATTTTGGTAAGGAATAGCTTTTTAAATACGTGGTTTTGTAATTATTTTTGTAAGGGCGTGGATTTTTTAATTATTTTTGTAAGGACTAATTTTTAAGTATAATTTTTTAAGTAATAATTTTTTTAAGGGCATTGTTTTTTAATTATTTTTTTAAGGAACGTGGATTTTTTTTAATTTTTAAGGATGATTAGTTTTTTAGGGCATAGAATTCTTTAATTAATCTTTTAAGGACGTGGATTTATTTAATTTATTTTTTATGACGTGGATTTTTTAATTAATTTTTAAAGAATGATTAATTTTTAAGGACATAGAATTCTTTAATTAATCTTTTAAGGACGTGGATTTATTTAATTTATTTTTTTATGAAGTGGATTTTTAATTAATTTTTTTAAGGAATAATAAATTATTGTTTTAAAGACGTGGATTTTTTAATTATTTTTTAAGAAATTATAAATTATTGTTTTAAAGACGTGGATTTTTTAATTATTTTTTAAGAAATTATAAATTATTTTTTAAGACGTGGATATTTTAATTAATTTGTTTAAGGAATTATAAAAGAAAAGAAAAACTTCAATGAGAAGTTTTTCTTTGGCAGCCTCCCACAACCCCGACCACGAAGACAACATAACAAAATGTTGTTGGTATCTTATACCAACCATACACAAACCATGCCAGTGTTTCGCAAATATAACATTGGTGGAGTTTTTTATTGGGATAGCTGTTACAATTTTGATTTTTCAAAATAGTCTGGCTAAAACAACAACAATAGGATTAAGCCAGACTATTTTGAAAAATCAAAATTGTAACAGCTTTCCCAATAAAAAACGCCACCAATGTGCTGGAATTATAAATTATTTTTATAGAGACGTGGATTATTTAATTAATTTTTTAAGGACGTGGGTTTCTGAATTAGTTTTTTAAGGACATGTATTTGTTTTAATTAATTTGTAAAGGACGTGGATTTTTTAAATAATTTTTTAAGGTCATGGATTTTTTAAATAATTTTTAAGGACGTGGTATTTTTATATATATTTTTAAGGAGGTGGATTTTTAATTATTTTTGTAAGGACGGGGATTTTTAATTATTGTTTTGAGGAATAATTAAATTTTTTATGACGCAGATTTTTTAATTATTTTTTTAGGGAATCAATAAAGTTTTTAATGACGCAGATTTTTTAATTATTTTTTACGGAATAATTAATTTTTAATGAACTGGATTTTTTTAATTATTTTTATAAGAAATAATCAATTTTTTTAAGTGCGTGGAATTTTTAATTAATTTTCTTAATGACGTGGATTTTTAAAGAATATTTAAAAAGAGATGGATTTTTTAATTTACTAATTTTTTAAAGAAACTGGTTTTTTTATTAAAAGATTTCAAGGACATGGGAATTTTACATAAAAAGTGTCCAAGGATGTGAATTTTTAAATAAATTTTTTAGTTAATTTTTAAATTATTTTTTTTAAGGACGCGGATCTTTCCCAGCAAAAATCCTCATTACAAACCTCCTTTCCCACCCATTATTTTAACAAGGGCATGTCGCGCGAAATATCTGGTTATTTTGTAACCACTGAAATAAGTATTCAGAATCTACTCAGTATCTACTTATTTCAGTGGTTACCACCTAATTTGTTCAGTGGTTACAAAATAACCAGATATTTCGCGCGACATGCCCTTGTTAAAATAATGGGTGGAAAAGGAGATTTGTAATGAGGATTTTTGCTGGGTTAAATCATGTGTTCAAGGATTTTTTAATAAAGTCTTTTAGGGACGTAGATTTTTTAATTAATGTTTAAGGGACTGGATTTTTAATTAATTTTTTATAGACAGCATGTTAAATTAATTTTTTAAGGACGTGGAGTTTTTAATTAGTTTTTTTAGGACGGTATTTTTTTAATATTTTTAAGGGGTAGATTTTTTAATTTGTTTCAAGATGGTGGAATTTGTTTAATTAAGAAATGATTAAATTGTCCAAGGTTTTCCGCAGGAGATCATCATTTTGAAAAATTCAAGGTCATTGTGGGAAAACCTTAAATTCGTCCGTTCTTCAAGGCCTTCTGTGAAAGACTAAAAATTCGCCTGTTGGAAGATCTCAAAGTCTTCTGAAGGATGACTTCAAGGTCTTTTGAGGGAAGACCTGTGGGAAGACTTCAAAGTCTTTTGTACGAAGGCCTCAAAGACTTATGTAGGAAGACTTCAAAGTCTTCTGTGGGAAGCTCTCAAAGTCTTTTGTGGGAAGACCTTAAGGTCTTCTGTGGGTAGACCTCAAAGTCTTCTGCGGGAAGACCTTAAAATCTTCTGTGAGAAGGCCTCAAAAACTTTTGTGGAAAAACCTGAAGGTCTTCAAGGTCTTCTGCGAGAAGACCTGTGGGTACACTACATTGAAATAATTAAAAAATAATTAAAAGAAAAGAAACATAATCACAGCTAAAATTAAAAGCTAATTCACAAAAAAATGATTTTAGGTAATTGATCATTAATTTACGTATTTTTATGGCCAATAATATTGTTTTTTTTTTCAAATGCTGTAACGTCGTTTAAAAGCTTATCTGTGAAATAAATAATTAAAGAATACATTTAATAAAAATCAATATAATATTTTCATACATAATAAGGTATAAGTAATCGCGTGTTATATATATTTATTAGGGAAGGCATTAACCAATAATATTTCAAAGTGTAGAAAAGATTTTGAATATATAATATTATTAATACGATACATTTAATAGATAGGAAAATTCAAATGTACAAATTCCCGTTTGTGGCAAATAAACAACAATATTATTTGGTTTAAATCCCTATTTTCTTTAACTATCCCATCGTTCTTCCCACCCAGTTTATTTAAATCATGAATTGTTTCTATCACAAATAAAAATAGGTAAAAAAACTTTTTAAGTTAAACGGTTTTATGTTAAACATACATTGCAATGTTTAAGATAAATGTACTAAAAACCAAAAAATAATAAAATAGATACAGTCGTGGGAATTATAAACATATGCATAGACTAGACTAAAATAAAACCGTGGGGCACGTCAATTGTCTACAATCGTTGATTAAAATGTTTGTTTTGTAATGTTACACTATAATTAGGCAGTTGTTCAACCGACAACGATGGACGTGTGATAAGTAGGGCTAGAATGTGGAAACAAGCTAGCAAGCTCGATTATAAGCGAGTTTTAGGGTTTCATAGTGGTGAGCGAGTAGTACTTTGTCGATTAAAGACAAACTACGAGCAGTGAAACGCTTCCTCGCCAGGCAGCAGTGTGAATGTCCAACGATAAACTAGTTGAAACATCTCTTTTATTTACATGGAGTGTATAACTATTGGAATTTCCATGAGCAAGAAATAGTAAGTAATTTCCTCAACGTCTGCGGGCCAACTGCCTAACGACGAATTAAACGATTCTTCTATCGGACATTAAGTCGATAATTTGTAGACAATTGACGTGCCCCACGGTTTTATTTTAGTCTAGTCTATGCATATGTTTATAATTCCCACGACTGTATCTATTTTATTATTTTTTGGTTTTTAGTACATTTATCTTAAACATTGCAATGTATGTTTAACATAAAACCGTTTAACTTAAAAAGTTTTTTTTACCTATTTTTATTTTCTAGTTTTTAGTTTTTATTTCGCATTCTGTTTAATTCGTTTAGTGCTTCATTATTGCAAGGTTTCTTGCCCGTTAGTTTATTGCAGTCCAACTCCTCTATACGTAGTCCCTGCAAAGACCTTACTCTACTAAGAGCCACGTAGGCTTGACCTTCTTCAAATAGTTTCGCACCTAAGTATACGACTGCGTGATCCACAGTGCTGCCCTGCATTTTATGTATAGTAGAAGCCCATGATAGTATTAAAGGCAACATTCTTCTTTCAGCCGTCCCGTAATTGTACATAGCTGGAAACTGTATGGCTTTCGGGTGTATAAGATGTACTGTATAGTGCACTGTATTCTTCTTGTCAAGCCCTTTTATTTGATACCCATATTGGTGGGATTGATAAAAAATTTTTATCAGCCATTTGGTAGCGGCGGCCATCTTAGATTTCAATTTTGCATAGTAAATTGTATTCTACTTGTTGAGACCTTTCATTTGATACCCATTTTGAGGGGATTGATAAAACATAAGTTATACGCCATTTTGTAGAGGCCGCCATCTTAGATTTTAACTTTATATAGTACATTGTATTCTACTGGTTGAGCACTTTCATTTGACACCCATATTGATGGGATTGATAAAACCTACGTTATCCGCCATTTGGTAGCGGCCGCCATCTTGGATTTCAATTTTTTATAGTATATTGTATTCTGCTTGTTGAGCCCTTTCATTTGATACCCATATTGATGGGATTGATAAAACCTACGTTTCTGGCATTTTGTAGCGGCCGCCATCTTGGTTTTCAATTTTTTATAGTATATTGTATTCTGCTTGTTGAGCCCTTTCATTTGATCCCCATATTGATGGGATTGATAAAACCTACGTTATCCGCCATCTTGGATTTAAATTTTTATAGTATATTGTATTCTGCTTGTTGAGCCCTTTCATTTGATACCCATGTTGATGGGATTGATAAAACCTACGTTATGCGCCATTTTGTAGCGGCCGCCATCTTGGATTTCAATTTTTTATAGTATATTGTATTCTGCTTGCTGAGCACTTTCATTTGATACCCATATTGATGGGATTGATAAAACCTACGTTGTCCGCCATTTTGTAGCGGCCGCCATCTTGGATTTAAATTTTTTATAGTATATTGTTGTTGAGCTTGTTGAGCCCTTTCATTTGATACCCATACGTTATCCGCCATTTTGTAGCGGCCGCCATCTTGAATTTATAATGATAATGAATAAATATAATTGTATTGTCACCAATGTGTATACAAAATTTCAGATTAATCGGTTGACAGGAATAGGGTGAAATTTGAATTACTAAATTTGACCCAAGAATAAATAAAAAAAAACAAACGGGGATGAGCTAAATAAAACCATTTAAAAATATCTCATTTTTATCCAACTTTATTATTTTATTTCATAGTAAACAAATAATACACACGTTTTGAATATTTTCTTTAAATTTATTAACACCCACATTCAAGAAAATTCCAACATAAACATCTCAGCTTAAAACTCCTCATGATAAACAAATACAGCAATCCCAATAATAAACATACTACACGGGTAACCTGTCAAGAATATTGTTTATTAACTTTCACAAAAGGTGATATTTTCCAGAGGATTGAATAACCCAATACAGGGTTATATTAGTTTTAAAGAAGACTACAATAGCTTAGCTGCTGCTATGGTAAACGGAAATGAAATCAACATAAGCTCATATTGCATAAAATTCACTTTTGAAAGAAAGGAGAGAAATAAAAAACAGCAATTCTATTTTCAATAAAATATAAGACTTCATGGCAGACTTTCATTCTTTTAGAAGTGCCATTTTGCCTGGTGATGACATTCATGAAAGATTTCCTTCCAGCAGCGGCTGGGTGTTTATTTGACAAATGTAAGTAAATGCCACACCTGAGCAATAACAGACAAAAACAAAATTCACACATGATAGGGTTTACTACTCAAGCTTTATTGAATGCTCTCTCCAATATCAAAGGGTTTTGCAAAACGGAAGTAAACACTGACAGGAAGACGAAGTACCAAGTACTCATGTTGGAATTTAATGTTGCATGTTGGCTGTAAATGTTTGTCTCTGTTCGAGTAGTGAGTGTCGTAAGAATGTGTGTGTGTGTGTGTGTGTGTGAAAATTGGTAAATCCAATTGAAGTGTAGCGTAGAGGCTAGGCCGGGCGATTTGTATGGAAGGAAAAAAATCTTAATGGGCCCTTCGCGTTTCTTATTCCTAGGATTGAACCGAGCAAAAAAGTCTACTAGACCATAGGTCTATCGTGAAAATCGAGCCTCCCGATTTTGACTTTAAATTTTTTTATCCACGTTTTTTGGACATTTTGGCATATAACAACCAAACCATTGAGATTTTCGATCGAACACAAGGACAACAATTGTAGCCATGACTGTAGATAAGAACTCTCTAATACATCACAAAAGCATTGGAACGCTCCTTCAGGCAGTTTTGGCCTTGAGAAGGTGCAAACAGTTCGAAAAATGTGGATAAATGGCAATGTGCTACAAAAGTTGACCAGAAAAATATTCAAGCGTTCTGATGCAAAATTATATTGTGTTGGAATCTATGGACAACGAAAATGCTTTTAGTTCGTTTGGATCGCTTGGTTTTATTTTTTTGATAACGGTAAAATTAGTGAAAATCTGGGTTTCATACATTTTCAAATTTAAACGGGTATATCTTCTTTTTTTCGCAACGGATTTCTGTTAATCCTTCTTCCTTTTAAAGGGGTGAATAATATCTTTCGAACAATTTATCATTTTTTAAATCGGTTAACAAATGGCTAAGTTGTAGTGGTTTAAGTCTAAAAACCCCCACAAAAAACTATAACTGAATTTCTCACAATCAAAATATATAATGTTTTTTTCTTTTGTTCAATATTTATTTTGAAAATTGTGAGAAATTGAGTTATATACGATTACTTTCAAACCGCAAGACGTATTGAAAACGGATTAGAAACAACGTTGCAGCTGTAAAAACTCTCTACAAGATTTACCATTATGACTTTTTCCTAGTTCTTACCGTTTTTGAGATATAGAAGTAGAAATTGAGACACTGAACTGACTGTATCGCCTCTATACATAACAAAATCATACACGATGCGCCTTAACTAACTTTAAATGAAAAGCTCTTACACCTGGGAAGTGTTTGCAGATTCTGCATCTAAAATGTTCATAGATGAGAAGAATAAAAAAACCAAAAAATCGACGAAGGGATTTTTAAATTAATCGCGGTCAAAGGCAAATTTTTAGGGATTTTAAGTTTTCAGGATTTTACTTGGAAGCCGCAAGACCTATCGAAATGAGATTTAAGAAAATGTTGTAGCAGTGAAAATTCTCTACAACATTTTCCTTAGACCCATTTCGAAGGGCATGCGGTTTACATGCAAAATTCATTAAAGCTAAAAAAAACCTAAAAATGTGGACGTTGACCGCCATTTATTAAAATATCCCTCCAGCGATTTTTTCTCGTTTATTGGATTTTTCTCATCTATAAACATTGCTGATTCAGAATCTACAAAAACTTTGCAGGTGTAAGCGCTTTTCATTTAATGTTAGTTAGGGCGCACCGTATATGACATTGTTTTGTAAGTAGGCGATACAGTCAGTTCATTGTTCCAATTTCAACTTCTATATCTCAAAAATGGTAAAACCTAGGAAAAAGTCATAAAAGTCAATCTTGTAAAGAATTTTCACAGCTACAACATTTTTTCTCATCCGATTTTAATAAGACTTGCGGTTTTCAAGCAAAATCCTGAAAACCAAAACAACCCTAAAAATCTGAACTTTGATCGCAATTAATTTGAAAAGCGCTCCTGCGATTTTGTTTTGTTTTTTGATTTTTCTCATTTATGGACATTGTAGTTTCAGAATCCGCAAAAACTTCCCAGGTGTAAGCACCTGCCATATAAAGTTTGTTCAAGCGCATCGTGATGTTAGACAGTAATTCTTTTTTCTAACTGCTACATTGATATAATTTGCATCAAGTGAGAGGTCAAGAGTTGGTTTTCAAGTTTAGTTTTCGCAAGTTGTCCGAATATGTCCCCAGAATTTAAATTACCGACTAAAAATTAAATTTGGATATTTTTCCTCCCACAAAAGTTATGGTCAATTTTACACGCTAAATACTATCTGACCATCTTCAACAATTATTGGCACTATTCTTAAACAAAACTATTACCTCGTGCAAACATTTGTCTGTATTGAACGATAACTGCGATCTCTAGCGTGATTAAAGATACACTACCCACAATTAAAACTGAGGGATCCCTGCATATACTAGGCTGTAACTCTCTTATCTGACCACACACATCAACATAATTAGCATCAATGGAAAGGTCAAGCGTTCCTCTTCTAATTATAACTTACATTGGTTTAACATAGTTTCCAGGAATAATGATATAGTCATTTCACTAACAACTTTACCAATTTTCACACAAAAGTTCTGTTCCATTTAACCAGTTAAATATTATCCGATCATTACGTTAAATTGCAAGCTACTTCTCTGTCGGCAACCCAAACCTTACATAAAATTTCTCGCCGATCAGACTACCATTGCGACCTACAGAGCCGCTACAAAATTGGATAAACATTTTGTTTTGGGGTCTATAGGGGTCTATTCTGGTCTGAATCCGACCTACTTACAAAATTTCGTCATTAATTGCGGCCTGTAGCGTGCGTACAATTTTCAATGGACGGACAGGCACACATCTCGAAATCGCTTTATCTCGTCGAGATATGAATTCTGGTATACCACATTGGGGGTCTACGACGAATATTTCGCGGCGTTACATGATTTTTTTTTTTGAAAAACAACGTTATAATACCCTTTCCACATTGTGGACTAGGGTATAAAAAGATTCTCATGGTGTGTACATAGCAAAAAAACAAAGACTAAATCATTCTGTCACAAAAACAAAACTCATCAAAATTGTTTTTTTTTTTACCACGACATCGAATACCAAGAGAAGAGAATACAATTGTCGAAGAAAAGAGAATAATATAGTCCAGTTGACAAAACTATTCTTGGATATGAAATAACAATTGTTGTAATTGACAAAAACGATTGTTGGACTCACAATACTATATGCGGTATCTAACAATACCTTTACTATGCGTATTGTGCTCTTCGAATATTGTTGGATCAATAGACGACCTGTTCAACTCGTCTATAAATACGACCTTTTCAGCTCGTATATAAAGACGACATTTTCAGCTCGTCTATAAAGACCACCTTTTTAGCTCGTCTATAAAGACGACCTTTTCAGCTCGTCTATATACGAGCTTTAGCTCGTCTATAAAGACGACCTTTAGCTCGTCTATAAAGGCGACCTTTAGCTCGTCTATAAAGACGACCTTTTCAGCTCGTCTATAAAGACGACATTTTAAGCTCGTCTATAAAGAGGACCTTTTCAGCTCGTCTATAAAGACGACCTTTTCAGCTCGTCTATAAAGACGACTTTTTCGGCTCGTCTTTAAATACGAGCTTTAGCTCGTCTATAAAGACGACCTTTAGCTCGTCTATAAAGACGACCTTTAGCTCGTCTATAAAGACGACCTTTAGCTCGTCTATAAAGACGACCTTTAGCTCGTCTATAAAGACGACCTTTAGCTCGTCTATAAAGACGACCTTTAGCTCGTCTATAAAGACGACCTTTAGCTCGTCTATAAAGACGACCTTTAGCTCGTCTATAAAGACGACCTTTAGCTCGTCTATAAAGACGACCTTTAGCTCGTCTATAAAGACGACCTTTAGCTCGTCTATAAAGACGACCTTTAGCTCGTCTACAAAGACGACCTTTAGCTCGTCTATAAAGACGACCTTTAGCTCGTCTACAAAGACGACCTTTAGCTCGTCTATAAAGACGACCTTTAGCTCGTCTATAAAGACGACCTTTAGCTCGTCTACAAAGACGACCTTTAGCTCGTTTATAAAGACGACCTTTAGCTCGTCTATAAAGACGACTTTTAGCTCGTCTATAAAGACGACCTTTAGCTCTTCTATAAAGACGACCTTTAGCTCGTCTATAAAGACGGCCTTTTGCTCGTCTATAAAGACGACCTTTAGCTCGTCTACAAAGACGACCTTCTGCTCGTCTATAAAGACGACCTTTAGCTCGTCTATAAAGACGACCTTTAGCTCGTCTATAAAGACGACCTTTAGCTCGTCTATAAAGACGACCTTTAGCTCGTCTATAAAGACGACCTTTAGCTCGTCTATAAAGACGACCTTTAGCTCGTCTATAAAGACGACCTTTAGCTCGTCTATAAAGACGACCTTTAGCTCGTCTATAAAGACGACCTTTAGCTCGTCTATAAAGACGACCTTTAGCTCGTCTATAAAGACGACCTTTAGCTCGTCTATAAAGACGACCTTTAGCTCGTCTATAAAGACGACCTTTAGCTCGTCTATAAAGACGACCTTTAGCTCGTCTATAAAGACGACCTTTAGCTCGTCTATAAAGACGACCTTTAGCTCGTCTGTAAAGACGACCTTTAGCTCGTCTATAAAGACGACCTTTAGCTCGTCTATAAAGACGACCTTTAGCTCGTCTATAAAGACGACCTTTAGCTCGTCTATAAAGACGACCTTTAGCTCGTCTATAAAGACGACCTTTAGCTCGTCTATAAAGACGACCTTTAGCTCGTCTATAAAGACGACCTTTAGCTCGTCTATAAAGACGACCTTTAGCTCGTCTATAAAGACGACCTTTAGCTCGTCTATAAAGACGACCTTTAGCTCGTCTATAAAGACGACCTTTAGCTCGTCTATAAAGACGACCTTTAGCTCGTCTATAAAGACGACCTTTAGCTCGTCTATAAAGACGACCTTTAGCTCGTCTATAAAGACGACCTTTAGCTCGTCTATAAAGACGACCTTTAGCTCGTCTATAAAGACGACCTTTAGCTCGTCTATAAAGACGACCTTTAGCTCGTCTATAAAGACGACCTTTAGCTCGTCTATAAAGACGACCTTTAGCTCGTCTATAAAGACGACCTTTAGCTCGTCTATAAAGACGACCTTTAGCTCGTCTATAAAGACGACCTTTAGCTCGTCTATAAAGACGACCTTTAACTCGTCCATAATAATGACCGTCAGCTCCTCAATAAAGATTCTCTTCAGCTCATCTATAAAGACTCACTTCCAGTTTTTCTATGAAGACTGCCTCAACTCGTTTACAAATACTCTTTTTCCTGTCCATAAAGACTCACATTCACCTCCGCTATAAAGACTCTACTTCATTTCGGTCAGTATGACTATCTTCAAGATATTTTTGAAGACTTTAAACTTGTCTATAAAGTTTCCCTTCAGTTTGTCTTTAGATATTCCTTTCATATCATATGTTAATAGCCAATTTTAGTATTGGACTTCCTCGATTTTACTTAATTTATAATCCAAGTTATTTGCAAATCTTGATTCATTGTTATAGTAAAGATTCATAGTTGGGTTGGAGATGCTGTATATTTGCATAAATATTGCATTTAAATTCATATATGAATTCGAATGAGTGCTGTCAAAATGTATACGGCCCATTGTATTATCTACGAAATATAATATTGATTTCCTTTTACAGAATAATTAAATATATAATTTAGTATTTTGGATCTGATGATTTCTGAAAAATATATGTCTGCTTAAAATTTGAAGGACAATCCAAACATGCCCTTAACATAATTCATGATTGAAGCCACCATGGTAAAATGATCTGCAGTTTCATACTCCCTTCAGCTTTTATATTAAAACTTTCCGTCTTCGAGTTTTCAATTAATGTATCGTCTGACAAATGATCTGTTTCTGTTTTCAATCCACAGTCGTTGAAAAGTTTTATCAATTTATGGAGAGAAAGTGCTTCGTTTTGACGTACTTTCCTCCGAAAAGTTATTGCTTTACACCATGGGTGACCAAGAAGAGAACAGACCAAAATGTGAATGTATTCAAACTATTGACAACTTATGATTGTGTGTTAGTGTGTTTTTATGCACGCACGCTACAAAACAAAAACAAATCAAAACATTATCTCTCCTTCGTACGCTCTTTCTATGCATTCGGGTCGTATGTGTGTAAATTGTCGAAAAACTTCGACACCGCCGTGCCAAAGAAGAACACATTTGCTTTACACCAGCATTGCCTACCACAGTGCGTATGAATACAGTGATGGATTATCAACGAAATAGCAAATATCGATTTTCTTTCACTCAGCAAATTGAAATGTGTAAAAAAGTCTCTAAAGTGCTAAATGAGATAATTTATGGTCTTAGATCTGATGATTAAGATGGTGGTGGACCATCCAAGCATCTGGTTAACATAATCTATGATTGTTAATAAGCTATTATGGAGCCCCTATACTAAAATGGTCTGCACTCCGCCGATCCATATTCCTTTCAGATGGATTTCAGTTAATTTATCGTCTGACAAATTAATTTATTGACTGAAGGTGTTTCATGGTAACGTATGTATGTATTAATCTACTGTACATTTCCAGTTCACCACCGTGCGTATGAGTGCTAAAAATACGTATACGCCTTGCTCGATCCTCTACGAAAGAATAAAACCTATATTCTTTCACAGAAAGACATTAACTTATTTAACGAACATGCCTATACTGGCCCTAAACAGTCCAAAACCTCTATATAATGTCCGTAATGTGACGGAGAGAAAGAAAGTTGGCTTTTTTAAAACTCCAGCGAAACGGCATTACGTGTCAAAGTGCTTAAATCTCTCATCTAATTGGTTTAGCCTTAATTTGATGTTATGTTATGCGTTGGGCAGATATAAGTTAAGGAGGTGAGATACATGAAGTAGGTTATCAAGCATTGGATACGAGTTATGCTAGATAAATATCGATTTTGGACATTTAAATTTTTCCTAGCATCATTGAATGCATCAGAATTTAGAAATCAATTTCAATAATATTCATCCATCTCTTGGTTGGTGAGGCAATACGTTCGGCGGCATTTTCTCAGTATTTCATAAACATTCTTACAATTCGAGTCATATTATGTCCGACATGGCGTTTGGCCACGGCCGTGGAAAGGCTGTACCACATTATTTAATAAAAATTATGATATATTTTAGTTGATTCGATAGTCTCCGAAAAAATCCACGATTATAGCTCCTGAATAAGCATCCGCTGTAGTTAGACAAAAAGTTGCCCAATTTGCATTTCACACCATTTTCTAATTGTTTCAGATTGTTTTGATTTTTCTCATCTATGAACATTCCTGTTTCAGAATCTGCAAAAACTTCCCAGGTGTAAGCGGTTTTCATTTAATTTTAGGTTGGGCTTGCGGTTTCCAAGCAAAATCGTGAAAACCAAAAAACCCGAAAATGTGAACTTTGATCGTGATTAATTTAAAATGTGCTCCGGCGATTTCTTGTTTTTTCGTAAGTTGTCCGAATATGCCCCCAGAATTGAACTAACTGATTAAAAATTAAATTTGGATATTTTTTCCACAAAAGTTGTGGTCAATTTGACATGCAAAATACTATCCGATCATTACCAACAATTATTGACACTATCCTTGACCAAAACTATTACTTCGTGCAAACGTTTGACAGTATTGAAGTAGAACAGCGACCTCTAGCGTGATTAATGTTACACTAGCCTCAATTAAAACTATGGTTGTACCACA
Source organism: Musca autumnalis (assembly GCF_047663935.1). Lineage (NCBI taxonomy): Eukaryota > Metazoa > Arthropoda > Insecta > Diptera > Muscidae > Musca > Musca autumnalis. The sequence continues at coordinate 74,561,134 of NW_027411644.1, forward strand.
TCATTTAATAAAAATTATAATATATTTTAGTTAATTCGATAGCCTCTGAACAAATGTCAACGACTATAGTATCCGCTGTAGTTAGGCAAAAAGTTGCCCCATTTGCATTTCACACCACTTTCTAATTGTTTCGGAACCTAATTTACAATGAATAATTACCATAAATATTATAGAGGGGTAACATAGCATATAACTACTGTCACAACGTATACGATACCCTTCTATCTTGAAATAAATTAAAAATTTAAATAGCAATGAAAGTATCGCCTACTTTAATATTTCCTTCCCTAATGCATTTAGCTGAACTACTTACTAAATTATGTACTTCATTTTTACCCAAATTGGTTTTAATAAGTATGTGTAGATAAATGTATGTATGTTCGCTTTTTTTCGGGAGGAAACCATAAATGCCAAGTTAGTTTATTGCACAACTGACCACACAATCACATGGCTTGCATTTGAACCACTTTCACTACACTAGCTGGAAGATTAAGAAATATAGAATGTTTTTTGGTGTAATGCAATTTACAGGACATAAAGAAGGATGATTTGACAGGGAGATGCCAGATTATTTCAATGAAACTTTTAAAGTATAGGTATTTCACTGGGAATTTAATTGGATTGTATTAAAATATAATTTTGCCATAATTTCTAAAATTAGAGATATTTTTGGGTTAAGTTAAGAAGCCATGGTATCATGGAGCCATTTGGGGAAAAACGTCAGTACATATCCAGCGTTGGTTAAGGTCCTCAGTAATGCAATATGTGAATATTTCTGGTATGTAAAACATCTGAATAAAGGATAACCATTTTTCTTCACGAGCCCTTCCATCCTATCGAAAACAAAAGTGACACAAGTAATTAAAATATGATTTGCTTCTTGGCCTTTTTGGGATGTTCGTGGAATATTTTCATCTGGCTACTCTTTCCATAGTTTATTCTAGCGATGTACTCTAATTTGTGAGTGTTACTGAAGTGCTTTCAAAAAAATTAAAACAGATGTATTCGTAAATGTCTTTTACAAACTATGAATTACTTAACACTGCAGATAGAGTTTGCAACAAAAATGAACTACGTTTTTGGAAAGTATAACGCATTTAATGTTGCTAATGATGGGGGAGATACAAATCTGTAATCTGTGAAAATAAGAAATTATTGAAGTTAATATGAAAATATTAAGCGTGGTGGTATAAGCGGAATCTATTATAAGGAGGATATTAAAAAATTTTTGGTATTAAAAAACTCGTACTTTCTAAATCTGCTAGAGTTGTGCCAAAGGAAGTATATGGTACTATCTAGTTCACTTCACAGTTCCAATTGCCCATATTTTTTCTATGAATAAACTGCGTATACTTAATATTACACGTTACATTTTATGATGTTACTCATACGTATTGGAACTAGTACGAGGAACTGGCAACTAGATTACCCATTTCTTAAATCTGCATTATTATACTACTGAGGAAATTTTTCCTATACGAAAAAACCATCCTCAGTGATACTGCGGAAATTTTTTTCTATACGAAAAAACCATCCTCAGTGGTACTGAGGAAATTTTTTTCTATACGAAAAAACCATCCTCAGTGGTTATGAGGAAATTTTTTTCTATACGAAAAAACCATCCTCAGTGGTACTGGGGAATTTTTTTTCTATACGAAAAAACCATCCTCAGTGGTACTGAGAAAATTTTTTTCTATACGAAAAAACCATCCTCAGTTGTACTGAGAAAATTTTTTTCTATACGAAAAAACCATCCTCAGTGCTACTGAGGAATTTTTTTCTATAAGAAAAAAACATCCTCAGTGTTACTAAAAATTTTTTTTCTATAGAAGTAACAATCCTCAGTGCTGGTGAGGAAGTTTTTTTATAGAGAAACCATCCTCAGGTACTTGACGAAAATTTTTCATGTAGAAAAACCATCCTCAGGGTCCGGAGGAAATTTTTTCTATTCAATTTTTTCTATAGAAAAAGGCATTCTCAGGGTCTTAAAGAAAAAACCGTACGCAGAAAAAATCATCAGGGTACTGAGAAATTTTTTCTATAGAAAAAATCATCCTCAGGGACCCGAGGATTTTTTTTTTATTGAAAAAAAAACAACCTCAGGGACCTGAAGAAATTTTTTTCTATAGAAAAACCTATACTTACGGACCCGAGGAAATTTTTTCTATAGGAAAAACCATCCTCAGGGACCAGAACAAATTTTTTCTATAAAAAAAACCAACCTCAGGCACCAGAGAAAATTTTTTCTATAGAAAAAACCGTCCTCAGGCGCCTGAAGAAATTTTTTTTCAAATGGGAAAACCATACTCAGGGACTTGAGGAAATTTTTATATAGAAAAAAAACCGTCCTCAGGCTACTGAGGTAATTCTTTCTATAGAAAATAAAACCATCCTTAGGCTACACAGGAAATTTTTTCTATAGAAAAAAACATCCTTTTTCCACTGAGGAAATTTTTGCTATATAAAAAAACCACCCTAAGGATAATGAGGACATTTTTTCTATAGAGAAAGCCATCCTAAGGGAATTAAGGAAATTTGTCCTATACGAAAAAAAACCATCCTCAGGGACCTACTAAGAGGGGTTTTTTCGTATAGAAAAATTTGCCTCAGTTGCACTGAGGTAGTTTTTTCGTATAGAAAAAATTCCTCAGTTGTACTGAGGTGGGTTTTTTCGGATAGAAAACAATTTCCCAGTTGCACTGATGTGGGTTTTTTCGTATAGAAAAAATTTTGTCAGTTGCACTGAGGTTGGTTTTTTCGTACAGAAAAAATTTTCTCAGTTGCATTGAGGTGGGTTTTTTTCGTATAGAAAACAATCTCTCAGTTGCACTGATGTGGGTTTTTCCGTATAGAAAAAATTTTGTCAGTTACACTAAGGTGGGGTTTTTCGTACAGAAAAAATTTTCTCAGTTGCACTGAGGTGGGATTTTTTGTACAGAAAAAAATTTCTCAGTTGCACAGAGGTGGGGTTTTTCTATAGAAAAAAAATCCTCAGGTCCCTGAGTTGGGGTTTTTATAGAAAAAAAATTTTCTCAGTTGCACTGAGGTGGGTTTTTTCGTATAAAAAAACCTCAGTTGTACTGAGGTGGGTTTTTTCTTATAGAAAACAATTTCTCAGTTGCACTGATGTGGGTTTTTTCGTATAGAAAAAATTTTGTCAGCTGCACTAAGGTTGGTTTTTTCGTACAGAAAAAATTTTCTCAGATGCATTGAGGTGGGTTTTTTCGTATAGAAAAAATTTCCTCAGTTGCACTGGGGTAAACTTTTTCTGTACGAAAAAACTCCTCAAGCCCCTGCGGTGGATTTTTTATAGAAAAAAATTCCTCAGGTCCCTGAGTTGGTTTTCTTTCTATAAAAAATGTCCTCAGGCACCTTATGTGGGTTTTTTATACAAAGAAATTCCCCAGGGCCCTGATGACACATTTTTCTGTACAAAAATATTATAGAAAAACTGTCCTCAGGTTTTTAGAAAAAAAAAACACCATCCTTAGGAAAGTTTTTCTATAGGAAACCCATTCCTAATTTTTCTATAAAAACAAAAAAAACATCCTCAGCCTACTTAGTAAATTGTTTCTATAGAAAAACCTATAGTCAGGCGTCAGAGAAAATTTGTTCTAAACAAATAACACTCAGGCTACTAAGGACACTTTTCTATAGAAAAAACATCCTTTCCTATAAAAAAACCATTCCCAGCCTACAGAGGAAATGCTTCTATAGAAAAAACCGTCCTCAGGCATCTGAAGAAATTTTTTTTAATGGAAAAAACCATATTCATGGTCTTTAGGAAATTTTTATATAGAAAAAAACCATTCTCAGGCTACTGAGGTAATTTTTTCAATCAAAAATAAAACCATCCTCAGGCTACACAGGAAATTTTTTTTATAGAAAAAACCATTCTTTTTCTGCTGAGGAAATTTTTGCTATAGAAAACAACAACCCTAAGGATAATGAGGAAATTTTTTCTATAGAGAAAACGATCCTCTACGAATTTTTTTATATAGTTAAAGGGGCCAAAAAAAAATTTTTGTAGAAAACATTTTCATGGACCTGAAAATTTTTTTTCTATAGAAAAAAACCATCCTCTGTGACCTAAGGAATTTTTGTTTCTATAAAAACACCACCCTCAGGGACCTGAGAAATCGATTTCATAGTGATGGATGCATTGCGACAACAAGTAAACTCATCGGTATATGCATTGCTTAAATTGTAATCAAAATATTGTATATGAGAACTTCATTAAAAAATTTATATAAACACCAAACTATTTCATTAATCTTGATCTCGCTGGAAATCATTTAAAATAATAACCTGTCTTAATTCCTTTCCGCAACCATACTTACACTGGTCATTATCTATGAAACGAATGGCTTCCTGCTAACCACAACACTTTGTCAACAGTAACTGAAAGTGATACTAATGCCATCGAGTTGATATGCCGTTGCAGCAGTACCTGCAACCAGCTGATGATGCTGTTTGCAAACTTGCTAATTATCGCACCGAAATAATAAACACGTAAAAAGAACAAGAAAAATCTATATATATAAAAGAGCTTAGTGAGTGAGTGAGTGAGTGAGTGAGTGACTGACATATCATCGCCCAGACGAAACCACTGAAGCTAGAAAGCTGAAATTTTGACTGTGTGTTGCTGTCGGTGTGTAGGGGTGAGATAAGGCTGGGTTTTTGGAAATTCGACCTAGAAGGGTACGAAATGTACTAAAAGGTACTAAATATGGTACCCTTTGTATTAGGCAAACGGGAAGAGCTAGAATTCTGAAATTTGGAATGAGGGTAACTGATGGAGAGTTAGAAAGATGTACCAAAGGGTTTTTGGAAATTTGACCTATAAGTGTACGAAAAGTTACTAAATTTGGTACCAATTGTATATTTTGTATATTGTATATTTTGATATAGCTACAACCTTCATATTTGGTATGGGAAACAAGGTTGGGAAGTGGTGTTGACATAAAGAAATGATTTTGGAAGTTCGTACTTATGTGTACGAGTAGTACTAAATGGTACTAAATTTGGTACAATTTGGATTTGGGTGAACGGATGGAGCTGAAAACCTGAAATTTGGAATTTAGATTACCGTTGAAGTGTACGATTGAGATATGGGGGTAGTTTTGGAAATTCATACTTATGTGTACGAAAAGTACTAAATGGTACCAAATTTGGTACAATTTGGATTTAGATAGACATGGAAACCTGAAATTTGGAATTAAGATTACTGATGGAGTGAAAGTCGAGGCAGTTTTGGAAATTCTTAATTGTGGGTACGAAAAGTAGTAAACGGTACTAAATTTGGTACAAATTGGATTTGGGTGAACGGAAGTAGCTGGAATTCTGAAATTTGGAATTTTATTTCTTTTGGAGTGTAGGATTGAGTTAGTCTTGGAAATTCGTACTATGGGTACGGAAAGCACTAAATGGTACTAAATTTGGTACAATTTAAATTTAGTTGAACGGATAGAGTTGGCATCCTGTAATTCCGAATTAAGGTTACTGATGGAGTGTAGGATTGAGATTTGGAAGTTCATACTTACGAGTATGAGTACGGAAAATACAAAATGTACTAAATTTGGTACAATTTATATTTGGGTGAACGGATAGAGTTGGAATCCTGAAATTTGGAATTAAGATTACTGATGGAATGTAGGATTGAGGTAGTATTGGAAATTCATACTTATGGGTACGGAAAGTACTAAATGTACTAAATTTGGTACAACTTATATTTGGGTGAACGGAAGAGTTGGAATCCTGAAATTTCGAATTAAGGTTACTGTTGGAATGTAGGATTGAGGAAGTTTTGGAAATTCGTACTTATGGGTGCGAAAAGTACTAAATTTGGTACAATTTGGATTTGGGGGAACGAATAGAGCTGGGATCCTGAAATTTGGAATTAAGATTACTGTTGGACTGTAGGATTGACTTAGTCTTGGAAATTCGTACTTATGGGTACGGAAAGTACTAAATGGTACTAAATTTGGTACAATTGAAATTTAGGTGGACGGATAGAGCTGTAGTCCTGAAATTTGGAATTAAAATTACTTTTGGAGTGTAGGATTGAGGTAGTTTCCGAAATTCGTACTTATGGGTACGGAAAGTACTAAATGGTACTAAGTTTAGTACAATTTATATTTGGGTGAACGGATACAGCTGGAATCCTGAAATTTCGAGTTAAGGTTACTGTTGGAATGTAGGATTGAGGGGGTTTTGGAAATTCGTAATGGGTACGATAAGTACTAAATTTGGTACAATTTGGATTTTGGGGAACGAATAGAGCTGGGATCCTGAAATTTGGAATTAAGATTACTGTTGGACTGTAGGATTGACTTAGTCTTGGAAATTCGTACTTATGGGTACGGAAAGTACTAAATGGTACTAAATTTGGTACAATTGAAATTTAGGTGGACGGATAGAGCTGTAGTCCTGAAATTTGGAATTAAGATTACTTATGGAGTGTAGGATTGAGGTAGTTTCGGAAATTCGTACTTATGGGTACAGAAAGTACTAAATGGTACTAAGTTTGGTACATTTAGGATTGGGGTGAACAGATAGAGCTGGAATCCTGAAATTTATAATTAAGATTACTTATGGAGTGTAGCAGTGGGGTAGTTTTGGAAATTCGTACTTATGGGTAGGGAAAGTACTAAATTTGGTACAATTTATATTTGGGGGAACGAATAGAGCTGGAATTCTGAAATTTCGAGTTAAGGTTACTGTTGGAGTGTGGGAGTGAAGAAGTGTTGGAAATTCGTACTTATGGGTACGAAAAGTAATAAATGGTACTATTTTTGGTACAATTTAGATTTGGGTGGACGGATCCTGAAATTCGCAATTGCTGTTGGAGATAGTTATTGAAATTCGTACTTTCATACGAAAAGTATTAATGGTATTATGAATAGAGGTGGAATTCGAAATTTGGTATTATAGCCGCTGTTGGTGTGTAGGGTTGAGATATGGGTGTGGTTGTGGATATATGTACGTACAATGAGTGTACGAAAATTACTAAATGGCACAGAATTTGGTCCAAATTGTTATTGTGTAAAGGGGTAGAGCTGAAATTGTGAAATTCGGTATTAGTATAGCAGTTGACGTTTAGAGTGGAGATAGAGAGGAAGGTTTGGAAATTCGTACTAATGTATACGAAAAATACTAAATCGCGGTTGGGATATAGTTTTGGACAAAAGGAAGTAAATTGGTACCAGTTTGGTGTTGCATGATGATATATAGGTGGAATTTCGAATTGTTGTATGAGGGATTGTGTTGGTGTTTAGATACGGATTTTTTGAAATGCATACTAATTATAAAATTAGGCTGAGAGCTGGATGATTTATTGAGAAATACGAAATGTACTAAATGCTATTAAATTTGACGTTGGGTGTAGCAATGAAGATGGAATTATATCATAAATGCGTGAAAAGTACAAAATTGCAATACATTTGGTATTGGGCTAAGGAATAGAAGTGAAATTCTGATATATTATTGATTTGTCAGGTTCATTGATAAAGGTTGTCGTACAATAAGTGTACTAGAAGTATTAAATAATACTAAATATTGAAGCACTGGTACTGGGTGAATCGATAAATGAAATTCGTTATGAAGATAACTGTTGAGATTGGATCAGAATGTTTATTTAAATCTGCCTTTAAATGTATGAAAGGTTTCTACATGTAATACCATTGACATTGGGTGAACAAGTAGAGCTAAAACTGCGACATATGAGCTAAGGTCCTGGATTTTAAAAATTTTACTGAATAATGTACTATTGTTTCTAGGTTAACACGAATTCGGTTTCTAAATAATGTACTGAAATCAAAAAGTCAGACGTACCTTTTCAACAAAATTGTTTTTACCTTTGTTGTCTATTCTAAACGTTATTGTAAGTTCATTTGAAAAGGTAGATCTATGCGGCTAATGTTTTACAAGAAGGTTTTTACATCCTGAGAAAAAAAGGCCTAAAATAAAATGCCTCAAAAATTAACTGTTTTATAGGGTAACATCTTCTGAATAATGGTTTTCTACATTTTGATATCACAAATTCCAAAATTCGGTTGGAAAATGTGAATAAAATGTTCAAAATACCCATATAGAACATGGACTGGAATTTAAAATGTAGGCCGCTGTTGAAGTGTAGAGGTCCTTTTTTGAAATTCGAACAAAACGTATACGAGCAGTACTTGAAAGAAGTATCAATTCAAATAGGTATTAGTACATCAAAATTTTCAGTGTTCTCCATATTAAATATTGTTTATTTGTACATTATTCCTTTTCCGCTTACGAAGTAGCGGGCATTTTGCTAGTATAACTATAACCAACGACACATCCATCTTACGGTCTTAACTAGAACTCGGAGGAATCTTGATTTTCCTCAACCACCACATTCCGCCATTATAAACGTATCCGTAATATCTGTCGTTTCCGTTAAGCGCACAGCAACAGTAGCAACAACAACGACACATTACCCGGTTATTCACTGCATTGTCCTTGTTGATGTTTCTTTGACTGAGGAGTAGTTTGTGAACAATACCTGCAATAAGTTCTAACTGTAAATCGGCGTGTGACAGGAGCTAGAAAAAATACAACATTCGTTGTTCGGTAAAGTAACACCAGATGATTTTTAACTAAGTATAAGGGTTACCAACACACACACACACGCTCTTACTCAAAGTAGTTGTCATGCTAAATCGAATCAGTGCAAAAGCAATTTTTACTTTTTGCATTGAGAGGTTTACATTGGAATAGTAATTTTGAATTGCCTTCATACTCTAGCAGGCTAAAGTTAATTCGATTGCCTACATTAAAAAGTAGACGTATTATGTTGAATACTATGTTTGTTTTAAAAGTATTGAATGGTAGTGTGCCGTCTGATTTCTTAATATCGTCTATTAGAATAAATGTTCCTTTTAGACCTAGTAGATATTATCAACTCTTATATATAGATTTTCACCGAACCAATTATTCGATGGGTGAACCACTTAGCAAAATGTGTACTGATTTTAATTCCATGTACTATAATGTGGACTTTTGCATGAGTTTCGAAGTCATAAAATCTAATATAATTTTATCTTTAAATAACTAGTAGTTTGTATGGTTTAATATATAACTGGCTGATGAAGTAGATTCTGTAGCTGGTTTTCGAATTTCCTTCGTATACGCCACCATGATGCGGATCATGGTGTGTACGCGATCCCCACGAAAGGGGAGGACGCCCCCTCGGTCGGCAGGGGTGGGAAAGTGAGGCGTGGGAACGTTCGATAATTATTGAGTTAAAACGTGTTCCAAATTTCTTTACCCAAATTATAATAACGACAGAATTTATTCATAGAATTTTAGATTCGTACACAGTAAAAAACCCATTAGAAACTGAGAACAACTTTTTGTATAAAAAATGATTAAAACCCTCCTCAATATCCTGAGAAATTTTGAATGGCTTTTTCTACAGATAAGATTATCTAGCAGCCTGAGGATGGTTTTTTCTATAGAAGAAATTCCTCTGTTCTCTGAGGATGGTTTTTCTATAGAAAACATTTCCACAACATCCTCAGGATGATTTTTTCTGTAGAAAATTTTATGCAGTAACCTGAGGATGGTTTTTCTATTGAAACATTTTCCTCTGTGCGCTGAAGATATTTTTTATAGAAAAATTTCCTCAGTAGCTATAGAAAAATTTCCTCAAAGTTCTATATCCTGAGAACATTTTTTCTATAAAAAATCCACCGCAGGGGCTTGTGTAAATTGCTTTCTGTACAAAAAAGCTTACCCCAGTGCAACTGAGGAATTTTTTCTATATGAAAAAACCCACCTCAATGCAAGTGAGGAACATTTTTTTATATGGAAGAATTACCTCAGTGCAAGCGAGGAAATTTTTTCTATACGAAAAAATACAGCTCATTGGAACTGAGGAAATCTTTTCTATACGAAAAAAAACATCTCAGGGGCCTGATGATATTTTTCTATAGAAAAAACCATCTTCAGACTATTGAGGTATTCTGAGGAAATTGATTCTAAAAAAGCAATATAAAAAACTATTCTCATAGTTCTGCGCAATTAGTTTTTAAACAAAAAACCACCCTCAGGGTTGTGAAGAAACTTTCTATAGCAAAAACCATTCTCGGAGTCTTAGGATTTTTTTCTATAAAAACCCCAAACTCAGGGACCTGAGGATTTTTTCTACATAAAAACTGTCCTAATTGTTCTTATCAAATGGTTTCTATAGAAAAACATGTCCTCAGGTACCTGAGAAAATTGTTGTTATCGAAAAGACCCAATTCAGGGACCTGAGGATTTTTCTCTATAGAAAAAACCCACCTCCGGGGCCCGAGGAAATTTTCTATACGAAAAAAACCTACCTCAGTGCAGTTGAGAATTTTTTCTGAGGAAATTTTTTCTATACGGAAAACCCCACCTCAGGGCAACTGAAACCCACCTCAGTGCAACTGACTGAGGAAATTTTTCTATATGAAAAAACCCACCTCAGTGCAACTGACTGAGGAAACTTTTTCTATACGAAAAAACCTACCTCAGTGCAACTGACTGAGGAAATTTTTTCTATACGAAAAAACCCACCTCAATGCAACTGACTGAGGAATTTTTTTCTGTACGAAAACTGACTGAGGAAATTTTTTCTATACGAAAAAACCAACCTCAGTGCAAAGGAGACAATTTTTTCTATACGAAGAGCCCACCTCAGTGCAACTGAGGAACATTTTTGTATACGAAAAAACCCACCTCAGTGTAACTGAGGAAATTTTTTCTATACGAAAAACTAAACCTCAGTGCAATGGAGAAAATTTTTTCTATTCGAAAAAACCTACCTCAGTGCAACTGAGGAAATTTTTTCTATACGAAAAACCTACCTCAGTGCAACTGAGGAAATTTTTTCTATACGAAAAACCTACCTCAGTGCATCTGAGGAAATTTTTTCTATACGAAAAAACCTACCTCAGAGCAACTGAGGAAATTTTTTCTATACGAAAAAACCTACCTCAGTGCAACTGAGGAAATTATTTCTATACGAAAAAACCTACCTCAGTGCAACTGAGGAAATTTTTTCTTTACCAATAATCCCACCTCAGTGCAACTGAGAACATTTTTTCTATACGAAAAAACCCACCTCAGTGCAATGGAGAAAATTTTTTCTATACGAAAAAACCCACCTCAGTGCAAAGGAGAAAATTTTTTCTATACGAAAAAACCCACCTCAGTGCAACTGAGGAATTTTTTTTCTATACGAAAAAACCTACCTCAGTGCAACTAAGGGAATTTTTTCTATACGAAAAAATCCACCTCAGTGCAACTGAGGGAATTTTTTCTATACGAAAAAGCCCACCTCATGACCCTGTCCTTAGAAACCTGAGGTGTTTTAAAGAAAGTTTTTGCTATCAAAAATCTGTCCTCATGGATCTGCGGAAATGTTGTCTTGAGAAATCTGTCCTCAGGGACCTGAGTCATTTTTTTTCTTTAGGAACATCTTTCTTTAGCCACTTGGGGAAATGTTTTCTATGGGAGAAATCAAAATCTGTCTTCAGCGACCTGAGGAATTTTTACATAGAAAAACCTGTCCTCTAAGTGTATTTAACCTGTGCCAATCTCATATACGGGAAGTCTGTCCCACCACAACCACAAGCGTTAAAAGTGTAAAAAAGTATGAGGTTCAACACACGATGTAAAGGTATGATTTATATCTAACTTCTACATGATATCATCCATGCAAACATGCACGTTTGTTTATGCATAAAGAAGTGAAAAAAGTAAAACAAAAATTGTGTGGAATAAAATCACAAAAAATTCATAACTCAAAACTACGCGAACTCTTCCAAGAGCTATACAAAGTTGTATTTCCTGTAGTTCCAAGTGAAACCGAGGTACGTGTGTGTGAACTCGCGACAAGGTTCCACATTCCAGAGTCATAGCAGTGTTGCAATTAAAATTTACCGTCATTGCCATAGATTTGGGCAACTAAAGTTATTAAAAATTTATTAAGGAAAAAAATTTAAAATGTTCGAAAACGGTGAAAGAGCACTAAGTTGTAAAATATTTTTCGTTAGTGGGTGAAGTCCTAAGGAAAATTAGGGAAATATTTTAGTTTAATTTAATGCACTGGTTAATTGGTAATTTTCTTCTAAAATATATGATTTTTAGTTTTGGGGTGCCTGAAAGTATGCACAATTTAATTGTGTACCTTAAAGTATTCACCTTGAATTAAAAACATAGTTTTCCTTTAAGCTGTTTATAACGCCGAGCCACATTTGCTACAGTTTTTTAACTCCTAAAAGTATTCCCTTAATTCAATGGCACCTAAAAGTATGCACTTACATTGTAAACAAATAACCTGGTATCTTATTAGCTCTTATATCACCTAAATCCCCACTTTAAACGTAAAATGTAATTCTTATTTTATAGATTGTTTCTTTTAAAGCAATTAATAACCCCACCGCACACTTATCCCTCAATGTAGCTATGCCAATCTCTCCGCTAGTTTGATGATGCCGTCAGAAGAATGTAACATACCAACACATACACAATTCTCTTTGTAAAGTTTTAAAGTCCTTAGATCCGCAATATTATTAAAACACCATATAATGATAAAACATTACACCCAGGATGCAGCATCAAAGCTAGAAGAAGGAGAGGAAGTAGCGTGGTAAAATGTCAGTCTTTCACTCTTGGCTGTACATACTTTGCATATGTTCAAGGGGTGATGTTTTGTGCTCCTCATCTGTGCGAAAAATTTGGTTTCCACATCCTTCAAGATGTGTATGAGTGTGTGTGCAATTTGTGCATTCCCCAGAGATGTGTTGTGCAGTTAACTTAAAACTTCCATTAAATTTTCTACAGAATATTTCTTCCAAAAACAACACAAAACGAGTTCCTCAACATAATTTTCCTAAAAAGTTTTAAAACTGTTCTTCTTCGTCTTTATAGAATACACGTTAAAGTAGATTTGTATGTAGCACCGCACTGCTTGCGTTTCTCTTTATAGCTCCATATGTTCAATTTTCTTTTTCTCCTACACCAAAAGGGCCCTAAAGAGAAGACAACAAAATCCGATAATGAAAATGTTCCCTTTTTTACACGAAAGACTTGAAGCCCTCTTTGCATTTCACTTATTTTGCTTTGCTTTAGTTGCATACTTTTTGGGGAAAGTTATACTGGTGTTTTTCTTGTTGTTGTTGTATAAACGTGGGCTGCAATTCTTCTATGCATGTCGATATTTCCACTTGGTCTGAATACAACACAGTGGAAGATTAAGGCAAATTCTAAGGCATATTTTTCCCATAGAACAAAAAGTTCCTCAGTTGCTCTGAGGATGGTTTTTTTTTCTCAGGTTCTTGAAGATGGTTTTTGTCGATAGAAAAAATTCCTTAGGTCCTTGAGCACGGTTTTTCTATAGAAACAAGTTTCCCCGGTTGCCCTAAGGATGGGTTTATCTATAGAAAAAATTTCTTTGGCCCCTTGCAACAGATCTTTCTATAGACAAAATTTCGTTATGTCCCTGTGGACGTTTTATAGAAAACATTTCCTCAGATTTGATTTTTCGTACAGAAAAAAATTTCTTAGTTCGTTACACACCCCGAGGACAGATTTTTCTATAGGACAGATTTTTCTATAGAAACATTTTCCTCATCTCCCTGAGGACAGACTTTTGTATAGAAAAAATTTTCTCAGGTCCCTTAGGACAGATGTTTGTATAGCAACATTTTTCTCAGATCCCTGAGGACAGATTTTTGTATAGAAATATTAGATTTCTATATACAAAAATGTTCCTCAAGTCTAGAGGACAGACTTTTCTATAGAAATATTTTCCTCAGATCCCTGAGGACAGATTTTACTATAGAAAAGAATTCCTCACGCCCCTGAGGTGTTTTTTTCGTATAGGAAAAATTTCCTCAGGTCCCTGTGCTGCGTTTTACCTATAGAAAAAATGTCCTCAGTTTACCCCTGTGGATGGTTTTTTTTTCGTATAGAATGAACTTCCTCAGGGCACTGAGGATGGTTTTTCGTATAGAAAAAATTTCCTCAGTTCACCTGAGGATGGTTTTTTCGTATTGAACAAATTTCCTCAGATCACCTGAGGATGGTTTTTTCGTATATAAAAAATTTCCTCAGTAGCACTGAGGATAGGTTTTTCGTATAGAAAAAATACCCACAGTTCGCCTGAAGATGTCTTTTTTCGTATAGAAAAAATATCCTTCGTTCATCTGAGGATGGTTTTTCCTGTAGAAAAAATCCTAAAGTTTTTTAGGATGGCTTTTTCGCACAGAAAAAATTTCCTCAGTTCACCTGAGGATGATTTTCGTATAGAAAAAATTTCCTCTGTTCACCTGAGCATGGTATTTCGTATAGAAACAATTTTCTCAGTTCACCTGAGGATGGTTTTTTCGTATAGAAAAAATTTCCTCACTTCACCTGAGGATCATTTTTCGTAAATCAAAAAATTCCTCAGGTTCCTAAGGAAAGACTTTGTTGGGATTATGTTAGTAATCCTTATGTGGAATATGCGTGAACCAAAGTCAAGAGAAACACACCTCCTTCAATTCAAAAAGATTTATTAAAAGTATATGTCTGTATCTTACGACTGATGACAAAAGAAGAAGGAAATTTGTTAACCGGGAAGAGTGAAAATGTATGTTCAATCATATGTTTTAATTTCGCGTTAACAATTAATACAAGTTTTAGTACATTTGAGTTGCAGTGTTGTATTTTTATGGCAACAATCGCCCTCTCAAATCAAATGCACTAAAGACAAATTTTAAATACAAATAGTATTACATTTCAAGTTTCAACATATTACAACCATTGACATGTTTTTGTTTACTTAATGATTTTGTAAGTGGTAACGTATATCAATATGTTTACTCTTCTTCTGTACAGTTGGATTTTTGACCATAAATTGTGCTCCTTGGTTGTCGCAGTAAATAATAGTAGGATGTACAATATAGTCTTCAAAACCCATCTCTTGTAATAATACACGATGAAACACGACATCTTTAGTTCCTTGGCAAAGAGCAATGTACTCAGCTTCCATTGTACTCAAAGCCACCACAGACTGCTTACGTGATTCCCAAGCAATGGGGCCTCCAGAGAAAAATATTACATGCCCCGAGAAAGATTTTCTATCACTTACATCACTGCCCCAGTCTGCGTCTGCAAAACATTCAAAATTGTTAATTTTATTTGAGTATGTTATCTTACTCTCGACGGTTGTCTTCAAATATCTCAGGATATGTTTTACAGCTTGCATGTGCTCCTTATGCGGATGAGAATTCTATTGCGCAAGTTTTGACACCACATGAATCAGGTCTGGTCTCGTTATCACGGCCAAGTACATTAAAGCGCCAACCAAATTTTGGTATTCCTTTGTATACAACTCACAACAATCTTTTTCACATTTGGTTAAAACTGCACCATTAACCCAAGGTGTAGCCGCTGGTTTGCACTCCGCCATACCCCATCTCTCCAAAACTTCTTCAGCGTATTTCTTCTGATGAATTGTAATATCGCCTGTTAAACCGTCTCTGTTAATTTCCATTCCCAAGTAAAATGTTATTGGGCCACGATCAACTGCTTTGACGTATTTGTTGAGACGAGCAACGATGTTATTGATTTCCGATTGTTTTGGTGATGCTAGAAGCATGTCGTCCACATAAATTGCTATGTAGCTTATACAATCATCTTTTCTGAGGACATAAACACACGTATCCGATTTACATCTCGTGAATCCCATTTCGATCAAAATATCATTTATCCGTTTATTCCATTCGCGTCCGGCTTGTTTCAGACCATATAGAGCTTTCTTTAGTTTACAAACAGCATTTGGATTGTTTTTGTCTTCAAACATTAATGGTTGTTTCATATACACCTCTTCTTCGATGTTTCCATTTAAATAAGCTACTGTTATGTCAATATGATTCACATATAAAATATGCTGTGCTGCCAACGCCAATAATACTCTTATTACCGAATGTTTTACTACAGGTGCGAAAGTTTCCTGGTAATCAACAGCATTTTTTTGAGAACATCCATGGGCTACTAACCGCGCCTTATATTTTTCAATAGATTCATCTGGCCTTCGTTTAACTGCAAAAACCCATTTGCATCCGATTATATTTTTATCCACAGGTCTTTCCACTAGTTACCACGTTTCGTTTTTGATTAGGCTGTCATATTCAATAGACATTGCCTCCTTCCACATTTCAGCATTTTCCGAACTTAAAGCTTCATTAACAGTTGCTGGATTTTCGATAATAGAGTTTAACATCTCTGGCCCACTTTCTGTACAATACACTTTTCGAGATCTGCCCACACGACCTGATTTGACAACCTTTGGTCTTCCTCGTTTCCTCTTGTTTTCCACAATTATTGTTTCCTCTCGATCCGTCTCACTATCCGTTGGCGGTGTTATTATATTTTGTTCGGGTATTATTTCTTCATCCGAAAACACCTCTGGATTGTCTTCACACGACATTTCCAAAACACCATCTTTCTCATTATTCTCCTGTCTTACGGGTATCAAAATTTCCGTACAAAATGAACTGCATTCGCTCTCTTCAATGTCAGCGATTTTTTTCAAAAGATTCTTCAAAAAATATTACATCCCGAGCCGTAACAATCTGTCGGGTATTTTGATTAAACAAACTTCAATTTAATACCTTTAGGCAAAAATTTACCACCCTTTGGTTTGGGTCCCTTTTTCAACACTACGGCATCACAACGTCTTAAAATAGTGTACTGATGGTTTATGTCCATACCATTTTTCGAAAGGGGTGCTATTTCTTAGATACGTTGCTGTGTTTATTGCTTCGCCCCACAAACCTGAAGAATCCAATAAACACCTAGCCATTTCACAAAGGGTTCTATTCGCCCTCTCAGACACTCCATTTTGTTGGGGGGAATAGCAAACGGTTGTTTGATGAATAATACCTTTGGATGTGAAAAATCTTTTAACGTCGGAATTAAGAAATTCCGTTCCATTATCACTCCGGACTACTTTTATTTGGCGGCCAGTCTGCTTCTCCGCAATCGCAGCAAAATTGCAGAATGCATTAAATGCATCTGACTTACGTTTTAGAAAATACGTAGAAATATATCTGGTGTAATCATCGATAAATGTGATAAAATATGATGAACCACCCAACGATGTAGTACCCATCGGCCCGCATACATCTGTGTGAATTAATTCCAAAACATTCCGACTTTGCACACATGAATATGTTTTGAACGGAGCTGCCGATATTTTACACATTGCACACATCATACAGCTTAGGTTTTTGGAAATGTTCGATGGTAAACCTTTAACCATATTTCTCGCCGACAATTTATTTAAATCACTTAAATTTATATGACCGAACCTTCGATGCCCTTTACTTGTCACAATATCGTCTTTCACTGAATTAATTCTTTGCGTGTTCCTTATAATATTCAAATTCGCAACAAACATATCATTACTCAAATCAGCTGTCAATATATTTTTGTTATCATTACTTCTTATTCTCGCCTTTTTGCCTTCAAATATTACCGTATGGCCAGCTTTGATAACTTTTGTTATTGAGATAAAGTTTGAGTGTAACTGCGGTACATACCAAACGTTGTGTAAAGTGAGAGTTGACATCTGTGTTTTGAGTGAAATATCACCAACACCTTCAGCAAATATCGTCTCTCCTGATGCCAAAATTATACTCTGTTTTGTTTCTCTTAATGTTCCAAATTTATTTATTTTTATACACCTTTCCGTTGTTGTTTCCATCACCATCATTGGAATTATTATTTTTACTCCATTTCTTACCATCATAGTTGTTGTTGTTATATTTTTGGTTCGTTTTCTGACCATACTTAGAATTCGCCGCAAAAACTGTCTCAGAACCACGTGAATTATTTCTGTCTCCTTGTCTCATTTCTTCTTCCAAAATTTTCGAGACTAAATTATCGTATGTTGGCAGATTATCACGACATTCTATGGCAACAACAAAATTTTCCATTTCTTCTGGTAGACAGCAAAGAAGTAAAACACTTAAAAGTTCTTTGTTTAAAAGAACAACAATTTCTTTTAATTCGTCAACAGTGCTACAAAAATCATTTATTTGTGGAGCAAATTTTTCATGGAATTTAACTTTAAACCGCACCAGCTTTTTAAACAATTGGACTTTTCTGGACGCTGTACACGCATTGTAGATTGAACTTAAAGCATTCCATGCACTCTTGGCGGTAAGTGAATTTTTTATGTGAATCAGCTCACTTGGCTTAACGCACAAGGTGATTGTGGCAAGGGCTTTCCTGTCGTTCATTAACCAAACAGCCTTTTCCGGATCACTTCCAGGGCATTCTTCTGTCACCGTGTTCCAAAGATCCAACGTTATCAGCAAACTATTTACCTGAATGCACCATGATCCATAGTTCTCGCCATTCAACTTTTCAATATTTGCAATTCAGCTCGACATTGTAATCTTGTTTTTTAACACCGGATAAAACAATAGTAAACCGAAAAAATTCTAAATGAATTCAACGCCAACCTCTTGCACTTTGGTTTTCTGGGCCCATAACCTTTGTTGGGATTATGTTAGTAATCCTTATGTGGAATATGCGTGAACCAAAGTCAAGAGAAATACACCTTCTTCAATTCAAAAAGATTTATTAAAAGTATATGTCTGTATCTTACGACTGATGACAAAAGAAGAAGGAAATTTGCTAAACGGAAAAAGAAAATTGTTCAACAATCATATGTTTTAATTTCGCGTTAACAATTAATACAAGTTTTAGTACATTTGAGTTGCAGTGTTGTATTTTTATGGCAACAGACTTTTCTATAGCAAAAATTTCCACAGGTCCCTTAGGACAGATCTTTCAATAGAGAAAATATCCTCAGTTCACTGACGTTGATTTTTTTATATAGAAAAAATCCTCTGTAGCTTTGAGAATGTTTTTTTTTCGTATAGAAAAAATTTCCACAATTCACCTGAGGATGTTTATTTTTATATAGAAAAAATTTCCTCAGTTCACCTGAGGATGGTTTTTTCTTATAGAAAAAATTTACTCAGTTCACCTGAGGATGGTTTTTCCTATAGAAAAAATTTCCTTTGTTCACCTGGTTTTTTTCGTATTGAACAATTGAAAATGGTTTTTTCGTATAGAAAAATTTACTCAGTTCACCTGAGGATGCATTTTTCGTATAGAAAAAATTCCTCAGCAGCACTGAGGATGGTTTTTTCGTATAGAAAAAATTTCCTCCGTAGCACGGAGGATGGTTTTTTTCGCATAGAAAAAATTTGCTCAGTAACACTGAGGATGTTTTTTTTCGTAGAGAAAAAATTTATATCCTCAGTTCACTGACGTTGATTTTTTATATAGAAAAAATCCTCTGTAGCTTTGAGAATGTTTTTTTTTCGTATAGAAAAAATTTCCTCAGTAGCACTGAGGATGGTTTTTTTCCAATAGAAAAAATTTCCTCAGTTCATCTGCGGATGCTTGTTTTTTCGTATAGAAAAAATTTCCTCCGCAGCACGGAGGACGGTTTTTTCGCATAGAAAAAATTTCCTCAGTAGCGCTGAGGACGGTTTTTTTCGTATAGAAAAAATTTCCCCAGTAACACTGAGGATGGTTTTTTTCGTATAGAAAAAATTTCATCAGTAGCACTGAGGATGGTTTCTTCGTATAGAAAAAATTCCATTTATGCTAACGAGGGTATATACACTTTCATACGGGCAAAATGTGCCTCATCGAAATAATGGTTTTAGACCCCAAGTATGTTTGGACGAAATGTGTTTTAGACTATTTGGAGTCGATTTAGCAATGAAAACTCACGAACAGATTAACCGATTTAGTCCAAAATTTGGCCTTCGTAATATTTTGTCCAAACTTAGTTTAAGTTCGAACATGGGCCATATCGGTCTACTCCTTCTGGTACTTCCCCCACAAAAGTTCGAAAATGTTCGGAAAATTTGTGCACACGAAAATTCTTGAAGGAAGTAACAAATTTGGTCCATACTTTGCACACCGTAAAACTTCTACAAGACTTAGATGAGGTTCCAATATGGACTCAATTGGTCCACTTCTTTGGGTACCTCCCACACAAAATTTCGAAAAAGTTCAGTGTAGGACCTGCTCTCGAATCACTTTGATTTTTGTTGCAGCAACTTGTATTCACTGCCCACCCATACGACGGCAAAAGTTTCATCAGGGGCAAGTCCATACTTCCTAAGAAAATAGCCTGAAAGGTACAAATAACCCCTATGACACCGGGTGTAGTGGTTGGAGCGCAAGATAACTCTCGAACGGATGTGCAGATTCGGTCCAAAATGTGGCCTTCGTAATATTTTGTGCAAACTTAGCTTAAGTTCGAAGATAAGCCATATAGGTCCACTCCTTCAGGTACCTCCCCCATAAAAGTTCAAAAACGTTCGGAAAAATTTTGCGCACAATAATTTGGCCGATTTGGTCCATAGTTTACACATCCTAATAAATCTACCAGGTATAGATCAGTTTCGAATATGGACTATATTTGCTCACTCCTTCGTGTACCTCCCACACAAAATTTTGGATATATTCACTTTAAGAACTGCTCTCGGATCACTTTGATTTTTGTTGCAGCAACCTGTATTCGTTGCCTCAATTACGATAGTAAATGTTTTTTAGGGGCAAGTCCATACTTGTTGAGAAAATATCCCAAAAGTTGTAAAAACCCCTATGGCACCATATGTAGTGGCTGGAGAGCTCGAACCGAATACTGCGTTCGTCCACACTTTGGATATTGTAACATTTCTTTGAATATTAGATTAAATTCGAAGGTGGTGCTAATAGGTCTACTGCTTCCTGTACCTGCCCCACAAAAGTTCGAAAATATTCGCTACAATGCACAGTAGTTCCGCCCGTGGACAAAAATCGAAAATTGATGGCGACAAATTTTAATGCAATTAGAATAAATATTCTCTAAACATATCAAATTTTTAACATTCAGTCTTATTTTTGTAAATATACAGCGGTTATACGCCAAGTTAAGTCGAAGAAATTGTGATTTGTATGTGAGGCCTTAAAAACGAAAAATACAACCGCAAAGCATTCGTAGGTTATGAGTAAAATTATAAAAAAATGGAAAAGTAAATGTGCAATTTTCAAAATGAAACTTATAGGTGATGGCATTGGCAATGTTTTTAAGAAAAAAACAAATTCATAGTTCGTTTTATAACTTCATTAAAAATAAATTATTAATAAATGACTTTTTCTGCTATTTTTAATAAAATTACTATTAATATATGTTGAGTTTTACTAATGTTGTGAGCATTTGTGAGTCTCGAAGTTCTTTTTAGAATGCAGGGGAAAGTCTCTAGTTTACGATTATAAAAAGTCCAGCTGTGCCCATCTGCCTCTTATACCACGCCGTAAAATCGTCAAAATTCCGAATCGGGAGGTACGTTTATATGGGAGCTATACCTAAACTGGACCTATACAGAACATTTTTGGCAAGGAGGTATTTTGCTCACTCAGAACTCAAAATGTAAAATTACAGCCAAATCGTTTGGAAAATATGGGTAAAATCGTCAAAATTTCGAAAATCGGGAGGTACGTTTATATGGGGGCTATACCTAAACGTAGACCGATATTGACCATTTTTTGCATGGAGGTATTTGGTCAAAATGCCAAATAACAGCGAAATCAGATGGAAAATTCCGCTAAAATTGTCAAAATAACGAAAATCTGAGGGTACATTTATATGGCGGTTATACCTAAACGTGGACCTATATTGAATATTTTTTGCAAAGAGGTAGTTTATTCACTCAGAACTCATAATGCAAAATAACATCCAAATCGGTTGGTTAATTTGGCAAAAATCGTCAAAATACCACAAATCAGGCTTTACCTTTCTATGGGAGCTATACACAAATATGGACCTACATCCACTAAAAATGGTTTTCTATCTTTATGGCTTGGTATAAACCGACGTTTAAAATTTTGTGGCGGTAGCTCGATTACAGCTATTTTTGGCACCCTTTTCCATACAAGTGGGACCACTGTGCAATGGTACGCTCGATGTCTCATAGACTTTGCAACGTTGAAATTTGGGCCCTATCTGTCCAATCCTTGTGGTACCACCCACACAAATGTTCAACATTTTTGTGTGGTTAAGCGTCGGTTCGAGGATCCTTTGGACATTTTTACCAAAGGTTATCCTAGTGGCCCTGTCATAAAAAAACCCTATCTATCGATATCCCCGCAAATGTTTGATCCTATTTATACTTTTGTCGGTTCATATGCCCAAAAATTTTGAAAACACCCCTAAATACATAAGTTTTTTGGGAAAAAAGTACTTCAATCCACACAGGCTGAGGGTATACCTCTGTCGGCAAAGCCGACTGACACTTTTTTACTTGTTTCTATAGAAAAAAATATCACCAGGCCACTGAGAAAATTTTTTCTATAGAAAAAACTATCCTCAGGCAACTGAGGAATTTTTTCTATAGAAAAATCCATCATCAGACCTCTGAGAAAAATTTTTCTATATGAAAAAACTAACCTCCAGCTAATGAGGA
The DNA here is from genome assembly GCF_047663935.1 of Musca autumnalis. Lineage (NCBI taxonomy): Eukaryota > Metazoa > Arthropoda > Insecta > Diptera > Muscidae > Musca > Musca autumnalis. The sequence continues at coordinate 74,583,657 of NW_027411644.1, forward strand.
AATTTTTCTATACAAAAAAACCATCCTCAGATTCCTGAAGAATTTTTTTCTATACGAAAAAAGAACGTGTTTTCTTTAGGAAAAAAATGACTGAATTGTCTGGATTTTTCGTATAGAAAAAATTCCTCAGGACCCGTATACGGGTTTTTGGTTTATTTTTTTTTTCTATAACAAAAATTCCTCAAGAAGAGGTTTTTATACCCTACATCACTATCTGGGGAGGGTATTATAAGTTGGTTTTGGCCAAAAAGTTTGTAACGCATCGAAATAATGGTCGTAGACCCATACTTATATATACCAAAATGAATGTCTCGACGAGCTGAGTCGATCTGACTATGTGTGTCCGTCCGTCCGTCTGTCCGTCTGTCCATCTAAACCTTGTAATCACGCTACAGGTCGCAATTTTGATCGGATCGTCACGAAATTTTGGATGTTGATGGGGGTCCCGGAGGGGAAGAAGCCTATTGATTTTGGTGATGGTCGGATAATATTTAGGTGTCGGAATGGGCAAAAAACTTATGTGGATAAAAAGACAACGTTTTTTCCAAAGCGAATATCTCAGCTTCTGTACGGGGTATACCAAAAGCAAGACCTGACAATAAAAGTAGAAAATATCACATTTCTAATGATGTAAAGTAGATTCTCGTAGGTGATCAAACAACGCAGATATCACAATAGTCGCAAATAAAACCCAAATTTTCATTTTTGCGATTTTAATTATAATGACGAATATCACAGCTTTGGTTGGGGACTTTCCAAAAGCAAAGCCTGACTATGAAAGTAGAAGATCCAATCTTTACAATGATGTAAATTAGGTCGGTGTAGGTGACCAAATAACGGAGATATCGCAATAGTCGGTAATACATCCCATTTTTCCACTTTTTTGGAAATCACGCTACAGGTCTCAATTTTGATCGGATCGTCACGAAATTTTGAGGGTTAATGGCGGTCACACAGATGAAGAAGCCTATTGATTTTGGTGATGGTCGGATAATATTTAGGGGTCGCAATGGGCAAAAAACTTATTTGGAGAAAAAGACAACGTTTTTTTCCTAAGCGAATAACTCAGCTTCAATATGGGGTATACCAAAAGCAGAACCTGGCCATGAAAGTAGAAAGTATCGCCTTTCTTATGATGTAAAGTAGGTTCTCGTAGGTGATCAAACAACGAATATATCGCAATAGCCGCTAATTGAACCCAACTTTTTATTTTTGCGATTTTAATAATAATGATGAATATCACAGCTTCGGTTGGGGATCTTCCAAAAACAAAGTCTGACTATGAAAATAGAAAATCACATCTTTACAGTGATGCAAAGCAGGTTGGCGTAGGTGGCCACATAACGGGGATATCACAATAGTCGGCAATACATCCCATTTTTTTGTAATCACGCTACAGGTCGCAATTTTGATCGGATCGTCACGAAATTTTGGGGACTAATGGGAATCCTACAGAGAAAGAAGCCTATTGATTTTGGTGATGGTCGGATAATATTCAGGGGTCGGAATGGGCAAAAAACTTATTTGGAGAAAAAGTCAACGTTTTATTTCAAAGCGAATATCTCCGCTTCTAAAAGGTAATACATCCCATTTTTACACTTTTTTGGAAATCACGCTACATTTCGCAATTTTAATTGGATCGTCACGAAATTTTGGGTGTTATTGGGGGTCCCACAGAGGAAAAAACCTTTTGATTCTTGATAATGGTCGGATATTATTCAGGGGTCGGAATGTGACAAAAAAATATTTGGAAAAAAGACCAACGTTTTATTTCAAAGTTAATATCTCCCTTCTGTAGGAGGTATATCGAAAGCAAAACCTGGCAAGGAAAGTAGAAAATATCACCTTTACAACGATGTGAAGTAGGTTGTCATAGGTGGTCAAACAACAGAGATATCGCAATAGTCGGTAATGCATCCCTTTTTCCATTTTTTGTGCAATCACACTACGAAATTTTGATCGGATCCTCACGAAATTTTGGGGGTTGATGGGGGTCTAACAGAGAAAGAAGCCTATACATCCCAGTTTTCCATTTTTTATTTGGGTTGTACTGTCGATGCACTTAAATGCGTTTCAAAAAAATTGACCTGTGTTAATGAAGACATTCAGAGCAAAGGCGCTAAGCTATCCCAATTATAATATTTTGAATTTTATTAGTCAAAAGCTTATGAACAGGGGTAGTGGTGTAGGGTATCACATTGTCGGCCCCAACCCTACTATAGCCTTGGCTCACTTGTTTCTTTTGAAAAAATTTTCACAGTTGCTTGATGATGTTTTTTTTTCTATAGAAAATGTCCTCAGGTCCCTAAGGATGTTTTTTCCATACAAAAAAATCCATAATGAACTTTTCCTCCCATTGTTTTTGGTTTAACAGTTGTGCCACCTTTCTATTGGTGTTTAATGCTGGGTATTGATGATGGCGTTCTTGATGCTCTGCTGAAAACTATGATTCCTTTTGTTCCATATAAAAATCTCTCTTTTTTGTTCGAAACAATATATCAAAGTAAATATCGTTAAATGTTTCTTTCTATCGTTTCTTTGTTTTAACTCGCCGCTCTATTCTTTTGTGTGGCTGTGCTATTCTCTGAGTTGGGAAGTCCCTTTCTAAATGTTGAGCAAGTTTCAAAGAAAACTTACTTTTAAGCTTCTTAAAGTTGTTCAGATGAGTGATAGTGGAGGTAACGAATCGGATAAATTTCATTGTTTTTGAAAAGTTTAAATGTTTCGAAATTCGTTTAAAGGATAAAAGTGCGCAATTGTAGGCGGATGGTGGGAGAGGGAGGGTAAATTGTGGAAACAGATTAATATAAGGAAATATTAAGATAAATCTTGGAAAAAAATATTCCTCAATATACAGAGGAATTGCAATTTCTATAGAAAAGCCTTGTAGAAGAACTTCGTCCTAATATACGCAGTAAATATTTCAGTTTTTAATGAGCCATCCACATCTTCTCCCCCTAAGCGATTCTCTCTTTTCAAATAACACATGCCGTCCCCCACACTCATATCTTGTTTCACTGTGACCTTGTCGACGTTATTAAATGCAAATGAAAGTGGCTTAATTATAATACACCATCATGCTGCTTGAAGAGAGCACAGATAGAAAAAATTGACAAAACTTTAGAACAACATCTGGAGAGTGTGCAAATTAAAGAGGAATCAAGTGCAAAAAGTAGACAAAAATTTAATATAAAACACATATTGTTGAAATTCATAATTTTTTGGTGTCCTTATCGGAGGAGGAAGGAGCATGGCAAGCAAAAAATCTTATTGCCTGAAGACCGAAAGTAAAATGGAAATAAGCGAAACAAAACTTTGTCTTGGGTTTTTGCTTCAAAATGCATTTTGAAAAGTTTAATTCTTTCTTGTGCCAATTTTTGCTCAAAACTTTCTCCAGTTGCGTTTTGTCGTCAGCCTGGTCATTTTCTAATTTATGTTGCATCGACTTTCCTTTGTCATTACTTTAATGGAACATCAACAGTCTCAATATCAATGTCCTTTTACTTGGCCGTAATCTACAATGGGTTCGGTTTTTGGTCTCTCACATTTTCGTCTTGTGCTCTTCCTTTGCTGGTCAAAGTTTTTGCGTGTTGTCATCACGTAATTGTATCTCAGCTGCACTTTTGATAATCTTTAGCTATCCCAAAAAACTTGTTTGACAATTGTGTCATAGTATTTTCCGGAATTTCTGGTACTGTTTTCTAAATTAGGAGGCGGCAGTTTGAGCAGAAAAGGATGATGTTCTAAAGTGGTATTTGCCCCTGGGCTAGTTTTGTTGGTGTCTGCTCTTTGTTTCCTAGTTTAACTAAACCACTTTAACAACTTGTCTCTGGAAAGTTAAGAGGGGTAGAGGGAAGTTACGTAAAATGAAGAGGTCACATGGATAGTCTGTTTCCTATATTTTTTTGAATAAAACTTCTAAAATAAAAATTTTTTCATTTCATTTTTCTTCGCACACTCACAAATATACAGACATTTTGATAGTTAAAGAATTTCATGTTTCGATATTTGAAGAAGAAATATGGAGATGAAACTTTTCAAAAAATTGCAATATTTAGTTGTCTGATGACATGCTGTGTTAAAAATTATTCAACAAATTTGAATAGACAAACATTTTTATCATAGAAAAAACTCTTTTCCAGAAATTAGAAGTTTAATTTTTAGGACATTTTTTGTATAAAAAACTTCCTCAGATCGCCTGAGGACATTTTTATGGCAAAAAACATCCTCAGAGCACCTAACGTAATTGTTAATGTGCAAAACACTAACCTTCTACGGCGCACTAATATCCCAACCAAAGCGCCTGGTACTGCTGTTATGGCGGCCACTCAATTCTATCAGACTCCACCGGCTAAATCTTTCACTGCCTCACTCGGGTAATTGCTGCTCCCAACAGGAACAAAAACAACACGCTCTATGCGGCTACCAACAGGAACAACAAACACTGTTCTATTTCAAGTTATGCACAATTTATCTCCCAGCTGGGATAGACAAAAACACTTTTGATTTTATGTTGGAGTTTATGTTTATTTTAGTTTTATTTCAATTCTCCACAATTTGTTTCAGTAACAATTATATACAGTTTGTCAAGTAATTGTTTTCGAACCAAGAAAACTAACATTTTTCTGTATTAATTAATGAAAAAATTACTGATAATTGTGTGTTTTTTGCAAAAAGTAGTTGGACGACTTATTTAAGACAACATAGGATGTATAAATAAAAAATTAACCCACGTAGTCCAACAAAAAATAACGAAAAGCAATAACTACATGTAATACAAGTTGTCAAATAAATGTTTTCGAAATGTAATGGAGGTTCCAATATACCACATATTTTCGGTAAATACTTGAAAATCTGGACAATTTATGAATTTTATTTTTAACAGGGAGTAACTACTAACAAGTATCAACAATATTAGTCATCGAATATCCGTACTAGGAGGGTTATCATATGGACCAAGGGAGTACCAGGTCATATTACATGTAAATTGGGTCCTGTAGGTTTTAAACCGGGAATATTTGAAAACTAAGACGTTTTATGAGTTTCTTTAGTTCACTAGGACGGATTGTCACCAACTAAAAAAAAAATTACCTTCAGAATAATTAAATCAGGAGGGTTGCCAGATGTACGAAAAAGGTACCAGGTTATATAAACAGTAAATGAGACCACCTGAATCCATAACCAGGGCTTAAGATTTGTTTATTTAACTCAAATTGAATTAATGAAACAATTCTCTAAAACAAATCAAAATATGACATAAAAGTACAAATATCGCTTAGAAATACATATACAAGATATTGTCAGTCTATACTGATTTTATAATGGACATCCGATGTCAACTGTTTAGAGTCAGTTCAGAGGAATTCTCTAAGTTTTTTGCCTTCCATGGTAAAATTATAGCGTTATTTTGCCGCCAGCATTATTTTTCCCTTAAAAAATATGCTGAGTAGTATTGCAGAGTACACGAAATGATTCCAATAGGTCGTAGTAGGCATTTCTGAAAATTGTCGAAATCTGTACCCCATACATTTCTAAGCAATATTAGTCTCTTACTGCGATATTTCCGATAGTTTCGTGAAATGTTATTACCTCTTAATTAATATTAAGTGAAACAACAAACTTCGGTGCCCTGTTTTGAGACACAGGTGGTCCCGTTTACTGTTTATATAACCTGGTACCTTTTTCGTACATCTGGCAGCCCTCCTGATTTAATTATTCTGAAGGTAATATTTATTTTAGTTGATGACAATCCATCCTAGTGAACTAAAGAAACTCATAAAACGTCTTAGTTTTCAAATATTCCCGGTTTAAAACCTACAGGACCCAATTTACATGTAATATGACCTGGTACTCCCTTGGTCCATATGGTAACCCTCCTAGTACGGATATTAGATGACTAATATTGTTGATACTTGTTAGTAGTTACTCCCTGTTAAAAATAAAATTAATAAATTGTCCTGATTTTCAAGTATTTACCGAAAATATGGGGTATATTGGAACCTCCATTACATTTCGAAAACATTTATTTGACAACATGCATTACATGTAGTTATTGCTTTTCGTTATTTTTTGTTGGACTACGTGGGTTAATTTTTTATTTATACATCCAATCTTGTCTTAAATAAGTCGTCCAACTAATTTTTGCAAAAAACCCGACATTTTTATCACAATTATAAGTAATTTTTTCATTAATTAATACAGAAAAATTTTAGTTTTCTTGGATCGAAAACAATTACTTGACAAACTGTATTTACAAATGATTTAGTTCGATTTCTTTTCGTTTTAACTGGCCCTTTGCCTATTGCTTGTTACACTTTAACAATTTAAATTTTACATTAACTTTCTGTTTCTAATGCTATCACTGGCTCCTTGCCTTTTCTTATTGTATCACTTTACTTGTTACTTCTACTTTTACTTTGTCTCTGATTAATTAGAATACAAAAGGTAAACAAAAAACCTCTGTCCCTTTGGACGATCAAAAGTCTCCAACCAGTGGAGAGTTTGTTTTGATTGGGAGCGAGAGAAAAATAATTGCAATTTGTGCTAGTGATGGCACAACTAAAAGTTCACGTACGCAGTGATGACGGTGATGTGTAATTAGCGCAGGTTTACACAATGGATTATTTAATGTGATAACATTAATACAGTTTAGATTAATATTTTATTAATTGATATTAAAATGTATTTTAAACTAAAACTGCGTACGTGAACAGTAATTTTTATAGCAGAAAAACCAACAACAGAGACGTGAGGAAATGCTTTCTATAAAAAACCAACCTCAGGGACCTCAGGAAATTTTTTCTATAAAAAAACCAACCTCCTGAACCTGAGGAAATTGTTCCTATAGGAAAAGCCATTCTCAGCGAACTGAGCAAAATTTGAATCCGATAGTCATTATGGTATCCATTACAAAGCAATGTAAACAAAACTAACTACTTATGTCACTCCTTACTAAGTTATGAGTACGATGGCATAGAGCGTGTGTGTCCGACTACAAATCGGAGTGTTTGTGTGTTCAACGCTCACCGCCGTGCGTGTACTTTTTGTTAACAACCCAAAGAACAGTTGGTGGTGCACATGTAAGCATATGTAAGGGTTTAAACAACCCTTAATGTCCGTCGGCGTGGCGTAGTTTGTTCGGCTACATGTGCTCAAAACCAGCAAAGATCGAAATAAAATAAAACAAGTAAAAGAGGGCTATAGTCGGACGAGGCCGACTGTGTGATACCCTACACCACTTCCCCTCGGCATTATTTTTTTGCGCAATTTATTTATATGATTACCAAATCTCCTTTGTTCCTTCGGGAGTGTTGTGCGAATATTATTATTATTATTATTTATTAATAGATTACAATTATTAAAAACATAATAGAATACTATATAAGTAACAATCGATCTATAATATACTTGGCTAGCAGAATGCTGTAAGCCATAAAAAGGTATTAACATAAAATTATGTAAATTATTTGAGTTTACACTAGGTTGTATTAATGTTTAAGTGATAAATTCATTTAATATTAAATTTCTGTACTTCATAGAACTTTCTAGATATTTATAAAGGGATTCAAAATTCGAACCATTTAATATCCTACAAACTTCATTTAAATCAAGAACAGCCTTATTAAAGTAAGCAATCCTATATTCTCTATATATAGGACAAATACCGATAAAATGAAATGTATTTTCTGGCACGTTCATGTTGCATATAGTACAAACGCTATCAGTACTGTTTCTAAAACATCTTGCATTTAGATCTAACAGACCACCTCTAGCTTTAACAATTAGACTAGTCGCGCGAGTTGAAAGTTGAGCTGTTTTAATAGGAGTATCGTCATAATTCAATTGACAGTACAAATCGTGGTGCTGAGAGTTTGAAGCTGCTAAACAGAAATTTTGGTGTTCTTTATAGATTAGTAATTTTATTATTTCTTTCGAGTAACGGCAGATGGGAACATTATCGTCCGGCAGATGATATTGGAGAGAAGAGCAAAGACTAGACCATTCTGCGGCCCAACTGATATTTTGGTTGAGAATCTCTTCTGCTAATATACGGGGTAATCTATGTTGGTCGAAACGTAAAATCTTATTCACATAATCAAGATGTAATTTCAATGAGTTTGCATACACTGTGTTCCATCCAGTTTCTATATGAAGCATATACGTGGGTGTATTTTCCGGCAGAAATAGAATTCTTTTTATGAAAAAACGAAAAAGTTTCTCAACATTGTCATACCTTTTATACCCCCAAACTTGGGCTGCATAAAGCATTATTGACTTAGAACATGCATCAAATATTTTTAATTTATTGGCGCGTTTTATGTTTTTGTTTGTTAGGTATTTGGACCATGTTGAGTTTATGGCTATTTTTGATGCGGAGAGCTTTTGTTTTAAATGTCTGCTGAATGACAGATTGTAAGTTATGTCAACACCAAGATATTTGTAAGAATTTACAATTTCTATGACTTCATCGCCGAAATGCCAGTTTAAATCTCGAGAAATGCGTGTACCTTTACGAAAAACCATTGCTTTCGACTTTGTGAGATTGACAGTTAGACTCCACGTTAAACAATAATCACGTAGGACGTTAATCATGTCTTGCAGCTCATGAGGAGAGTTCGACAATAAGACGATGTCATCAGCATACAGTAAAATTTTTATATTTGTATTTGCTACATTAACGCCTCCGGGGAGAATAGTTGGTAGATCATTTAAATATAAGGAAAACAGTAGTGGGCTGAGTATACAACCCTGCCTTACCCCAATTTGAACTGGAAATGAAGTAGAAAAGTGATTACCATCCCAAATCTTACTTTCCGCGTTGTAGAACATTGCATGTAAAACTCTTATTATTTTAGAGGATAATCCCATGCTTGAAAGTTTATAAAACAAACTGTTTCTGGGAATAAAGTCAAACGCTGACGAGAAATCGACAAAAAATGCATAGGTATGTTTATTTTTATGAAGATTGAGTGTAACTGTGTTGATAAGATTAAAGATGTTATCTACCGTAGAATATTTTTTTCTGAAACCGGCTTGAAATTCGTTTAGGATGTTGTTGCGATTAACCCAATTTATTAGCCGATTTTGTAAAACATTGCAGAATATCTTACATATAGTGTTTATTAGCGATAAGCCTCTATAATTGGAGGCAACACTTTGGTCACCTTTTTTAAATAGGGGTATGAGAACTGATGTCTTGAAAGACTTAGGAATTTCTTCATGGAGAAATATTTTATTAAAAAATGTTAACATGAAATGGTGTACATTATCTGTTGCATATTTGTAGAATTCGTACGGAATTCCGTCTTCACCGGGAGACTTGTTCGCTTTGAGCTTACTTAAGACATTTTTAATTTCACAAAGTTCAAAAGGCGAATCTAGAATAGGATCAATCCAATATGGGATACACCAATTAATTCCTCTTGTGTTCTCGTTTTCCAAGAGCATTGGACCAAAGTATAGTAAAAAATCATCTGCGCATAGACCGCCTCTAGTATTACCATCACGGATTTTTAAAGAATTAGAAAGATTCCACCAGTCTTTGCTACTGGTAACTGAATCTAATTTTTTCAAGTTATTGTTGTAGTAATCTAACTTTTTTTGTCCACATATTTTTAGGAAATTCGATCTTGAGGCATAATACCGCATTTTGTTTACCGGACAATGATTTCTTTGATAATCTTTTAAGTATTTACGCATAGTTGATCTGAGGCGAAAACATTGCCAGTCGAACCATTTTTGTCTTGGTTCAAAAAACTTCCTGTTAGGCGTTATAACACTTGCACGTTTAATGTTATTAGTTATCATATTAACTAACTCATCTACTGACGTGAAATCCTGAATTGGTTGGTTAGTGAAAAGGTAGTTAAGATTTTGTTTGTATTGACTACAAAGGTTGTTTTTCCAGTAGAGTCTCTGAAGGACATTTTCGGGATTTTTATTACTCATAAAAGAAGAAACCTTGATATCTAGACATAGTGGCATGTGGTCAGAAAACGGTTCAGTAGCAATGTGGAAATTATTGATGTAGCTTAAGAAATTTACTGAACAAAAACAATAATCGATTACTGAACTACCCATAACACCGCAAAAACTATATTCCCCATTTTCATCACCTGTCATTCTGCCATTTACAATGATCCCACCAACATCCTCAATAATATTTAATAGTTTTCTTCCTTGGAAGTTTACAGTTTTATCCTTAGAAGTTCTGATTTCTTTTATATGAGGTATATCACGCAAGATATTTGTATCTAGTACTTGTTCTTCTCCAATACGTGCATTAAAATCGCCAATAACACAGAAACTCGTAGGCCCGAGATTATGTAAAAAACTTTCAAACTTCTCAGCATCACTTTTCCAACTTGTACAATTAATGTATGAAGGGATAAAATAGAATATGTTTCCATTCAAAACGGCCGATAATACAGTGTATTCATAAATTTTGATAAATTTCAGACTAAATTTATGACGAATCTCTTTCTTAAAACCATAAAGACAGCCGCCTCGGGCGCGACCAGCTCTATGTACTTTAATGGCATCAACCCACTGAATGCAATAATTTGAAAAATGTGAATTGAAATTAGACTGCTTATTTCGAACAACATGGGTTTCAAATAGGAAGAAAATATCAAAATTGTTTAAATATTTTACAAAATTTCCAAATTTTAATGAGTTTTCGAGATTTGCAACATTGTAGGACAATAAATGGCATAGTTCAAACTGCTATTGGTTGTTATTATTGCTAACATTATGATTCTTAGTACTAGTGTTGTGTAACACAACGTAGGTGCAGCCGCATTCAAACAGGATGTCTGATAAGAATTTTGCATCATATTCTGATTGAGCAATTATTTTGCCATTAAGCCATGTATATTTTTTATCATTAATATATATACAGAATTCCCCTTGGCGGATTTTCAATTCTCTTTTATTTGATAACGATTTCACGATCTGTCTCAGGTTGTATCGAGTAGTTTGTTCGTCGTATGTGTAATCTTTGTGGATAAAAATTCGATGCTCGTTCAGTTTGCCTTTAGCGGATAAAATAGCTTGAACTTGACTAAATGAGTCCAGAGTGAATATAACAGTTTTTCCTCCAGATAGCATCCTGCAATGAGCTATGATAACATCCACATTTAACTCTCTCTTGCAGATATCAAGAAATTTATTCTTTGCTGCATTGGTATTTGTGCAGTATAAGCCGTTTACAACAATGCTTGTGGAACGAGATTTGCGGTCAATAACTTCCAATCTTTTCGATTGCAATTTAACATCATTTTTCAAAGTTTCGTTTTCTTGTTTAAGTACCTCTATTTCGGATCGTAAAGTATTTATATCCTCTTTCTTAGCTACATCCTTCAACTTGTCATCCAATACTTCGCACAATTTGTTCCAAGAGAATACGTCTTGTTGATTACTGGTTTGTGACATTTTTTGGCAGGATAAAATTTTTTTCGGTGTACCAACAATTTCCTCTGGAGATGTCGATAATAGTGTTCTCTTAAGACTCATTAACTTTGAAATGTAGGATAGTGTAAACTAGTCGATAAATAATCGATATTGGTTTGATGGTTATCGATTCGACAATCAGCTGTTGTTCGTTAGAACAGTACAGATGGTTTGTTTATTTTGGTTTAGTGTGTTAGTAGATTTGGATTGCTTTCCAGTAAATTTCTTGTGATTAAGTGTAAATAACTTTTAAAATTGTTGAAAAAAACAGCTCACCAGGAACTTTTGGATGCGAAACTTCATATACAGTGTGTGCAGCAAGTTGAGAGCGATGTGTCGACAACAAAATATGAACTGGGAAGTGGCTCTTTTAATATTTATTCACCGAAGAATTTGGAGGTCTTCACTAACACAACCGGCAACAATAAAGGTAAACAAGGCGAATATATGTATGTGAAGATGTATGATTGCGACACGTTATATATTATTTTCATCACTTCGTAATGGACAGATGGACCATAATGGATGGAAATACCAAACGTATTTAGAACAAGTAAGCAAAGACTACAGTCGGACGGGGCCGACCATGTGATACCCTACACCACTACCACTGGAAATTAGCTTTCATCAAATCAAAATTCATTTATGGAACAAATAAACTTATTGTAAGAAATAACTTTGTGGATTCTGCCGCCTTATCACACCAAGCTTAAATAATAATATAATAATTGTTCCACAAATATCCCATAAGGGACAAAGGCGACTTTTCTCATATCAATGAGTAAACCCCGATTCATATTTCCTGATATGGGGACCTACAGTTTATCGCCTAGTCCGTATGGAGTGCCCTAAGCTACCACTTGTAGAGAAGTTTTACATGACTGAAATACTCAGAAAATGTCGCCAACATAACTGAGGGGTATTTTCCCACCGTTTGAAGCTACCTGGCCGGGGAATCGATCAACGGTGGCCAAGTACCTCTTAGTAATGCTGACGACATTTCTTGAGTATTATTTCAGCCATGAAAAACTTCTCTACAAGTGTTGTGTTAGGGCACGCCGTTCGGACTTGGCGGTAAATTGTTGTATGTATAAATCCCAAAATTATACGCCAGGAGAAGGTCAGTGGGTGCCTTCACGTTCACCAAAATTAATATTTCAAAAAAAAAACTTTAACGGTAGCAACACCGTGTATATTTTGAAAAAAAAAAACGTGGCGAAACGACCACTTGCTGCAATATATCGCACCTGTTCAACAAAAAAGTAGTAACTCAAACTTATCTATTTTTCAGTTGAGACAAAAACTGTTGGTACATAAGTAGCAGTATGAAAAGTGAAATACCGGTATTTTTGACGAAAGAATAGACAAAGAAATGGCAGATTTTTACAGAGGGTAGGGTAATTCATTTTCTTAATAAAAAGTTGAAATTTTTAGTTACTACCCTTCTGTTGAACAGGTGCGATATGTATAAAAAATTCAATTGGACAATTAATGCGCCTCGGCTCCACGTAATTCGCAATAATGCACAAACTGGGAATTTCTCTGTCATGATGGAGGCAATTATTGTCTGGGAGGAAAATGTGGTTCTCTACAGAAAACCCACGTTATATTAGGTATTAGCCCCGTTATCTACCAAACTCATTATTGCGATTTGAATCAGTGGAAAGGTCAGTCGTTCTTTTTTAATATGTAGACTACTTTGGCGGTATACGAGTATGGCTTCCAGAAAGTAAAATATGTACCACATATAAAATTTTTATATTTTTCATACAAAAGGAATGATCCATTTCTCCAGCTTTTTAAATATCAGATCATCATCCAAAATTGTAGGCATCTTCTTCGACCTAAAGTCTTATCTCGTGTAAAATCTCGTGACTATTGAGTTATAATTGCGATCTCTACTTACCCGGAATATGCATTCCAAGAATTAAGATATAAGCTGTATATTATTAATTTTCACACAAAAGTTGTGGTCCATTTAACCCTCTAAATATTATCTGATCATCATCTTAAATTGCAAGCTTCTTCTTCGTCATATACCCTTACCTTATTAAAGATTTCGCGTTGATTTGCGACATACAGAGCCGCAATAAAATTGTATAAATATTATGTGGGAATATGGGATCTATTCTGATCTGAACCCGACCCCCATACAAAATTTCGTGAGGATCGGTCCATAATTGCGGCCTGGAGTTTGATAACAATTTATATTGAGGAAATTTTTTCTATATAAAAAAAACATCCTCTGTGGTACTGAGGAAATTTTTTCTATACGAAAAAAACAACCTGCTTAAAAAAATTTTAAAACGATCCAAGAAGAGCTCTTAAAATTCACTTTATCCGAGTTTTTTGTGGGAGGTACCAAAAGAAGTGGACCGATATAGTTCATATTTCAACCTGATACATGACTGGATGAAGTAATATGATGTGCAAAGTCTGCATCAATCTGAAACTCCCTGGGAGAATTATCTTGCGGATTTGCCATTTTGGGTGGTGCCGTCAGGGATTCTTGAAACATTTTGCGCAATATCTCAGAAATTGTACTGTCGTAAAGGGAGTCGCATGGACAACTTACTGAAACAAATTTCAAAGCGCTGTTAAACTTCACTTTATCCGAATTTTGTGTGGGATGTCGAATTTCGTCCAAACCTACTTGGAGTCTAAAGCCGTTATTTCGATGAGGCACATTTTTTGGCCGTATCAAAGTGTATATGGTAACTTTCAAATTTCCTTTATAATTACATAGAAAAAAAATTAAAAACTTTTTTGGCGAGCACATCCGCCATTTTTGGTACATGGGTTACGAAAAAAATCGTGGTTTCAAATCTGTTCGCGTTCACAAAATTGGATGCTGCACTCAAAAGTTATATGCGGTTTTACTCTCTTGTAAAGAAAAAAATTTAAAAATTCCTCTTGTGTTGTAATAAGAACATGTATATATGAATCGTTAGCAGCATTTGATATCTATCCGTAGATGCTAAAAGAGTTGCTAAATTTATTTTTATTTTCGCGGAAAATCAAAAAATGTTGAAGACATCTTGGAATACATTTTATTTATTCTAAATCTGAGTCCAAAAATTCTCTAAAAAAATAATTTAAAAATACGTACAGAATCTAGACAACGCGTAGAAAAATCTGAGACCAAAATTATAAAGATTGCGTTTATAACTTGCATATTACAGCAACAACAAAGAACGGAAACTTATTGTTGAAAATTATTTCAAAAATATATTTTTGGTTAAATACGAAAAATTTGAAAAATAAATGTTGGGAGTTATTCTATTATTTCGCTAAATTTCGATCCAAATCCTGAAGTATTTTGCTTAAACTTCTACGAGAAAAGTAATTAGTCATCGTGAAAGTATATTTGCTTTCTGTTATAAGCAATAGAAATAAGAAGTAGAGAGTAATATTGAAATTACAATCAAAGAACAAACATAGAAGTTAAAAACCGTATAATTCGCGAATTGGTTTAAATCGGTTGAGGTGCATATGCTTTTCGGATACAGGGAGTCCATTGGACAGATTCGTCAAGAACTGCGGATGTGCCACCGCATTCTATTTTGGGATAAATAGGGATATTACTCCTGAATCTTTGTAATTTGTGACACACCTTTTTGGAAAATATTATAATCGCGTGTAAAGGATTACATTTATGCAAAACTAATCAAAGAAAATCGCGGTTCAATTCGCGGAATTGTCAAAATATATTTTTTGCAGATTTTCCTACTTTCAAGGTATCTATATCTGGCGTTTTAGTGGATGGATTCGACCGCGGAAGAGCTCATTAGATCCGACACGTAAAAAAACTAAAATCAAGCGGGGTTCAGGGGTACCTGTACGACAGTTGTACATTTTAAAGCCAAAAAATAGGTTTTTTCAGAAAATTTACGCACCAAATTTTCGCCTTTGGACTCCTATTACTAGGAAGCTGTACGGAGCACACGCATGAGATATACATCGAACAACGTGGAATCGCGAGTTCTACAATCTTATAAACTAGTTTGGATTATTATCTAGTTGCACCCTCTAATTATAAGAAAAAATCGAAAACACTGAAATCAAAACTTCAAAATGTCAGTATCGATTTTAGGGGAATGCAGTGTATATATCCAAAAGTCATACACTAGAACGATGTTGCCCAAGGGGTATTGTTTAGTTCTTTCTTTGAGCACAGGTTCGAATTTTGCGTGGTTTGGCCAGAAATCAAAAAAGAACACAAAAAACATGTTTACTTCAACACATTTTTCCCATTTTTTTATATGTATTACCACCAAAGCAGCTTCCACGAAAATTATTTGTTATGGTCCATATTATGAGATCGTGGCTAAAACACTTCAATTAATATAAATATATTCATATTTAATAAAATATATTAACAGTTCGCGACTTATTAAATGGTGAACCTCAACTTCAACGATTGAAAAACTTTTTTGAATATTACCATATACCCTTTAAGCCTAACGCCTCAGAGTCCTGGGAAAATGTTTTCTGCAGAATATACCATCCTAAGGATTTCTTTCTGTAGAAAAAAACCATCCTCAGGGTCCTGAGGCAATTTTTTTCTATTGAAAATTTTCTCTCTTTGTACTGAGGAAATTTTTTCTATAGTAAAATCTGTCTAAAATCTGTCCTAGGGTGCCACTGTGGTGCAATGGTATGCTCACCAGCCTTACACGATAAATGTATGGGGTTCGATTCCCAGGCCAGGCAACATCAAATTTTCAACGGTGGCAAAATACCACTCAGTGATGTTGGCGACATCTCCTGAGTATTTAAGCCATGAAAAACTACAAATAGTGTCTTAAGACACGCCGTTCGGACTCGGCAATAAGTATTAGGTCTCATATCATTGAGCCAATATGAATCGGGGTGCACTCATTGATATGAGAGAAGTCTCCCTCGTCCCTTCAGGGATGTTTGTGGAACAATTATATTATATATAAAATCTGTCCTCTGGTTCCTGAGGATTTTTTTCTATAGAAAGACCTGTCCTCATTGACCTAAAAATATTTTTTCGATAGAAAGATCTGTTCTCAGCGATCTGTGGCATTTTTTCTATAGAAGTAAAACAATACTCATTTCAACTGAGGAAAATATCCTCAGTCAGCTGAAGAAACCCATTCCTTCATTTAATATCATAATCCCTTTTTTCCATTAAAATTTTGAATTCCATTAACTTCATGTCTTTGTGCAAATTACATTTTTAATAAAATCTCTGTGTTGTTTTTTTAGATTCCTTTGATATTTTCCGTTTTAATAATATAGACGTGCCAAAGATTTTCCTGTTTCATTTTCCAATATTCCACAAGATGTCAACTCTAATTATTATCAGAAAAAATCATCGTCAACGAACCAAAAGAGGGGGGAAACTCCTTTGAGACTAAAAGACAAAAATTGTAATGGCATGTCAACGTAGAGAAGAAGGAAATCCAAATGTAATCCGATAAGACTTCATTACACAGACATTGTCGCTCTTACACGTTTTGCAGTAATGTTTGATTACACAGCAATGTACATTAGGGTTATAACTTTTTGCACTTTTTGCTAATATCCAAAATACCACCCATAGCCGTGTAGAGCATGAAAAACTACAATGAAATACGGTGATTTTTTTTTCTCCATCGCGAAAAAATTTCCGCACCAAATGCATTGATGTTCAGTAATGCATTTTTTAATTTTATTTGTTATAATGACATATAC
This sequence comes from Musca autumnalis, assembly GCF_047663935.1. Lineage (NCBI taxonomy): Eukaryota > Metazoa > Arthropoda > Insecta > Diptera > Muscidae > Musca > Musca autumnalis. The sequence continues at coordinate 74,600,811 of NW_027411644.1, forward strand.
GCTTTTCGTAATAATAATTTAATATCAAACCATTCTGGACCAATATGTTATCAAATTGCGATATTTCAGAGCATTTAATTCACCTTTGACAATATTTAAATTTTTGGTTTTTCTTTATAAACTCGCGAATTTTATGTTTATATTTTTTTGTACCTATCGGACACGAGATAATATGGTCATGTGCAACGAATTTGCGAAAGTTACAGACTGTTTTTAATAATTTTGCATGTGAGAATCGTATTTGATTTCTATAAATATTTATTTAAACAAAGCAAATTTAAATTTTTAAATAGAAAAAATATCAAAGGGGCGATAGTAATCGCAGTCGATGCGGAAACTTTTTTCAACGAATCTAACTAAAACACGCGTTTTGATGATCAGGACAATATCCCACACATGGTACTGGCGAGGTATTTTTTTTTTTTTTTTTTTTTTTTTTTTTGGTTATAGCCCTAATGTACACACACCCAAACATACACTACCATTACTTCACCAATCGTCATACAACAACAAAAATTTGAGCAAACACAGTTGCCATTGTGTGAGTGCATAATTTTTCAATGAGTTACTTGCTCACAAGTAAAGGCGCTGCCGATGGCCGCATTACTTCATGCGTGCACAAACGTTGAATGTGTTACTACCTTTGTTCTTTATCATAATTTCAGACCCGGCAATTACTTCGTTATCTTAGCCTCCATCTCTTGACGTTGTAAGCATTTTTTATAATTTTGGCAACTGATCCAACGTTCCATGTTCTTGCTTCTGCCGCCTGTATTGAGTTGAGCTGACAAAAAGTGTATTTTTAATGTGTTAAGTGAAAATATGTGTTCCCCAGAGAATAGTTAACACCCCCCGGTAGATTTGCAAACAAAACTCAAAATTTCCTTCCAAAATGTTTTTCCTTGGCAAAAAATATAACAACAATAAGAAAACGAACAACAGATGATATGTATAGCAATTTTTGCAACACCTGATGCCTGCTGATGTGTCTTCGTTTCTTTCGTATCTTCGAAGAGAAAAAAGACAAGTCTGAGCAAATCCTACAGATATCCTAACTTCAAGTTCGCTTTTCGTTTCATTTTTTTTCTTCGTTATTGTTGTTGTCATCTGTTATCATGTAAAAGAAAAAAAATCATGTTGCCACTTACGCATACATGAGAAAAAATTTTCCGCAAACATGCATATTTCCATATTAAGATCTGCTCCTCCTTTCCTGGTCGCCGAAAAAGGTTCCTCCTTCTGCTGTGGGTAATTGCATGTCGATGTTAAACAGCATCTGGAGATTATGCGACCCGAAAGAAAATGTTACAACATTTTTCTTTCAAATGTATAACTGAAAAATAGTTTTTTCTGTTCGTATTTTTTTTAATAAAAAGGGATCCAAAAAAGAGTGATAAAAATATATTTTACTACAAAGTTTTACTTACCATTTGTATGTAAGTTAGGCTTAATCTCATATTTGTTGTTTTCAAATTTAAAAACAAATTTAAAGTGAGTGTATTTAAAATTGATTACTTTTGGTGTTTCGGTTGAATTCGCATGTAAACGAATTCATCAGTCACACTTATTCTTGAGCCCGAGTCGTCATAAAATTGGGGAAGGGTTCTTTGATTCAATACAAAGAACTAAGAGAACTGATGAGTCCAAGTGGCTTTGGACGAAACTTGTCTTCTCTGCCATCACCAAAAGTAATCAATTTTAACTACACCCACTTTAAACTTGTTTTTAAATTTAAAAGAACAAATATGAGATTAAGCATAACTTACATACAAATAGTAAGTAAAAACACACATCTCAACAAAACTGCCAAAGTGAATCTAGAAAGTTTTATTTTTATCCGGCATAATAAATGGACCTCAAAGGACCGCAGTGTGTATTTTCCCATTTTTTACTTCCAATCAATGCACTTGTCATCTAAAAATTCAAAAACAATCAACCTAAAATCACAAGAACGTAAAATAATAAAAAAAACACGATGCAATCTGCTGCACCCAACTGCCTGTGAATGAGTTTTACATGCTAAATGAACTACGAATTAAAACGTAGAAAAATATGCATTTGCTGCGAAACTGGGAAAATGACAGCAGATGACAGAATTTTTTTTTTCATTCTTCGTTTTTAAGGAAAATGTATGCAGGATTAATTCGATAGGAAAAATGTGGTTAGGACCCAGAGGACAAGAAAGAGATTCCTCAGTTCCATAAGGACACGTTATTAAAGAAAAAATCCCTTCGGTTCCTGAGAAAAGGATTTTCTATAGAAAAAACTCCTCAGGTCAGCGAGGACAGATTTTTCTATAGAAAAAATTTCTTCAGGTCCCAGAGGACAGATTTTTCTATAGAAAAAATGTCCTCCAGTCCATGAGAACAGATTTTTCTATACAAAAATTTTCCTCAAGTCCTAGAGGGCAGATTTCTTTATAGAACATTTTTTCTCAGGTTCTGAGCACAGATTTTTCCATACAAAACATGTTATCAATTGCCTAGGGACAGATTTTTAATTAAATACTTTTCACTAAGGATGGATTTTTCGTTAGAAAAAATTTCCTCAGGTCACCTGAGAATAATTTTTAAATAGAAAAACTTTCGTCGGAACTTCCGAGGATGGTTTTTAGACGTTGATCCCGAGGTCCCGAAGATGTTTTCTTAGAAAAAAATTCCCTCGGGTCCTGAGGATGGTTTTTTTCTACAGAACAATATTTTCACAGATTCCTTAGGATAGATTTTTCATCAGGGCAGATTTTCCCCTGAGGCAAGCAGAATGATTGGAAGTAAGAATGGCAAAATACACACTGCGGTCCTTTGAGGTCCATTAATTATGCTGGATAAAAATAAAGCCTTCCAGTAAAATATAATTTGTATCACTCCTTTCTTGGATCCCTATTCAATAAAAAAAAATCCGAACAGAAAAAAACCATTTTTCTGTTAAACATTTGAAAGAAAATTTTTGTAACATTTTCTTTAGGGTCGCATAATCTCCAGATGCTGTTTAACATCAACATGCAATTATAGAAAAAATGTCCTCAGGTCCTGAGCATGGTTTTTAGCTACAGAAAAAAATTCCTCAGACCCCTGAAGGCAAATTTGTCTATATAGAAATCTTCCAGGTTCCTGAGGACAGATTGTTTTATAGCAAAAGTCTTCTCAGGTGCCTGAGAACAGATTTTTTATAGAATAAATGCCCCTAACAATAAGGGTTTTCGTATAGAAAAAATTTCCTCAGTATCACTGAGGATGGTTTTTTCGTATAGAAAAAATTTCCTCAGTATCACTGAGGATGGTTTTTTCGTATAGAAAAAATTTCCTCAGTATCACTGAGGATGGTTTTTTCGTATAGAAAAAATTTCCTCAGTATCACTGAGGATGGTTTTTTCGTATAAAAAAAATTTCCTCAGTAGCATTGAGGATGTTATTTTTCCTCAGTAGCACTGAGGATGGTTTTTTCGTATAGCAAAAAATTTCCTCAGTAGCACTGAGGATGGTTTTTTCGTATGGCAAAAAATTTCCCCAGTAGCACTGGGTATGGTTTTTTCTTAAAGCAAAAAATTTCCCCAGTAGGATTGAGGATGGTTTTTTCGTATAGCAAAAAATTTCCTCAGTAGCACTGTGGATGGGTTTTTCGTATAGCAAAAAAATTTCCTCAGTAGGACTGATGATAGTTTTTTCGTATAGCAAAAAATTTCCTCAGTAGCACTGAGGATGGTTTTTTCTTATAGAAAAAAATTGCTCTGTACCACTGAGGATGGTTTTTTCGTATAGAAAAAATTTCCTCAGTACCACTGAGTATGGTTTTTTCGTATAGAAAGAATTTCCTCAGAACCACTGAGGATGGTTTTTTCGTATAGAAAAAATTTCCTCAGTAGGAAAAATGTTTTCCCCATATTTCATCTTCTACTGGAAAAAAGTTCCTTCCAGCCTTTAAAAAATTTTCTGTGTTGTTTGTGTCAATGTTTTATGCTGTGTGATTGTAGTTGTTTGCTTATTAAAGATGTGAGATAATGTTTGCATTTCCTCGTCTTGACAATGCTTTCGTTTGTCGACAGTATGTCATTATTATACATGATTGGTTTTGCATTGGAGATAAAAAACCAACCAGAAGATGTATACGCAAATGTTACTTTGACATGTGTTGAAATTGGTGGTTGACAAAAAGAAAAATGTATTTCCTTTTGGCATTCAGGAGAGGTGGCGACATGGAGAACATTACACTATTTTTATACCCTCAGAATATATGCTAACGAGGGTATATACACTTTCATACGTGTGAAATGTGCCTCATCGAAATAATGGTTTTAGACCCGAACTATGGTTGGACGAAATCCGTTTTAGACAATTTGAAGTCGATTTAGTAATCTCCGTCCGTCTGTCTGTCTGCCTGGCTGGCTGGTGTGCACGATAACTCTTGAACGGATCAACCGATACGAACTAAATTTTGGGTATCGTCATGTACAAGTTTTGAATATGTACTATATCAGTGCACCCCTTCGGGTACCTCCCACACAAAATTCGGAAAAAGTTAAGTTTAAGAGCTCTTCTCGGATTGCTTTAATTCTTTTTTCAGTACGAAAAATCTGCTGGCACATACTAAAATGGCTACAGTGCAGGATAACTCGAAAACTTTTTCAAAAATTTGTTCCAAAGTTAGTTTAACGTTTAATTTTACTTTAATTTTACTTAATAAAACTGTTTGGTATATGGCAATGATTTTGTATACTTATTCCACGTATTTTAAATCAATATATTTTATACACGGCACTATTATTGTTTTTTTTTTTGTCAGTGGCTGAGGGTATGATACGTTCTTACTTGTTTTATTTTATATTTCCTGAGAATTTAAATAGTTAGTAATTATTTTTTCTTTACATTTCAGGTATGTATAGAATTGTTCTTTAAGGATTTACAAAGTGGTAAGTCCCTAATGTATGTTGATTTTCAATTTGCAAACCAAATTTCTTCCGTATGTTGTTCAAAAATACGAACATTTTGTCTGAACTCTAACGAGAAATTAATTTATCAGAAATGTTCAATACTTTGCTTGCTAGGAACCTGCTCTTACTCGACGGATCAGTCTTTAAGATTTTATACCTAGAAATGAAGTTATGTTTCATCACAGTTTGACAAAGAAACATCACTGGAAAACTTTTCCCTGCAGTTCCATAGACTTATTATTTTCAATGTTTTTCCTGGCGAAATTAAATATGAATACAGTTGCAGTTTTATTTTTCGATATTTACTCCCATGACTTCTTCGTGCATTCATTTGTCTCGCTCCACACCCGTTTCGTTTTATTTATTTGTCGGCAATGCATTGCGTACGGCATAAAATACAATTCAGTTAGTTGTTCTTTCATCATCATAAATGGATCTTCATAATTGGATTTTATTTCATGTTTTTTTTTTCTTTCTTCTCTTTCAAATGACATCAGTTGCAAATATGCACATTCTTTTCCACTTCGTCTGTAAATGCTGCTGGTATAGTATTTTATTAATGTCACCACAAGTGCGAGAGGGGGTAGAGAGAAAAGAACAAATAAAACAACCATCCAACCAACGAAACAATGTTGATGACAATTTTGTTTCTTTGGTTTTTTCGGTGTTTAATTTAATATTTGAGTGAAAGATTTCTTGTTTTATGTTTTCCGAGAGAATGAGGAGAATGAATGACATGTGAACAATATGATGATGATGCAATGGAATGACTGGAAGAAGAAATTATGTGCTGCAGCAGTTGCATCGAAGTTTGATGGCCAATAAATTACATTATTTGTTGAAGAAAAGTCTTTAAAGGATGAATTTGCCATTGGATGAAAAACCATCCTCAGCGAACTGAGGAAATTTGTTCCATTGGAAAAACCATCCTAAAGAAATTTTTTTCTATAGAAAAAAAAACATCCCCAGCGAACCGAGGAAATTTTTTCTATAGAAAAAACCATCCTCAGCGAACTGAAGAAATTTGTTCTGTAGAAAAAACCATCCTCAGCGAAATGAGGAAATTTGTTCCATTGGAAAAACCATCCTCAGCGAACTAAGAAATTTTTTTCTATATAAAAAACCATCCTCAGCTAACTGAGAAAAAAACTTTCTTTAGGGAACTGAGAACATTTTTTCTATAGAAAAAACCATCTTCAGCGAACTGAGGAACCATCCTCAGCGAACTGAAGAAATTTGTTCTATAGAATAAAACCATCCTCAGCGAAATGAGGAAATTTGTTCTGTTGGAAAAACCATCCTCAGCGAACTAAGAATTTTTTTCTATACGAAAAAACCATCCTCAGCGAAATGAGGAAATTTTTTCTATACGAGAAAACCATCCTCAGCGAAATGAGGAAATTTTTTCTATGCGAAAAAACAATCCTCAGCGAAATGAGGAAATTTTTTCTATGCGAAAAAACAATCCTCAGTGAAATGAGGAAATTTTTTCTATGCGAAAAAACCATCCTCAGCGAAATGAGGAAATTTTTTCTATGCGAAAAAACCATCCTCAGCGAAATGAGGAAATTTTTTCTATGCGAAAAAAACCATCCTCGGCGAAATGAGGAAATTTGTTCTATGCGAAAAAACCATCCTCAGCGAAATGAGGAAATTTGTTCTATGCGAAAAAACCATCCTCAGTGAAATGAGGAATTTTTTTCTATGCGAAAAAACCATCCTCAGCGAAATGAGGAAATTTTTTCTATACGAAAAAACCATCCTCAGCGAACTGATGAAATTTTTCTATACGAAAAAACCATCCTCAGCGAACTGATGAACTTTTTCCTATAGAAAAACCATCCTCAGCAAACTGAGGAAATTTCTTCTATAGAAAAAACCATCCTCAGCAAACTGAGGAAATTTTTTCTATAGAAAAAACCATCCTCAGCAAACTGAGGAATTTTTTTCTATAGAAAAAACCATCCTCAGCAAACTGAGGAATTTTTTTCTATAGAAAAAACCATCCTCAGCAAACTGAGGAAATTTTTTCTATAGAAAAAACCATCCTCAGCAAAATGAGGAAATTTTTTCTATAGAAAAAACCATCCTCAGCAAACTGAGGAAATTTTTTCTATAGAAAAAACCATCCTCAGCAAACTGAGGAAATTTTTTCTATAGAAAAAACCATCCTCAGCAAACTGAGGAAATTTTTTCTATAGAAAAAACCATCCTCAGCAAACTGAGGAAATTTTTTCTATAGAAAAAACCATCCTCAGCAAACTGAGGAAATTTTTTCTATAGAAAAAACCATCCTCAGCAAACTGAGGAAATTTTTTCTATAGAAAAAACCATCCTCAGCAAACTGAGGAAATTTTTTCTATAGAAAAAACCATCCTCAGCAAACTGAGGAAATTTTTTCTATAGAAAAAACCATCCTCAGCAAACTGAGGAAATTTTTTCTATAGAAAAAACCATCCTCAGAAAACTGAGGAAATTTTTTCTATAGAAAAAACCATCCTCAGCAAACTGAGGAAATTTTTTCTATAGAAAAACCATCCTCAGCAAACTGAGGAAATTTTTTCTATAGAAAAAACCATCCTCAGCAAACTGAGGAAATTTTTTCTATAGAAAAAACCATCCTCAGCGAAATGAGGAAATTTTTTCTATGCGAAAAAAACCATCCTCGGCGAAATGAGGAAATTTTTTCTATGCGAAAAAACCATCCTCAGCGAAATGAGGAAATTTTTTCTATGCGAAAAAAACCATCCTCAGCGAAATGAGGAAATTTTTTCTATAGAAAAAACCATCCTCAGCGAAATGAGGAAATTTTTTCTATGCGAAAAAAACCATCCTCAGCGAAATGAGGAAATTTTTTCTATGCGAAAAAACCATCCTCAGCGAAATGAGGAAATTTTTTCTATGCGAAAAAAACCATCCTCGGCGAAATGAGGAAATTTGTTCTATGCGAAAAAACCATCCTCAGCGAAATGAGGAAATTTGTTCTATGCGAAAAAACCATCCTCAGTGAAATGAGGAATTTTTTTCTATGCGAAAAAACCATCCTCAGCGAAATGAGGAAATTTTTTCTATACGAAAAAACCATCCTCAGCGAACTGATGAAATTTTTTCTATACGAAAAAACCATCCTCAGCGAACTGATGAACTTTTTCCTATAGAAAAACCATCCTCAGCAAACTGAGGAAATTTCTTCTATAGAAAAAACCATCCTTAGCAAACTGAGGAAATTTTTTCTATAGAAAAAACCATCCTCAGCAAACTGAGGAAATTTTTTCTATAGAAAAAACCATCCTCAGCAAACTGAGGAAATTTTTTCTATAGAAAAAACCATCCTCAGCAAACTGAGGAAATTTTTTCTATAGAAAAAACCATCCTCAGCAAACTGAGGAAATTTTTTCTATAGAAAAAACCATCCTCAGCAAACTGAGGAAATTTTTTCTATAGAAAAAACCATCCTCAGCAAACTGAGGAAATTTTTTCTATAGAAAAAACCATCCTCAGCAAACTGAGGAAATTTTTTCTATAGAAAAAACCATCCTCAGCGAACTGATGAATTTTTTTCTATACGAAAAAACCATCCTCAGCGAACTGATGAACTTTTTCCTATAGAAAAACCATCCTCAGCAAACTGAGGAAATTTTTTCTATAGAAAAAACCATCCTCAGCAAACTGAGGAAATTTTTTCTATAGAAAAAACCATCCTCAGCAAACTGAGGAAATTTTTTCTATAGAAAAAACCATCCTCAGCAAACTTAGGAAATTTTTTCTATAGAAAAAACCATCCTCAGCAAACTGAGGAAATTTTTTCTATAGAAAAAACCATCCTCAGCAAACTGAGGAAATTTTTTCTATAGAAAAAACCATCCTCAGCAAACTGAGGAAATTTTTTCTATAGAAAAAACCATCCTCAGCAAACTGAGGAAATTTTTTCTATAGAAAAAACCATCCTCAGCAAACTGAGGAAATTTTTTCTATAGAAAAAACCATCCTCAGCAAACTGAGGAAATTTTTTCTATAGAAAAAACCATCCTCAGCAAACTGAGGAAATTTTTTCTATAGAAAAAACCATCCTCAGAAAACTGAGGAAATTTTTCTATAGAAAAAACCATCCTCAGCAAACTGAGGAAATTTTTTCTATAGAAAAAAACCATCCTCAGCAAACTGAGGAAATTTTTTCTATAGAAAAAACCATCCTCAGAAAACTGAGGAAATTTTTTCTATAGAAAAAACCATCCTCAGCAAACTGAGGAAATTTTTTCTATAGAAAAAACCATCCTCAGCAAACTGAGGAAATTTTTTCTATAGAAAAAACCATCCTCAGCAAACTGAGGAAATTTTTTCTATAGAAAAAACCATCCTCAGCAAACTGAGAAACTTTTTTCTATAGAAAAAAACCATCCACAACAAAGTGAGGAAATTTTTGCTACATGAAAAAACCACTCTCAGTTCCACTGCGGAAATTTTTTTATACGAAAAAACCATCCTCAGTTCCACTGAGGAAATTTTTTCTATACGAAAAAACCATCCTCAGTTCCACTGAGGAAATTTTTTCTATACGAAAAAACCATCCTCAGTTCCACTGAGGAAATTTTTTCTATACGAAAAAACATCCTCAGTTCTGCTGAGGAAATTTTTTCTATACGACAAAAACCATCCTCAGCGAAATGAGGAAATTTTTTCTATACGAAAAAACCATCCTCAGCGAAATGAGGAAATTTTTTCTATACGAAAAAAACCATCCTCAGCGAAATGAGGAAATTTTTTCTATACGAAAAAAACCATCCTCAGAGAAATGAGGAAATTTTTCTATACGAAAAAAACCATCCTCAGGGAAATGAGAAAATTTTTTCTATACGAAAAAACCATCCTCAGCAAAATGAGGTAATTTTTTCTATACGAAAAATTCATTATTATTTCAATTCACATTATTTCAATTCAATTTCTATGCCAAATGATGCTACTTTATTCAGTTTGGCACAGGACGTGACCGAAAGAACTGTAACTGGTTTGTTTTTGCAGCAATTCCTCCAGCTGACGTTTTTTGGTTACCGTGGTGAGTTTTCTCACTTTTGCGTTTAACAAATCACGTTTACGCAAAAATTTGTAAGACTAATTCACATTTTTTGCTCGGGGTTTTTGCGAAATTTAAGCAATGTATGAGCGAAAGAAAATCGCGAAAGATAAATACAAATCTGTTATTTCGATAACCAAGAGAGAAATGAAAACGAAAAACCCAATTTCCACAAGTAAAAAAAAATCAGTGTTTTTTCCATTTTGTTCCTGAGATGACTTCTATTTCCTGCAGCGTGTGTATATATTTCTATCAATAAACTTAAAGGGAGGCGAAGCAAAAAAAAAAAAAAACGAATCGATACCCATTGTAAAAATATGTTCGATATGGAGCATGGTACAAGTTTATTCTCTGTTCGGTTACGAAAATATTGTGTGTTTTTTTTTTTTTGGTTCTCTCACATTTTCAATTTCTATTTGTTATGCAGGATGCGAAAGAGAAGCCCTGGCCGTGGAGACGTGGTTGGTTAGAGCGAGGTGCATTAAAAAGAAGTCATATAGTTGTTAAAGAAAATATTTTTGCTAGAACGGCGCACAGTGCGAAATATGAGCACTTTAGCGGAACTTTACTAATAACTTTTAAAGGAAAATGGGTAGATTCCTAAAATTTTGCACAAATGTTTCTTATATTAGGGGACAGTGTGGGGCTCAAATTGGGCCACATAGATCCGCGGTTTCCTGTAGCGCTCATGTAACGGTGGCTTCCGTTTTTACGTTTTGCATTCATTTTTCAATCGATTTGGGTGCAATTTGGTATATTGAGTTTTCAGCGGATAGAAAACTTATGCACAAAATATTTTCAATATAGGTTCGCGTTTTGAAATAGCCCCCACATGCCGGGTTCCCTCATATTGGGTATTTTAAAAGTTAAAGACAAAAATTGCAGCCGATTTTGATGCAAATGTAAATTTTAAGATGTTAGCGAATAAAAAACCTCCTCACACAAAAGCTGTCAACATAGGTCCACTTCTGGGTGAAGCCCCACAACCCTACACATCTATTAAGGAGTAAAATGTCAACATTTTTTTTTTTCATTAGTATCTATAATGTTTATTGGTCCATTCAGCAGGTCTGCACCATTAATTTTGTTAATAATGTCTTTCAGATCAAGTTCAGGTCTGCACTGCATTACAATTTTTCACGTATTTTGGTATTTGCACCGTAGCATCGAAAAATGTTGCACTATATGTAAATCACCAATATTTAGAGGTCAAAACTATGAAAAATTGCGAGAGGTTTCTTAATTTTACAGAAATTATCATTGTTAGAATTAGTGAGTCCATTTCTTTAAAACACAGTCAACAATGTCGTTCATTGTCACGTTTACCTTCCACTTTTGGGAAATGCAACTGAATGAAATTCCCGAAGTCTTTTTAGAAAATCTTGAATATCTCCAAAGACCGCGCGATACCGCAGCTGTTTTATAGCTTTGCGAACAGAGGAGAATCCAATCTTTCAGATTATATATATCTTAACACGTGAATGTACGGAAATCACTTTTGAAATGTCCACGGAAAATGAAAATGTATAATTTTGAAAACATAAAAAAATCACTTCTTTCCGACTTAAATTGCACGAAAACAATAACGGTATTTTGCATTTTTTTAAAGTGTAAAATATCATAATTGTTTTGTAAAATATTAAGAAGAATAAATCATGGCATACTGACTTACCATTTGTCCGCGCCACTCCATTTTTTTAATGAATCAAATAAACTTTTTTTTACAAAAAAAAATATTAAACAAAAGTGCAACTTTAAGTGCATTTTTAAGTCGTTTCGTGGAGTAAACACGCAAACTGAGTATGGACCATTTGCAGTGGAGTACTTAGCTAACGAATTCAATAAAAGTTTATTAATTTCATGTACTTTGAAAATCCCTTAAAGTTCCACTAAACTTCCCAAATTTCGCACTGTGCGGCGCTTAGAATTGCTTTCAACACTACCGCCTTATTTTCATTTTTTTCTGTTAATAAAATGCATTAATTTTATGTTAAACATATTCTAGCCTTTATTGTTATTGTTCAACACATTAAGTTTAATATCAATGAAGTAGAAATTGAATTGGATTTGAATTTTACATATTCCACTCTCTTTCCTGTAAGAGGGTTTACTCACCTTACGATCAGAGATGGATATGACAAAACGACCAAATTCAAGAATTGAAAAAAATATATCTATCGACGAAGTAAAGAGCGTCTTTATTAACGATAAGAAGGGCGTCTTTATCGACTTCAGAAGGGTGTCATTATAGATGACATGAGGAAAAAACATCCTCAGCGAACTGAAAATTTTTTTCTATAGAAAAAACTATACTCAGCGAGCTGATGAAATTTTTCCTATGGAAAAACTATCCTCAGCAGACTGAGGAAATTTTTCTATAGAAAAACCATCCTCAGCGAACTGATGATTTTTTTTCTATAGAAAAAACTATCCTCAGCAGACTGAGGAAATTTTTCTATAGAAAAACCATCCTCAGCGAACTGAGGGATTTCTTTCTATACGAAAAGAACCATCCTCAGCGACATGAGAAAATTCTTCGTACTATTTCCAGCTAACTGAGGAAATTTTTTCTGTAGATCTGAGGAAAGTTTTTCTGTAGAAAAAACCATCCTCAACGAACTGAGAAATGTTTTTCTATAGAAAAAACCATCCTCAGCGAACTGATGAAATTTTTCCTATAGAAAAAACCATCCTCAGTAAATTAAGAAATTTTTTCTATAGAAAAAACCATCCTCAGCAAACTGAGGAAATTTTTCTATAGAAAAACGATCCTCAGCAACCTGATGAAATTTGAAAAAAACATCCTCAGCGAACTGAGAAAATTTTTCTATAGGAAAAAAACATGCTTAACGGAGGATTTTTTTCTATACGAAAAAACCATCCTCAGCGACCTGAGGAAATTCATCCTATAGAAAAAACCATCCCCAGCTAACTGAGGAATTTTTTTCTGTAGATCTGAGGAAATTTTTTCTATAGAAAAAACCATCCTCAGGGACCTGAGGAAATTTTTTCTATAAAAAAACCATCCATAGGGACCTTAGGAAATTTTTTCTATAGAAAAAACCATCCACAGGGAACTGAGGAAATTTTTCTATAGAACAAACCATCCACAGGGAACTGAGGACATTTTTCTATAGGAAAAACCATCCTCAGGGTCCTGAGGAATTTTTTCTATAGAAAAACCATCCTCAGGGTCCTGAGGAATTTTTTCTATAGAAAAACCATCCTCACGGACCTGAGGAAATTTTTTCTATAGAAAAAACCATCCTCAGGGACCTGAGGACATTTTTTCCATAGAAAAAACCATCCTCAGGGACCTGAGGAAATTTTTTCTATAGAAAAAACCATCCTCAGGGACCTGAGGTAATTTTTTCTATAGAAAAAACCATCCTCAGGGACCTGAGGATATTTTTTCTATAGAAAAAACCATCCTCAGGGACCTGAGGAAATTTTTTCTATAGAAAAAACCATCCTCAGAGTCCTGAAGAAATTTTTTCTATAGAAAAAACCATCCTCAGGGACCTGAGGAAATTTTTTCTATAGAAAAAACCATCCTCAGGGACCTGAGTAATTTTTTTCTATAGAAAAAACCATCCTCTGGGACCTGAGGAAATTTTTTTATAGAAAAAACCATCCTCAGGGACCTGAGGAAATTTTTTCTATAGAAAAAACCATCCTCAGGGACCTGAGGAAATTTTTTCTATAGAAAAAACCATCCTCAGGGACCTGAGGAAATTTTTTCTATAGAAAAAACCATCCTCAGGGACCTGAGGTCATTTTTTCTATAGAAAAAAACCATCCTCAAGGACCTGAGGAAATTTTTTCTATAGAAAAAACCTTCCTCAGGGACCTGAGGAAATTTTTTCTATAGAAAAATCAATCTTCAAGGACCTGAGGAAATTTTTTTATAGAAAAAACCATCCTCAGGGACCTGAGGAAATTTTTTCTATAGAAAAAACCATCCTCAGGGACCTGAGGTCATTTTTTCTATAGAAAAAACCATCCTCAGGGACCTGAGGTCATTTTTTCTATAGAAAAAACCATCCTCAGGGACCTGAGGTCATTTTTTCTATAGAAAAAACCATCCTCAGGGACCTGAGGAAATTTTTTCTATAGAAAAAACCATCCTCAGGGACCTGAGGAAATTTTTTCTATAGAAAAAACCATCCTCAGGGACCTGAGGAAATTTTTTCTATAGAAAAAACCATCCTCAGGGACCTGAGGAAATTTTTTCTATAGAAAAAACCATCCTCAGGGACCTGAGGAATATAGAAAAAACCATCCTCAGGGACCTTAGGAAATTTTTTCTATAGAAAAAACCATCCTCAAGGACCTGAGGAAATTTTTTCTATAGAAAAAACCATCCTCAGGGACCTGAGGAAATTTTTTCTATAGAAAAAACCATCCTCAGGGACCTGAGGAAATTTTTTCTATAGAAAAAACCATCTTCAGGGACCTGAGGAAATTCTTTCTATAGAAAACACCATCCTCAGGGACCTGAGGAAATTTTTTCTGTAGAAAAACCATCCTCAGGGACCTGAGGAAATTTTTTCTATAGAAAAACCATCCTCAGGGACCTGAGGAAATTTTTTCTATAGAAAAACCATCCTCAGGGACCTGAGGAAATTTTTTCTATAGAAAAAACCATCCTCAGGGACCTGAGGAAATTTTTTCGATAGAAAAAACCATCCTCAGGGACCTGAGGAAATTTTTTCTATAGAAAAAACCATCCTCAGGGACCTGAGGAAATTTTTTCTATAGAAAAAACCATCCTCAGGGACCTGAGGAAATTTTTTCTATAGAAAAAACCATCCTCAGGGACCTGAGGAAATTTTTTCTATAGAAAAAACCATCCTCAACCTGAGGAAATTTTTCTATAGAAAAAAACCATCCTCAGGGACCTGAGGAAATTTTTTCTATAGAAAAAACCATCCTCAGGGACCTGAGGAATATAGAAAAAACCATCCTCAGGGACCTGAGGAAATTTTTTCTATAGAAAAAACCATCCTCAGGGACCTGAGGAAATTTTTTCTATAGAAAAAACCATCCTCAGGGACCTGAGGAAATTTTTTCTATAGAAAAAACCATCCTCAGGGACCTGAGGAAATTTTTTCTATAGAAAAAACCATCCTCAGGGACCTGAGGAAATTTTTTCTATAGAAAAAACCATCCTCAGGGACATGAGGAAATTTTTTCTATAGAAAAAACCATCCTCAGGGACCTGAGGAAATTTTTTCTATAGAAAAAACCATCCTCAGGGACATGAGGAAATTTTTTCTATAGAAAAAACCATCCTCAGGGACCTGAGGAAATTTTTTCTATAGAAAAAACCATCCTCAGGGACCTGAGGAAATTTTTTCTATAGAAAAAACCATCCTCAGGGACCTGAGGAAATTTTTTCTATAGAAAAAAACCATCCTCAGGGACCTGTGGAAATTTTTTCTATAGAAAAAATCATCCTCAGGGACCTGAGGAAATTTTTTCTATAGAAAAAATCATCCTCAGGGACCTGAGGAAATTTTTTCTATAGAAAAAACCATCCTCAGGGACCTGAGGAAATTTTTTCTATAGAAAAAACCATCCTCAGGGACCTGAGGAAATTTTTTCTATAGAAAAAACCATCCTCAGGGACCTGAGGAAATTTTTTCTATAGAAAAAACCATCCTCAGGGACCTGAGGAAATTTTTTCTATAGAAAAAACCATCCTCAGGGACCTGAGGAAATTTTTTCTATAGAAAAAACCATCCTCAGGGACCTGAGGAAATTTTTTCTATAGAAAAAACCATCCTCAGGGACCTGAGGAAATTTTTTCTATAGAAAAAACCATCCTCAGGGACCTGAGGAAATTTTTTCTATAGAAAAAACCATCCTCAGGGACCTGAGGAAATTTTTTCTATAGAAAAAACCATCCTCAGGGACCTGAGGAAATTTTTTCTATAGAAAAAACCATCCTCAGGGACCTGAGGAAATTTTTTCTATAGAAAAAAACCATCCTCAGGGACCTGAGGAAATTTTTTCTATAGAAAAAACCATCCTCAGGGACCTGAGGAAATTGTAGTTGTAGATATCCTGATAAACGTTTCCATAGATGGCCAGAATGCCAGAGCCATAAAATTTATTCAATTGTCTTCAAATATCATTTAACTTCTTTTGCTTTTGATGCAATTGCTGCACATTTGTTAATATGGAAATGAATGCAATTTGCATACAAGGTTTCTCCGTCTCTGCGGAGTTTTTGGCTTTTGCTTAGCTCATAAAGGATATGTACATATGTAAATGCTGCCAATATAATTTTCTGAAAACAAGAAGAAGAAAACCTTACAAAAGCTAATATAAAAAAAACATGTGAATACATTTTTAAAATACAAACATTTTTGGTGCATTTCATAGAAAGTAAATTTTTTTTTTGTAATACTTGAGAAAAAAAATATTTAAAATAAATAGCATAAAATCTTCCATAATTGTATACAATGGACAATATATTATTCCCAAATACAAGAAATAATCACAAGTCCTATTGTAACGAAGAAGGAGAAAGAAGCCGTTTCAGTTCTTAAGGCAACCTTTTGTTAAGAGACAATATTACCCACTCCCCTTAGAAAAAGGGGTGAGGGAGTCTTTGTTGCAAATTGAAATGCATTTTTTCTATCACCGGTGTCTTTTTTTGTGGAAAATAACATTAAGGTCAGTGCTGTCAACACGACAATGCTAGCAATTGTAAAGCAAGCAAAGC
Organism: Musca autumnalis; assembly: GCF_047663935.1. Classification (NCBI taxonomy): domain Eukaryota; kingdom Metazoa; phylum Arthropoda; class Insecta; order Diptera; family Muscidae; genus Musca; species Musca autumnalis. The sequence goes on from NW_027411644.1 coordinate 74,617,542, forward strand.
AACCAAATTGTTAACCAACACAAACACATCCTCACATAATGTGGAGTAAACAACAAAGAAACATAATTTTCTTGTGTTGACTTTGGTGGCTTTATTTCACATTTGGTACCATATGTTACGGAAAAAGGAGGTACATTTTTTTGGGAACTTCAACTATTATGTAAGGAATCGCTAGAAATTACCTTTTATAAGACGACCAATCTTAAGGAATCAAACTGAACGAGGCTTGAAGACAATCTGGATGGAATCTGCACAATCGAGATGTAGAATGTTCATATAGTCGATTAAAGGGAATTAATTTCGTTGTCGGGATCGGGCCAGAATAGATATACAGGGAGATGTTATCGAGTAGCAGTAGGAGGTCTTTATAAATGTCCAGAAGCCTTTGAAGAGAGTTTTTATAGACGACCAGCAAAAGAGAGTCTTTAGTTGCGGCAATGTCTGCATATTACCACGAAAAGGTAGTGGTGGTGATTGTGTTTGCTGTTCACCGTTAAATAACAGGAGAGACATTCACCAGGTAGTTTTTACACTTCTTACTAGAAGAAAGTCTTTACAGACGACCAGAAAGGTGTCACAATAGGTGGTCCGAAGGAATTCCTTTAAGTCGATCTGAAGCCATTCTTTAAAAGCGATCAGAAGGCATTCTTAATAGACTACCAAAAGAAAGCCTTTGTTGACGGATTAAGGAACTCATTTATACACGATCACGGGTCTTGCTAGACCATAAGAGAATATGTGTAGATGACCGAAAAGAAAACTGTATGGGCGACCAGATGGAAGTCTTTTTAGACAACCAGAGATGTATATTTATAGAAAATTAGAAGAAGGTCTGGTGAGAGGTTAACCGATGAAAGGAAGTGAGGTTTATGAACAGAGGAGAGTTTTATAAACGACCAGAGGGGAAACATTATAGAGGACCATAAGACGACCAGTCTTTACATACGAAATCAATGATGTCTTTAGACCTGAAGAGATTCGAGATAGATACATAGTTTTTATAGACCACCAAAGGAAAGTCTTCGTGTACATTCAGAAGATTTTTTTATAGATGATCAGATGGGAGGTTTAAACCATGGTTTTATAAATGTCCTGATGTGAGTCTTTATATATGATCATAATTGATGATCAGAGGGAAGTTTGTGTGAACACAAAGGGGGAGTCATTATAAGCGTGCAGAAGGGATTTTTTATAGACGACCAGATGCAAATTGTGTATGAGACCGAAATGGTTTTTTTAAGATGATCATAACGGAAACTGTATAGGCGGCCTGTGGTCCGGAACGAACTTTTTCAAACGAGTAGAAGATGATTTTCATTACGACTCTTTAAATGACTAAAATAAAGTATTTGTGGGCAACAATAAGAAAATGTTTGTAAACGACTGTATGGAATTTTTGATGGACAAAGTGGAGTCCTATGGACGGCGCACAGTGGTTGAGAATAGTTTTTTTCTTGGTCAAAACTCTGTAACTTTTCATAATTTTGTTTGTTCGACAGCTTTTCGACGCATCAAAAACATTCGAATTCTAGTAATTGCAGAGGAATTCAAGGTCAAAATTGAAAATAGGAGTTTTTTCATATTTTGCATCAAGATATGAGTGAATTTTGAGTTTTTCATATGTTATAAATATTTAAAAAAGGTCAAACACCAATAAAAAAACAAACATATTTTTTTAATATTTTTTCAAAAAAATAATTTTTTTTCCAAAATTAAAAAAAAGAAGTAAGAGAGGGCTATAAACGGATATGGCGGACCATACGATACCCTACACCACAATCCCAGGGCAATAGTTTTTCACAGAATTTCCGTTCCATGCGGAATATTTTAGCCGTCCGGTCAGACATACCTAAGTTGATGTCACGACAACATACCAGCAGAGGCGAGGTTGTAATTTTTTTCGGTGCAATTTTTTTGGTGGGTGTTGGGCATTTTTTTTAGGGGGTGGGATAAGTTTTTGTTTGGTGGTGGGGAGGTGGCAAGTAACCCCCCTCAATTTTCTCTAATTCGAGAAGAGTTTCATTCGCGAGTGGAATTCGAGCGTATTCGAGCGAGTATTCGGAGCTCTGCATAATAGATATATAGCACATATGTAAATACATACGCCGCACAGTGGTTCAGAATCGTTTTCTCCTGGTAAAAACTCTGTAACATTAAATGCCACCAAATTCGGTCTTGCGGTTGAAGAGGAGTTCAAGGTCAAAGTTAAAAATTTGAGTTTTTTTTTATATTTTGCATTCAAATATGTGTGTTTTTGAGTTTTTCATATGTTCTAACTGTTTGAAAAATGTCAAACCCCAATAAACCAACCATAAAAATACAAAAATTTAAAAACATTTTTTGGAGAATTTTTTTTTTAATATTGTTCAAAAATTTTATTCAAAAAAAAATTAATTTTTTTCCAAAATTGAAAAACAATGCTCTTTGGGTTTTCATAAAACTCATATAACTCTTTAAAAAATTCATATATTAGAAAACATTTCAATTTATGTGAAAAAGCTATAATTTATATAGGAAACGATATGGAAACAGTCTGCTTTGCCGACAGAGATATACCCTCAGCCTGTGTGGATTGACAAAAAAACGTATGTATTTAGGGTGGGGTTTTCAAAAATTTAGGCTTATGAACCGACAAAAATTAGCGGGGGATATTTATAGATATGGCTTTTGTACCATACTTGCCTAAGAAAAACATAATATCGCTGTAAAAAGGGCCACTAGGAAAAACTCCGGTAAACATTTCCAAAGGATCCTCGAACAGACCATAAACCACACGAAAATGTTGGACATTTGAACATAAATAAAGTTTGGACCAAACCGGTTGCTACGTTTATGAGATATCGAGTATACCATTTTAGCGAATATTTTCGAACTTTTGTGGGGGAGGTACCGGAAGGAATGGACTTATAAGCACCACCTTAGAATTTCATTTAATATTCAAAGAAATATTACGATATCCAAAGTGTGGACGAACGCAGTAATCGTTTCGAGCTCGCCAGCCACTACATATGGTGCCATAGGATTCTTTACACCTTTCGGGCTATTTTCTCAAGAAGTATGGACTTGCCCCTGAACAAAAAATTACCGTTGTGCTTGAGGGATTCGAGAGCAGGTATTAAATTTAATTTTTTCGAAATATTGGGTGGGAGGTACCCGAAGGTGTGGACAAATACAGTCCATATTCGAACCTGATCTATATCTGGTAGATATATTAGGATGTGTAAAGTATGGACCAATTCGGCCACTCTCTTCATGAGTTATCGTACGCACAATTTTTCTGAACATTTTTTAACTTTTGTGGGGGAGGTACCTGAAGGAGTGGACCGATATGCCTAATCTTCGAACTTAAACTAAGTTTGCACAAAATATTTCGAAAGCCATTTTGAATGCCAGTTGCTACAACAAAATTCAAAGCGAATCGTGAACAGGCCCTAATCTGAATTTTTCCGAAATTTTGTGTGGGAGGTACCCGAAGGAATGGACCTATTGACTCCATATTGGAACCTCATCTAAGTCTGGAAGAAATTTCACGATGTGCAAAGTATGGACCAACTCGGTTACTCCCTTCATGAGTTATCGTACGCACAAATTTGTGGGGGAGGTACCGGAAGGAGTGGACCGATATAACCCATCTTCGAACTTAAACTAAGTTTGGACAAAATATTGCGAAAGCCAAATTTTGGACCAAATCGGTTCATCCGTTCGAGAGTTATCGTGCGCACCAGCCAGACAGACAGACAGACGGACGGACATTGCTCAATCGACTCCAAATTGTCTGAAACACATTTCGTCCTAACATACTTGGGGTCTAAAACCATTATTTCGATGAGGCACATTTTGCCCGTATGAAAGTGTATATACCCTCGTTAGCATAAATGCTGAGGGTATAAAAAACAGTTTTAAATAAAGACTCCACAGGGAATCAAATGAGACCAAACTTATAATCATCGGGATAGTAGTTAGGATATATGTATAGCCAAAATAAGCACATATTTGTGTTACAAAAAACAAATTTTGATTTGGAACAAAAGTTTTCACATGCATTCTAGAGTTGAAAATATTGGAAAAATTCTATAGGAGTACTCCTTTTATTTTTCTTGAAACTCCCAAGAAAATGGGCTCATTTTGCTTTTCCTACATTCACATAGAAGTTTTTCCATTGAGGAAAGTTGTGATTTTCATGTACAGCAAGAACATATCCTTTAATTTGTATATATTTTTCGAAATATAACGTGGACGCTTAGATGTAGCATTGGCTGCATCTAAGCATTAAAAAACCTATAAAACATCTCTTATTTGCGCAGGTACAATAAATTTTGTTCCGCATCCGGTTTCAGTGTCGCCATGAAAGTCTACATCGATATATATCTATTTCAAGGCGATCAATCAGGAACCGTGGATGTAGCATCACACACTATTTTTTTGGAATAATGTTAATGTAGCTCCCTTATCAGTGAAGTTTTTATACCCTCCACCATAGTATGGAGGGTATATTAAGTTTGTTTTTCCGTTTGTAACGCATTGAAATACTCATTTGCGACCCTATAAAGTATATATATTCTTGATCAGGATAAAATTCTAAGTCGATCTGAGCACGTCCGTCCGTCCGTCCGTCCGTCCGTCCGTCCGTCCGTCTGTGGTAATCACTCTAGCATCCACAAAAATGGAGATAGGACGCTGAAATTTTGGGAAAATGCGTCTTTTGTTTGCAGGCAGGTCAAGTTCGATGATGGGCTATATCGGTCCACGTTTTGGTATAGCCCCCATATAACGGTACCCCCCGATTTACGGTATTTTGACGTTTTTAGCTACATTTTCAGACCGATTTGGCTATAATTTGACATTTAGGGTTCTTAAGTATCAATAAACTTATATAACAAAAGTTGTGGACACAGGTCCACGTTTTGGTATAGCCCCCATATAACGGTACCCCCGATATACGGTATTTTGACGTTTTTATCTACATTATCAGACCGATGTAGCTATAATTTGACATTTAGGGTTCTTAAGTGTTAATAAACTTATACACTAGAAGTTGTGGACATAGGTCTACGTTTTGGTATAGCCCCCATATAACGGTACCCCCCGATTTACGGTATTTTGACGGTTTTAGCTACATTTTCAGACCGATTTGGCTATAATTTGACATATAGGGTTCTTAAGTGTCAATAAACATATATAACAAAACTTGTGGACATAGGTCCACGTTTTGGTATAGCCCCCATATAACGGTACCCCCCGATTTCCGGTATTTTGACGTTTTAGCTACATTTTTAGACCGACTTAGCTATATTTTGACATTTAGGGTTCTTAAGTATCAATAAACTTATATAACAAAAGTTGTGGACACAGGTCCACGTTTTGGTATAGCCCCCATATAAGGGTACCCCCCATTTACGGTATTTTGATGCTTTTAGCTACATTTTCAGACCGATGTAGCTATAATTTCACATTAAGGGTTCTTAAATGTCAATAAACTTATATAACAAAAGTTGTGGACATAGGTCCACGTTTTGGTATAGCCCCCATATAACGGTACCCCCCGATTTACGGTATTTTGACGGTTTTAGCTACATTTTCAGACCGACTTAGCTCTATTTTGACATTTAGGGTTCTTAAGCGTCATTAAACTTATTTAACAAAACTTGTGGACATAGGTCCACGTTTTGGTATAGCCCCCATATAACGGTACCCCCGATTTGCGGTATTTTGACGACTTAGCTATAATTTCACATTTAGGGTTATTAAGTGTTAATAAACTTATATAACAAAATTTGTGGACATAGGTCCACGTTTTGGTATAGCCCCCATATAACGGTAGCCCCCGATTTACCGTATTTTGACGTTTATAGCTACATTTTCAGACCGATGTAGCTATAATTTGACATTTAGGGTTCTTAAATGTCAATAAACTTATATAACGAAAGTTGTGGACATAGGTCCACGTTTTGGTGTAACCCTCATATAACGGTACCCGCCGGTTTACGGTATTTGGACGGTTTTAGCTACATTTTCACACCGATTTAGCTATAATTTGACATTTAGGGTTCTTAAGTGTCAATAAACTTATATAACAAAAGTTGTGGACATAGGTTCACGTTTTGGTATAGCCCCCGTATAACGGTACCCCCGATTTACGGTATTTTGACGTTTTTAGCTACATTTTCAGACCGATGAAGCTATAATTAGCCTTTTGAAGTTCTTAAATGTCAATAAACTTATGCGACAAAACTTGTGGACATAGGTCCACGTTTTGGTATAGCCCCCATAAAACGGTACCCCCCAATTTACGGTATTTTGACGTTTTTAGTTGCATTTTCAGACCGATATAGCTATAATTTGGCATTTAGGGTTCTTAAGTGTATCTAAACTTATATAACAAAAGTTGTGGACCTAGGTCCACGTTTTGGTATAGCCCCCATATAACGGTAACCCCGATTTACGGCATTTTGACGTTTTTATCTACATTTTCAGACCGATTTAGCTATCAATTGACATTTAGGGTTCTTAAATATCTATAAACTTATATAACTAGTGGACATAGGTCCATGTTTTGGAATAGCCCCCATATAACGCTACCGCCCGATTTCAGGTATTTTGAGAATTTTACCAACAAGTTTTAACCGAATTATCTGTAATTTGAACATTTGACATTTGAAATTCTTAGTGGTCACCACACCTCTCCACCAAAAATTGTCAAGAAAGCCCCCATATAACGGTACCTCCCGATTTTCAGTAATTTGATGATTTTAGCTACAATAATAAACCGAACTAGCAGTAATTTGAACCATCAAAAATTGTCAACATAGGTCCATGTTCGGATATAGCTCCCATGTAACGGTACCTCCCAATTTTCAGTAATTTGGCAATTTTAGCTACAATTTTTAACAGAACTAACTGTAATTTGACATTTGAAGGTTGTAGTGGTCACCACACATCTGCATCAACAATTTTCAACATAGCCCCAATATAACGATACTTCCCGATTTTCGGTACTTTGAGCATTTTACTTAAAATGTTTAACCGAACGTAGGTCCATGTTTTTGTATAGCCCCGAAACAAACCTCCCGATGTTCCGTACCTTAGCTTTATTTTTTGGACGAACTTTCTGTAATTTGAAATTTAAAAGTCAACAAAAATTCTGCAACAAAAATTGTTCATTTAAGTTCATATATTCGTATAGCCCAGATACCTCCGAACTAGCTGTTAATGAGATTTGAAGTTCCCACGTTATGTACCGATTTTCGATATTTTGAGGATCCTAGCTAATTTTTTTAACCGAATTAGGAGTTATTTGACATTAAAGGCTTCCATCAAAAATTGCCAACATAGGTCCATGTTTTATTATAACCCCTATATAACAGTACCTCCCAATTTCTAGCCCACCAAAAATTGTCAACAGTTAGATATAGGCACCATAAAAAAGGGCCTCCCAAATGAAGCATTTTATGTACATTATCTGACATTTTAACGTACTCATTTAAAGTTGGGGACAGGAATGAATCTCTGTTTCCATTGCAGTGGAAACAGTCCACAGAATACGCGATAAAATGCCCGATATTTTCGAAAACAATTTTAGGTGATTTTCCAAAAAAAAATGATTTTTAGAAAAATGTTCGCACAAAATTTTCGTATTTGGATGCAGATTTCTGTGAATCTGTGTAGGCTACCTTCAGGACACATATATCAAATAACTTAGAATCGCGGGTTCTACAATCCTCTATACAATTTTTGAAAAACCTTTTTGCGGAACGAAATTAGAAGAAAATTTCTAAAAACACTTAAAATCTGGCTTCAAACTGTCAGCATCATTTAATGGCAGACGCAGATCAAATTTTAAGAAGTTATACACTAGTGAGATGATCCTTATTTAGTTGCCTTCTACATTTACTTTGACGGGAAAATTGTGAAAAGTGTGGTTTAATCACAAATCGAGAGAAAACAAAAAAAGACACGTTGGCTTCAACCCAGTTTACCCATTATTTAACATAAATGTAGCCACAGCTTCCACGCAAATTAACTTTTACGGCCAATATTTTTTGCCAAGTCTAAAAACATTTCATTTTATCCGAAAGCATTTAATTTGTATAATATTCAAGCACATTTCGCGAGCTATTAAAGGCTAAACCTTGGCTTCAACTATGTTAAATTTTCAAAAATATTGCCCATATACCCTCTTTAGCATAAATGCTGAGGGTATAAAAACACACATTTTTACCAATGTAATTTCAAAAAATTTAAAAACGTGTTAAACGGACTGAACGTGACTGATACATAAGTATATATGGTATCATTCCGTGAAAACGGAACTTTGTTCCAAGCTGTTCCCTAGTAGTTTTAGTCAACTAAACTTGGAATTTCACTAACATTTAGTATCCGAGAAAAAATAAAATAGCTCACTTCGTGTAAACGCTACTGCAATTTATTAAAACGAATCTTAAAGGCAACAGTCCTACCTACCTATCAAAAAACAATGAACACAGTATCTGTTGTGATTTCTGAGAAATAGCTGTTTCTTTCTCCAGAAATTTGCAAAAATTAAGAATTTTCCAAAATTAGGAAACATTTTTCGTTTTTAGGTGCACGCCACGCCCACACCTCCCAATATTGTTATATAACTATTTTGCTTTCCTTAGTTTCAATATGTTTACTATCGAATCCCATATAGAAATTAACAATCGGTGACAACAAAAAAATGGGGGTTTTGGCCAGGAAAATCGATTTCTGAACCATTGAGCGCCGCACAGTGTTGCCGCTTCCATACAAGAATGGACAAAAATAGAAGTAGTTGACCTAGGTTAATGACTTTTTGCACAAGTACTTATTATGATATAGGAATAAAAGATTTCAACTTTGGCCCATATCGGTTGTGATATTTTCTTAGGGGTCTACGAAGTTTTACCGATTTTGACAAAAATCCGTTCTGATTTGTATATAATTTTCATATATATCTTTCAGCGATTTTGCTAAAAATCGGTAAATTTTTGATGAATAGACTTAAATTTTAACATGCGTTGTTTTCTTAGACCCTTTTCAGTTTTACCGATTTTGACAAAAATTGGTTTGGATTTTTTCGCCCGATTTTATGCATTTGATGCACTAAACACGAAATGTGTGTAAAATATTGGTGAAATTTAGAAAATGTGAAGTAAATAATTGGACGACATCTAAATTATAAATGGGAGCTATATCCAAACTTGAACCGATTTGTTAAAATCGGTAAAACTGATGACGGGCCTAAGCAAATATCGCATATTAAATTTGAAGGCTATTCAATTATAATTGACATATTTATAGCAAAATCGGTGAAAGATATGTTTGGTGGCTATATCCAAATGTGAACCGATATGGACCAAAATTTTAATTTTTCATTCTTATACCCTCATAAGTACTTGTACACCAATTCGTCAACCTAGGACAACTCATTCAATGTTGAAACAAGTAAGCAAAGGCTATAATCGGACGGGGACGACCATGTGATACCCTACACCACTACACCTGGGAATTAGCTTTCAGCAAATCAAAATTCCTTTATAAAACAAATAAACTTATTGTTAGAAATAACTTTACATGACTGAAATACTCAGAAAATGTCGCCAACATTACTGAGAGCATTTTTCCACCGTTAAAAATTTGATTTTACCTCGCTGGGGAATCGATCAGCGGTAACAAAATACCCGTTAGAAATGTTGGCAATATTTTCTGAGTACTTCAGCCATGAAAAACTTCTCTGCAAGTGGAGTCTTAGGACACGCCGTTCGGACTCGGCGGTGAATGTTTGTATGTATAAATCCCAAAATTATACGCCAGAGAAGGTTTGTGGGAACCTTCACCTTTACCAAAATTAATGTTTCATAAAAAACTTTAATGGTAGCGACACCGAGTATGTTTTGAAAAAGGTGGCGAAGCGACCCCATGCTGCAATATATCGCACCTGTCAAACAAAAAGGTAGTAACTCATCATTTTCTTTTTTCAGTAGAGACAAAAACTCTTGATACATAAGTATTTACTCTGAAGAAATTAAAAGTGAAGTACCGGTATTTTTTGACTAAAGAGTGGACAAAGTAATGACAGATTTTTACAGTGGTTGGGTTAATCGTTTTCTTAATAAAAAGTTAAAATTGTTAGTTACTACACTTTTGTTGAACAGTTGGACAATTAATACGCTTGGGCTCCAAGTAATTTGCAATAATGCACAAGCTGAGAATTTCTCTGTCACGATAGAGACAATTTATAGCATGGGAGGAAAATGTGGCTCTCCACAGAAGACCCATTTTGTATTGGGCAGTAGCCCCGTTATCTACCAATCTCATTATTGCAATTTGTATCAAGGGAAGGGTCAGTCGTCATTTTTCATATATGCTCTCCAGGAATTAAAATATGGACCAAATATAAAATGCTAAAGTTATGGTCCATTTCACCCGCTATATAATATCATATCATCATCCAAAATTTTAGGCATCTTCTTCTACCTAAACTCTTACTTCGTGTAACATTTCGTGACTATTCCGCTACAATTGCGGCCTCTAGCATGTTTATGATTACACTACAAACAAATAACTAGATATATTAGGCTGTAACTCTGCTATCTGATCATGCACACCAACACAATTGGCATCAATAGAAAAGTCAAGAATTATTTTTGCCAGTATAGCTTACTTACCCGCAATGTGTCTTCCACAAATAATGATTTAAGCTGTACAATAAAATATTTCACAATTTACACACAAAAGTTGTGGTACATTTAACCCTCTAAATATTATCTGATCATCATCTCAATTTGCCAGCTTCTTTGTCTTTGTCATATACTCTTGCCTTATTTAAAATTCCGAGGCGATCGGAATATCCCTTTCCACATAGTGGTGTAGGGTATAAATACCCCGTATTTTCCGGGATTTTTTTTTTTAATTCTCGGGGAATCCCGTTCGAAAAAATCCCGGGTCTGGAATTCCCGACCAGAAACTATAATGAAGACGCTCCTACCAGAATTAGCGAAGATCGTCAGATTTAATCATCGTGTAACTTGGTCTGTCAAATGATGACACTTAGCAACCCATCGTTTCTCTTGGGTCAGACCATTTCCCATCAGCAGATTTCATCACCTCTGAACGCTGCACTTTCATCAATCATGGGAGAGCTAATTGGCCTAGTTCTAGAGAGTTCACCAAACACCGCTTCAGAGATTTGTCCAACACTTCTGATGTTTGGGTAGCAGAGAGGAGTTTCAACATTAAATAACAATAGGACAAATAATGTAAGAATTATATATGAAAAATACAAATACCCGTATTCCCGGGAATTTCAAAAAAAAAAAAATCGCGGGAAATCCCGTCCGAAAATATTCGAGAATTCCCCGGAAATCCCGGGTCGGGAATTCCCGATCGGAATGAATAAAACATCCAATCGAACAAGTAATGCGCAAGGGATCCACGTAATTTGCAATAATGCAAAAACTGACTATTTTTCTGTGATGATAGAGCCAATTTGTAGCATGGGAGGAAAATGTTGTTTTCTACACAAAACCCATTATATATTTGGCAGTAGGCCCGTTATCGAACAGACACATTATTCCAATTTGCATTAGGGGAATGGTCAGTAGTTCTTTTTCCATATGTAGGCTACTTTCCCGGCACATGGCCTATTGGATTTAACATATGGACCAAAATTAAAATTTTTATATTTTTCATAAAGAAGTAATGGTCCATTTCACCTGCTAAATAATATCAGATCATCATCCAAAATTGTAGGCATCTTCTTCGACGTAAACTCTTACCTCGCGCAAAATCTCGTGACTATTGATCTATAATTGCGAATCTATAATTGCTTCTGATTACACTACAAACAAATAACTGGATATGTTAGGCTGTAGCTCTGCTATCTGACCACGTAAATCAACATAATTGGCATCAATGGAATGGTCAAGAGTTAGCCTTCCAAATATTATTTACAGGGGCGGAATGTGTCTTCCAGGAATAAAGATATAAGCTATATATTAACAAGTAAAAAAGTATCAGTCGGCTTTGCCGACAGAGATATACCCTCAGTAGGCCGGGGCGATTTGAAAACCTTAATGAGCCCTTCGCGTTTCTGATTCCTGGGATTGAACTGAGCAAAAAAGTCCTCTGGACCATATATCTACCGTGAAAATCGAGCCTCCCGATTTTAACTTTAAGTTTTTTATTGACGTTTTTTTGGATATTTTGGCATATGACAGCCAAACCATTGAGATTTTCGATCCAACACAACGACAAAAATTGTTACCAAGACAGTAGTTGAAAACTCTCTAATACATCGAAAAGCACTGGAACGCTCTTTCAGGCAGTTTTAGCCTTAAGAATGTGCAAACTTTTCGGAGAATGTCGATAAATGACATTGTGCTACAAATTTTGACCAGGAAACTATTCAAGCGTTCTGATGCAAAATTCCATCGTGTTGGGATCCATGGTGAACGAAAATGCCTTTACTTCGTTTGGGTCACTTCGTTTTATTTTTTTTATAACAGTAAAAGTAGTGAAAATCTGAGTTTCTTATATTTTCAAATTTAAACGGGCAAATCTTATTTTTCCACAACGGATTTCTTTTGATCCTTCTTCCTTTTAAAGGGGTGAATAATATCTTTTGAATAAGCTATTATTGTTTTAAATCGGTTAACAAATGGCTAAGTTATAGTGGTTTATGTCGGAAACCCCCCACAAAAAAACTATAACTGAATTTCTCATAATTTTCAAAAATATAATGTTTTTTTGTTTTGTTCAATATTTATTTTGAAAATTGTGAGAAATTCAGTTATAGTTTTTTTTGGGGTTTCAGACATAAATTACTATAACTTAGTCATTTGTTAACCGATTTAAAACATTGGATCGAAAATCTCAATGGTTTGGCTGTTATATGCCAAAATATCCAAAAAACGTCAATAAAAAACTTAAAGTTAAAATCGGGAGGCTCGATTTTCACGGCAGATATATGGTCCAGAGGACTGTTTTGCTCAGTTTAATCCCAGGAATTAGAAACGCGAAGGGCTCATTAAGGTTTTTTTCCTTCCACACAAATCGCCCCACCCTAACCCTCAGCCTGTGCAAATTGAAACACTTTTTTCACAAAAAACTTATTTAGGGGGTTTCAAAATTTTGGTCGTATGAACCAACAAAAATGTTGATTAGGATTAAAGTTCAAAAATTTTGCGGAAAAGGCACTTAACGGAATGGACCGACATAGACCATGGGGGTGCCATAAGGGGTTTTTACACCCTTCGGGCTATTTTCTCAAGAAGTATGGACTTGGCCGGAATCGGCATTTCCGTTCGAGAATCATCTTGAGCTTCCACCTATAAACATGGTGTCATAGGGTTTGTTTTTCAACTTTCAGGTAATTTTTTCAGGAAGTATGGACTTGCCCCTGAGTAAAGTAGTACCTTCGTATAGAAGACAGTGAATACAAGATGTTACAACAAAGCCAAGGCGATTCGAGAGCAGGTCCTAAACTGAACTTTTCCGAAATTTTATGTGGGAGGTACTCGAAGTAGTTTACCGATTGAGTCCATATTGGAACCTCATCTAAGCCTGGTAGAAATTTCGTAATGTGCAAAGTATGGACCAAATCGGTTACTCCCTTCAAGAGTTATCGTACGCACGAATTTTCCGAACATTTTCGAACTTTTGTGGGGGAGGTACCGGAAGGAGTGGACCGATATAATCCATCTTTGAATTTGAACTAAGTTTGGACAAAATATTACGAAAGCCAAATTTTGGACCGAATCGGCAGATCCGTTCGAGAGTTATCTTGCGCTCCAACCACTACACACGGTGTCATAGGGTTTTTTGTAACTTTCAGACTATTTTCTCAGGAAGTATGGACTTGCCCCTAATGAAACTTACAGCGTCGTATAGAGGACAGCGAATACAATTTGCGTAAACAAAAATCAAACCGATTGGAGACTAGGTCCTAAACTGAACATTTCCGAAATGTTGTGTGGGAGGTACCCGAAGGAGTGGACCGATTGAGTCCATATTGGAACCTCATCTAAGTTTGGTAGAAATTACACGATGTGCAAAGTATGGACCAAATCGGTTATTCCCTACAAGAGTTATCGTGCGCACAAGTTTTGCGACAATTTTTGAACATTTGTGGGGGAGGTACCTGAAGGAGTGGACCTATATGGCCCATCTTCGAACTTAAATCGAATCTGGACAAAATATTTCGATACCCAAAATTTAAACCGAATCGATTTATCCGTTCGAGAGTTATCGTGCGCACCAGCCAGCCAGACAGACGGACGGAAGTTGCTAGATCTACTCAAAATTGTCTGAAACGGATATCGTACAAACATACTTGGGGTCTAAAACCATTATTTCGATGAGGCACAATTTTGGTCGTAACAAAGTGTAAATACCCTCTTTAGCCTAAAGGCTGAGGGTATACAAATTTTCACAATTTTCACACAAAAGTTGTGGTCCATTTAACACTCTAAATATGTATTACCTGATCGCCATTTTAAATTGCAAGCTTCTTCTTTGTCATATACTCTTACCTTATTTAAAATTTCGCGTTGATCGGTCTATTAGTGCGGCCTACAGAGCAGCTACAAAATTGCATACAAATTATGTTTTTTAGCCATTTCACCAGCTAAATATTTCACGATCATCACCAATAACAATAGGTGTCTATTACGGTGTAAGCCAGACCTCCATGCAAAATTTCGTGACGATCGGTCCATAATTGCGGCCTGGAGTTTGATTACAATTTATAATGGACAGACGGATGGACGGACACACATTTCATCGCTTTATCCCGTCGAGTTATGAAGATTGATATACCACATTGGAGGTCTCCAACGAATATTTCGCGGTGTTACATGAACTTTTACCAAAAAAACGTATAATACCCCTTCCACATAGTGGTGTAGGGTATAATGAAGTTGCAACACAGTCATTAAATAAAAGAAAAGGTATGGTTTTTCAATAATATCAAAATTACTATTCATTAAACTATTGATATATCTCAGAAGATTGCAGGGATGGCCAGAAAGTTTTTAAACATTTCGCTTCGGAAGAGATGCCCAATTAACGCAAACCAAGATCCAAGGTGGCATTAGGTGCCAATAAAAAGATCTACTCTACGAAATATTAAGAATTTATATTTTTTATCAAATTAAAATTCTTAATTCTTGATAACGGTACTTTTCTCGTATCCGGTTGATGTTAAGTTATTGTACTAAAATTTTATATTTATAGCTCACCCATTAAATCCCCATCCAAAACTTTTAATATTTTCTACAAAATTTTTGGGAAATAATTATTTTAAAGGTTGTCTAATTTTCATATGATTATCGCTTTAGATACTTGGGAAATATTTTTCATATTTAATGAGCTATATCTGTAAGAAAAAAAAAAACGTAAACATGTTTAAAAGTTAACATCACATTTTTGATTTTTGTCCACTGGGGAAACACTGTGCGCCGTCTTTACTGGAAACGTAAGGTGTTGTTTGCCTTACTAAAGCAATTTTAGAAATAGCTTTGGCTGATTTTTACCTTATCGACCAATGATAAAAACGACTAATATTTCGAGTTATTACATTACTTTTGAGCAAAAGGGGACACAAAACCTTCAATTACAATGATGTACGAGGTACATCACATCACCATTTTCACACAAAAGTTTTGGTCCATTAACCCGCTAAATACTGTCTGATCATCATGTTGAATTGCCAGCTTCGTCTCTGTCAAAAACTTTAACTTCAATTAAAATTTTTCGGCGATCAAACTACTATTGCGACCCATTGAAGCGCTACAAATTTGAATATAAATTTTGTTTTTGGTCCATTTCAAAACCTAAATATTTCACGATCATCGCCAAAAACTATAGGTGTCTATTCTGGTCTAAACCCGACCTCCCAACCTCCTTCGTGAAGATTGGTCCATAATTGCGGCCTGTAACGTTATTACAATTTTTAATGGATGGACGGACGAAAGGACACACATCTCAAAATCGCTTTATCTCTTCGAGATATGAATTTGGTATGCGAATATATCGCAGCGTTTCATGATTTTTTTCGAAAAACAAACTTATATTGCTCTTTCCACATTGTGGTGTAGTGTATAATAAGGACAACTACGGAACAAAATCTGTTCATATACCTTTAAAGGATAAAATGTTTGTTTTTATCTCATCGCTGTAAATATTGCCTGTACTGAACTTACTGTATAAAACAACTTTACATTTGCATTGTGTATGGAAAGAAATACAAAACGAAGCTTTCAAATTCAAACCGAGCTACTAAACCAAACAACCAACCATTTGAGCAAGTTTGTAACAATTCCTACAGATTATCTTTACAAATGAACAACTAGGGAGATACAATCCAACATGGGTGTGTACTTTTCGGTGTGTATGTTTAATTCTTTTCCTTTTGTATATAATTTTTGAGTACACACAAAAAAGAATAGAGATTTGAATTGTAACAAATTAAAAAGTTTTTATACCCTCCACCATAGTATGGAGGGTATATTAAGTTTGTCATTCCGTTTGTAACACATCGAACTAATCATTTGCGACCCTATAAAGTATATATATTCTTGATCAGGATAAAATTCTAAGACGATCTAGCCATGTCCGTCTGTCCGTCTGTTGTAATCACTCTAGCGTCCGCAATAATTGATATAGAGTGATGCAATTTTGCACCCGATGGTCTTTTTTCCATAGGCAGGTCAAGTTCGAAGATGGGCTATATCGGTCCACTCCTTGGTATAGCCCCCATATAACGGTACCTCCGGATTTGAGGTATTTTGACGTTCTTCGCCACATTTGCAGACCGAATTAGCTATAATTTGGCACTTAGGGTTCCTAGGGATCAGCAGACTTATATCCCAAAGGATATGGGCATAGGTCCATGTTTTGGTATAGTCCCCATATATAGGTACCTCCCGATTTTCGGTATTTGAGCATTTTAGCTACAATTTTTAAGCGAACTAGCTGTAATTTACCATTTGGAGTTCTCAGTGGTCATGAAATATCTCCACCAAACATCGTCAACATAGGTCCATGTTTTGGTATGGCCCCCTTATAACCGTACCTCCCGATTTTCGGTATTTTGAGCATTTTAGTTACAATTTTTAACCGAACTAGCTGTAATTTGACATTTGAGGTTCTCAGTGGTCATGAAACATCTCCACGAAACATCGTCAACATAGGTCCATGTTTTGGTATAGCCCCCATATATCGGTACCTCCCGATTTTCGGTATTTTGAAAATTTTAGCGACAATTTTTAATCGAACTAGCTGTAATGATCGGTAATACCGAAAATTTTAGCAATTTTTACAATTTTTAACCGAACTAGCTGTTATTTGACATTTGAGGTTCTCAGTGGTCATGAAACATCTCCACGAAACATCGTCAACATAGGTCCATGTTTTGGTATAGCCCCCATATAACTGTACCTCCCGATTTTCGGTATTTTGAGAATTTTAGCCACAATTTGTAGCCGAACTATCTGCAATTTGACATTTGAGGTTCTGAGTGGTCATGAAATATCTTTACCAAACATCGTCAACATAGGTCCATGTTTTGGTATGGCCCCCTTATAACCGTACCTCCCGATTTTCGGTATTTTCAACATTTTAGTTACAATTTTTTAACGAACTAGCTGTAATTTAACATTTGAGGTTCTCAGTGGTCATGAAACATCTCCACGAAACATCGACAACATAGGTCCATGTTTTGGTATAGCCCCCATATATCGGTACCTCCCGATTTTCGGTATTTTGAGAATTTTAGCTACAATTTTTAACCGAACTAGCTGTAATGATCGGTATTTTGAAAATTTTAGCTACAATTTTGTCTATCAAAAATAATCGTCAATATAGGTCCATGTTTTGGTATATCCTCCCATATAACTGAACCTCCCGATTTTCGGGAATTTTCAGTGGTCACGAAATTTAAAGATAGGTTGACTCTTTCATATAGCCCCGTAAGTGGTACCTTTCACCTAGCTGAACACATTTTTTAGGTTAGATTAGATAACACTGTACAACAAAATGGAGGTGAAAGTCTGGGGCACGGAAAATTCCTCTTGGGGAAGAAAGGCCTTGGTGAGTATATTATGAAACCCGAAGGACAGATCCGCCGTGAGTCGAACTTCCGCGTTATGGCGTGATGAAATTTTTGTTAGAGACCCTGTGGACCATCAGGAATTAGCTTTATATCTTTGTTCACTGCTGCTTAAGTGCTCTACAAAAACAACAAACAAAGATATAATGCTAATTCATGATGGCTTACAGGGTCTCTTGCAAAAACTTCATCACGCCATAACGCGGAAGCTCGACTCACGGCGCATCTGTCCTTCGGGGTTTTTAATATACACACACCAAGGGTTTTCATCTCCAAAAGGAATTATCTCTGCCCCAACATTTGTGTTCACGGTGTAATTTAAGCAATAGTGGGAGGCAGTAGGAGTCTATCCGTTGTCGAAAAGTTGTTCCACCTAAAATTGTGAAAGGACCCTAATTATTCCATTTGAATTAAGACTATTTTATGGTGGAGGGTATAAAAAGTTCGGCCCGGCCGAACTTAACGACTTTTTACTTGTTATTTATAAATTAACTTTCTTGTGTTCCTTTTTTGTTGCCTTGCTTGCCTGCATACAGTTGAAAGTTTGAAATTTACAATACCCAGCCAGCATTTTTTGAAAATTTTAATCAAATTCGAGTCTTTTTTGATCCGACTGCACGATTAAAAAGCTGGAATATGAGCTCATTTTCTGATCATAAATGACTCCTTTGTCGGTAGGAAAACATAACCTAAGGCGACTCTTCTAAACAAATCCGAAATGAGTCTTCCTCTGCATTAGTTTCGAATCATTTTTGCCCATTTTCTGATTGTATATAAAGTCTTTTTCGAGTCGTATTTTAATCATTTATTGGTGATTTGTTGATTAATTTGGGACTCTTTTTCGAGTCTTTTTTGAGTCATGTTGATAATCGTTTATGAGTCTTTAGGGAGTCATTTATGAGTCTTTTTATTAGACGAAAACGTTAAAAGAATTTTCTTTTTATTCTTCTTTTTTTTTGTTCTTTCCTTTGTTGTGTTGTCTTTTCTGCTTTGCTATGACTTTTAATTATCCCCTTTACCTGAACATGTGTTGTGTTTGTCTATACCCTTAATATTATACGTTACATTTATATCAAAGTTTTGTAGAAAGTGTATATGAGAATTATTTTCAACAAAACAAAAGTAAAACAAAGCAATTAGTTTTTAATCACCTAACTGTTCAAAATATGATAAGAAGATACATAATTATAATCACTTTTCAAACACCTGCACGACCCTTTTTTGATTAAGCACTTTTCAATCTTCCAGATGATCAAAATGTGACAATAAATAACAAAAAATGGTCACATTTTAAACACTTCAATGACTAATTTGTGATTGCTACACATTTATTGTTGTATTTTTAATTAAACTCTTTTTAATCACTACAGGGAGTCACTTTCGAGTCCCTTTCTGATCATACAAGCGACTTAATCAGTTTTTGATCACCAAAAGGACTCTAAAAAGACTCCTCAATGTGATTTTTGAAAAAACAGTCTTCCAAATGCTAGCTGGGCAGTCTTCCAAATGCTAGCTGGGTATTTATTGGTTGGTAAGACCAGACAATATATCATTGTGTCAGTGTGAGTGTAGAGTGCTAGTTGTTGGGTTGTATTTAAATTAACAAAGTTTTCTGAGGTGAGTAGGGGTATGATGTGTCTACAACGGAAATCAGGAAATACTAGAAGAATTTTTATATCCTATACCACAATGTGGAAAAGGTTATTATAAGTTTGTTTTGGTAAAAATTCATGTAACACCGCGAAATATTCGTCGGAGACCCCCAATGTGGTATACCAATCTTCATATCTCGACGAGATAAAGCGATTTTGAGATGTGTGTCTGTCCGTCCGTCCGTCCGTCTGTCCATTATAAATTGTAAACACGCTCCAGGCCGCAATTATGGACCGATCGTCACGAAATTTTGTATGAAGGTCGGGTTCACATCAGAATAGATCCCTATTCTTATTGGTGATGATCGTGAAATATTTAGCGGGTGAAATGGACCAAAAACATAATATTTTTCTAATTTTCTAGCGACTCTGTAGGTCTCAATAATAGTCCGATCAACGCGTAATTTTAAATAAGGTAAGAGTATATCACAAAGGAGAAGCTTGCAATTTGAGATGGCGATTGGATAATATTTAGAGGGTTAAATGGACCAAAACTTTTGTGTGAAAATGTTTAATATACAGCTTATATCTTAATTCCTGGTAGTGACATTCCGGACAAGTGAGATATACTTGAAAGTGGAACGCTTGACCTTTCAATTGATGCCAATTATGTTGGTGTGCATGATCAGATAACAGAGTTACAGCCTAATATATTATATGGAAAAAAATTACTGACCTTTCCTCTGATGTAAATTGCAATAAAGTTTTTGGTAGATAACGGGCCTGCTGCCTAATATATAATGGGTTCTGTGTAGAGAACCACATTTTTATCCCATGCTACATATTGTCTCTCCCAAAGTTTATGTAACACCACGAAATATTCGTCCTAGACCCCTTAGTTGGTATGCCAAAATTCATATCTCGACGACATAAAGCGATTTAAACAAGCTTAAGGCCGCAATTATGGACCGATTGTAACGAATTTTTTAAGGAGGTTGGGTTCGGCCAGCATGGAAATGATTAGTTTTTGGTGATGATCGTGAAATGTTCAGGGGATGAAAAACAAAATTTTAACCAATTTTGTAGCGGCTCTGTAGGTCAAAATAATAACCCGCACATTTTTAAACAAAGTTTGAGTTTATGATGAAGAAGAAGCGTACAAACCAACGTGAAGATCAGATAACACTTAGCGGGTTAAATGGACTGAAACTTTTGTGTGAAATTGGTAAAAATTTCTATAACGTAGCGGTTAAACAAAGGGAGTAGTAGTACTACATAAGTGGGTTTCATTACATTTCACGGTGTGCCTTAACCAAATTTAAATGGAAGGTGCTTACACCTGGGAAATTTTTGCTGAAACTACAATGCTCATAGATGAGAAATATCAAGAAACAAAAAAATCGCCGGAGGGATTTTCAAATAAATGGCGATTTAAGTTCACATTTTTAGAGGTTCTTTAGGTATTCACGATTTTGCTTGGAAACCGCGAGTAATATGTAAACGGGCCTAAAGAAAATGTTGAAGCTGTGAAAATTCTCCACAAGATTGACCTTCATGATATTTTCGTAGGTTTTACAGTTTTTGAGATATAGAAGTTCAAATTAAGACAATGTACTGACTGTATCGCCTCCTTGTAAAACAATATCATGCTCAGTGGCCTTAAATAACTTTTGATGAAAACCGCTTACACATGGGAAGATTTCGCGGATTCTGAAACAGCAATGTTCATAGATAAAAAAATAAAAAAAAAAACAGAAAAAATCGCCGGAGGGATTTTTAAATAAATCGCGACCAAAATTCACAATTTTTGTTTCAAATTTTTAGGTTTTTATCTTAAGTCTTCAAGATTTTGCTTGGAAACCACAAGTCATATCAAAATAGGACTAAAGAAAATGTTGAAGCTGTAAAAATTCTCTACAAGATTTGATGATTTATTTCTTCCTAGGTTGTACCATTTTCAAGATATATAAGTTTAATTTGGGAAATTGCAATAATGACCTTGTTTTATAAGGAGGCGATACAGTCAGTGCATTGTCTCAATTTGAACTTCTATATCTCAAAAACGGTAAAACCTACGAAAATATTATAAAGATCAATCTTGTGGAGAATTTTCATAGCTACAACATCTTCTTTAGCCCCATTTACATACGGCTCGCGGTTTCCAAGAAAAATTGTGAAGACTTAAAGAACCCCTAAAAATGTGAACTTAAATCGCGATTTATTTGAAAATCCCTCCGGCGATTTTTTGGTTTCCTGACATTTCTCATCTATGAGAATTGTAGTTTCAGAATCTGCAAAAACTTCCCAGGTGTAAGCACCTTAAATTTAAAATAAGTTAAAGCGCACCGTGATTTTAGTTTGTGTGAACTAAGTTTTCCTTTCCTGCTACAAAAATGTCTTTGTCATGCTAGATAACTTTTTGGTTTTGGTCATAAGTATTATACATTACATCTCTGATATTTGATAATTAAATTTTCACAGTCATTGAAAAGAAGTTCCGTGGAGAGCGATTGTCCAGTGATAGTGGCATAGGGTATCCCATGGTCGGCTCCGTCCGACTATAGACTTTTCTTACTTGTTTTAACCTCTCAAAGGGGGATTTTGCGAAATTTTCTAGACCTTGAGCATGTATAAGATATCTCAAATAATATATTTAGAATGACTATAAGGTATTTTATATAATTTTTACCACAGTCTGTAAGGAATAATATTCCATAGACCGTTAATGTGTGAAATGAAGAAATATAGGTGTCATATGGGCTCTCATATGTTCGATTTGACGTGGTCCAAAATAATACAATGATGGGAGTAACTCCTGCTTTGGTGACTTTACGGTATTAATCCTAGAAAATGACATAAATAGCTGTATCATGAATGACCATAACAAATCCAGTTATAACGAAGGACCATCAATAAGATATTTATAGTGTCCAAACACAGCGACAATTTGGATAAAAATTGTACAGATTTCTTTTATTCAGAGACTCATAGTGAAATTTGATTTGGATCAATTCTTTTTTTAACAATATCCCCAAAAAGTGAAGGTATTTTTTAGATTTTGTTTAGATAACAGTCCAAAATTTAAACAAATAATTTCATCCAAAAATGTATAAATTTGTAATCTTATTTTCTAAGGAAAATAATATACCTAGGTATATAGTTTATTCTGAAACTCACAGTAAAATTTCAAATAGAATTTTTCTTCTTTTGACATTTTTCACCTTGAACCAAGTTTCATATTACTTCCATGCACTCAAGGAGGAGTACTTTCTCCATTACTTTGGCCCCTAGTGATCAATTAAATGCTCCAAGAATTTGACAGACTTCGCATTAAAACAACCGCGTACGCCGATGACGTTGTTTTGATGATAAGTGGGAAATTCTCTCAGACCATATCGTATGTCATGTAAGGAGCCCTTATCAAGTTAGGTGGGCCCATCGGAACGGACTAGGGGTAAATCCCTCTAAAACAGAGCTGGTCCTTTTCACAAGGAAGAGGAAAATTGATGCATTCACTCTTACTTACTTACTTAGCTGGCCCATTACAGAACATTTGTTCTATAGGCCGAACTAAGAAAAGATCTCCAATTCTCTCTATTTGTTGCTTCGCTTTCTGGAATACCGCGCCTTTTCATCTCATCATCCACTTGTTTGCGCCACCTATTCCTTGGCCTGCCAATTCTGCGTGCACCGCCAAGCGGTCCGTGTTTATACACCTTTTTAGCGGGGTCATCATCGCTCATTCTTATGATATGGCCTAGCCAACGCAATCGCTGCATCTCGATACGTTTAACAATATTGATGTCGTTGTACAGCAGATACAGCTCGTGGTTCATGCGACGTCGATATTCACCGTTAACGCAGATTGGTCCGTAGATCTTTCGAAGAATTTATCTCTCAAACACACCAAGCACTGCCATGTCTGCTTGCGCAAGTACCCAGGCTTCGGAGCCATACATCAGCACGGGTAGTATCAGTGTTTTGTAGAGCGTTATTTTTGTTTGACGAGATGTGGCTTTGTTTTTAAAGTGCTTACTTAAACCAAAGTAGCATCTGTTGGCCAATATAATTCTTCTTTTTATTTTACAACTGATGTCGTTTGTTGTGTTTACGGAGGTGCCGAGGTAGACGAAGTCTTTTCCTACCTCAATATTATAGGAACCAACTTCAACAGTTGGTCCGAGCTCAATGGACGCATTGCGCGTGGACACCATCGACTTGGTCTTCTCACCGTTTACCGCCAGACCCACTTTAGCAGATTCTCCTTCGACCTTCATAAAGGTATCAGTTACTTCTTTTACTGATCGGCCTATGATGTCTATATCATCAGCATAAGCAAGTAACATTTGACTATTGGTGTAGATTGTGCCACTTCTTTTCACACGAAAGGCTGTCTCCTTGTCTGAAACCTCTTTTGGTACCAAACTCTTCGGAGAGGTTCTTTCCTATTTTAACTGAGGACCTGGTGTCAGTTAAAGTCATTTTGCAAAGACGGATGAGCTTTGCGGGGATACCAAATTCAGACATGGCTTAGAATACCTTTGAACGCAGCGGGCTGTCGAAGGCTGCTTTATAATCGACAAAAAGGTGGTAGGTGTCGACCTGCATCTCTTGGGTCTTCTCCAGGATTTGCCGCAGGGTAAATATCTGGTCAATGGTGGACTTGCCAGGTCTAAAGCCGCATTGGTATGGTCCAATTATCTCGTTGACCATAGGCTTTAGTCGTTCGCACAATATCCCTGACACAATATCCTTGTAGGCAATAGGGAGTAGACTTATGGCCCCTATAGTTAGAGCATACAGTCTTATCTCCCTTCTTGTGGACGGGGCACAGGATACTCAGGTTCTAATCGTCGGGTACTCGTTCTTCCTGCCAGATGGTGCTAACTAGCTGATGAATACACCTTATCAGCGTGTCGCCTCCGCTTTTGAACAGCTCGGCTGGTAAGCCATCTGGACCATCAGCTATCATGGAAAAGAAATGCCGAAAAACGCGCCAAGAGAGGACTAATAGCACTGTACACTTGCAAGAACTCCATTGGTAAGAGTTGGGTACTGAGACCACAAGTCATACACTGGGTTTTTATGACAGTCGTACGCCCAATTCTCACCTATGGAGCTCTAGTTTGGTGGAGTGCCCTAGGCAAGAAATCATATCTGCATGAAATAAACAGAGTCCAAAGAGCAGCATCAATGCTCATAACTGGTGCTGCTAGGAGCACTCCACAGGCAGCCCTTAACGTGCTGTTGGATCTTACTCCGTTAGATCTCATTGTAGAGGAGCAGGCATCTAAGAGCGCTTTACGTCTCAAGGAGCTCAACCAGTGGTGCGGCTCCCAACAGGGCCACGCTGCGATTCTCAACCGAACGAATGTGCCAACAAGCAAGGAGCATTTATGGTGATTTAAATGAACTTCGAGCAAATAGTTGTGCACATTCCCAACAGAGAAGCCTGGACCCACAACACTCCACCACTAGACGGTATAGAGGTCTATACCGATGGATCTAAGATGGAAAATGGAACAGGGGCAGCTGTATACAGCGACATTCTCAACCCTTCAACTCTCTTTTAAGTTGAATAAAGAGTGTAGCGTTTTTCAAGCAGATATTTTTGCAATCAAAAAAGCTGCAGAACTAATAAGAACATTAAAGGCTACATCGATGGACCGGTGACTATATACGTCGATAGTCAGGCGGCCCTCAAATCACTAATGTCCTATTCCATCAAGTCTGCAGTTGTTTTGGACTGTATAAAAGTATTAAGTGACCTAAAATCAGCAGTAACACTGTGTTCGGTCCCAGGTCACTGCAATATTGTGGGAAATGAAATGGCGGATGAATTGGCACGCCGCGGATCAGAGTCACAAGATATCATAATCGAAAACTCAGTCAAGCCACCCTTGTGTTACTTCATGCGGCTGTTAGAACAGGCCTATCGGAATAAGGCTAGTCAGATTTGGCAAAACGAACCTGGTTGTAGGGTTTCCAAAGCAATCTGGCCACACCTTTCCAAACGCAGAACATCATCTCTACTTTCATTGAAAAAGATCGAACTCAGACTAACAGTTGGTCTAATCACAGGTCACTGCAACATCAGAGCAATGCCTTATAAATGGGATAGAACCGAAGGCGCCGACTACTGCAGACTTTGTGAGGATGAGGAGGAATTAGAGACAATCGAACATTTACTGTGCCGCTGTCCAATGCTCACGAGCAAAAGACTACGGATAACGGGTGAACGCACGATGCAGTCTTTCTCACTCTTCTGTGAAACCGAACCAAAAAGTCTTCTTCTTTTTGCCAAGAGTCTAAAATGGCTGCAGCAAGAAGAATTGGCAGTACCACGATGAACAATTAAGCTTTCTTTCCCAGCTTCTATTTCAATTCTATCCTCCTAAATATTTCCCTTTCTTCTACAACATCATATTCTATTTCTCTCCTTTCAGCAATCCTTTCAGCAAACAACACTCCCCTCCCCCCCCAGGATGAACACAATGGACCATAAGGCCTCCGAGTGGAGTGACCGTCGATTACGTCGACGGTTACGCGTCCTTTAACCTAACCTAACCTACTTTCATGCACCAACTTGAAAAAAGAAGGAAAAAAACTCACCAAAAAATTGGGAAATATTTTCATGTTTTTTCAGCAAAATTGAAACTTTCATTTCTTTGGTAACCCATAGTGAAATTTGACGAAGAATGTTTCTGTCTTTAACGTCATCTCTCTATAATTATGTTTTGTGGGACAATTTTGAATAAACTCAGATGAAGTGCGACATTAACTCTAAAACGTGTTTTGCATTTTTTAGAGATTTCTGGCGATTAGATAAGATTTACAGATTTGGTGTATTCTGAGACATATAGTAAAATTTTATGGCGAACAATTTTGTGGAATATTTGGAGTTGATATGATCACATTTTAAAGGAGTTTTTGAAAGATTTTCGAAAAAGGACCCCTTTGATGACTTGCATAAGGGTTAACATTTTATCAAAAATATTCCACGCATCCTCCTCTAAAAATTTGCCAAAGATACTATATGTATACCTAAAATGCAAGGATTCCAATAAATTTTAACACGAATATTTCAAAAAAAACTAGAAATGGGCGGAACTTGCCCCGCCTACTTTGGTTACTTTCCAATGTAAACTTTAAAAACGCCGATACACGTGTCTCATATTTTTAAACTCTACTTTCACAATCTACTCAGTTTTCCTTCTCATTTTTTTTGTTGTCGCACAGTGAAATGGATGTAAGCCAACATTTTAGAATGTTTCGAGAGCCTTAAAAAACATTTTCATGAATTTTATCCAAGAAAACTACGAAACTTTTTTTTAGAGTTTCTTCATCTGAAAGAACATAATAAAATCTGCTTTCTGAATTTTAATTTGAAAAATACCACGAAGTTTTGAGGGAAAATGGCCGTATACGAAAACCCTCTTTTTATAAAAGCGTTTTGCGGTGCCAACTCGAAGACTAGACAGATTGCCATATATTTCTGTGGTCTTATCAAGAACTTCAAAATCTATTCCTTCATCTATAGATTTTGTAAAAAATATTACATTTTACGGAAATGGTGGAAAGAAAAGGTCAAAATATTAATGTTTGGGCTTAAAAAACTAACGTTTTTGTCTTAAACGGGCTTTCTAGATTTTTATAGAACCATCTAATAATTAAGATTTTATCTAATTTTATGTAAAAGCTCTTCAAAATAGCCCTTTATGAGAAGACACTAAATGCCCAAATAAAATTCGAATATCAAGAACTTTACTTTTGCTTGCAAAAAATCAAAGCGTCAATTGGACCAAATTGGTTGCCCCGCATACTTTTTAATCGACATGTTTATAATATTGGGGAAATACCGGAAGTTGGAGAGCGGTATTGCCCATCTTCGAACTGAAACTAAGTTTCAACAAATTATGACGAAGGCCAAATTTTGAACCAAATCGGTTGATTAACTCTCGAACTGAGTTATCGTGCTCTTCAACAACTACTCGTACACACGGTGTCATAGGGTTCTTTTGCACCTTTCAGCCTATATTCTTAGGAAGTATTGATTTGCTCCTGATGAAACTTGTACCGTCGTATGGGGGGCAGTGAATACAAGTCGCTACAACAAAATCAAAGCTTTTCGAGAGCCGGTCCTAAACTGAACGTTTCCGAAATTTTGTGTGTGAAGAGGGAGCGGACCGATTGGAACCTCATCTAAGTCTGGTAGAAATTTCACGATGTGAAAAGTATGGAAGAAATCGGTTACTCCCTTCAAGTGTCATCGTGCGGTCAAATTTTCCGAATATTTTCGAACTTTTGTGGGGGAGGTACCGGAAGGGATGGACGATATAACCCATATTCGAACATAAACTAAGTTTGAACAAAAATATGATTTTTAGAAAATTGTTCGCACAAAATTTGTGTATTTGGATACAGATTTCTGTGAAGCTTTGTAGACTACATTCACGACACATATATCAAATAACTCAGAATCGCGAGTTCTACAATCCTATATATGATTTTTTGAAAAACCTGTTTGCGGAACGAAATTGAAAGAAATGTTCAAAAAAACACTTAAAATCTGGCTTCCAAATGTCAGCATCATTTAATGGTAGACCGCAGATCAAAATAATGGTCGTAGACCCATACTTATATATATACCAAAATGAATGTCTCGACGAGCTGAGTCGATCTGGCTATGTGTGTCCGTCCGTCAGTCTGTCCGTCTGTCCATCTAAACCTTGTAATGACGCTACAGGTCGCAATTTTAATCGGATCGTCACGAAATTTCGGATGTTGATGGGGGTCCCGGAGGGGAAGAAGCCTATTGATTTTGGTGATGGTCGGATAACATTTAGGGCCGGAATGGGCAAAAAACTTATTTGGATAAAAAGACAACGTTTTTTTCCAAAGCGAATATCTCAGCTTCTATAAGGGGTATACCAAAAGCAGAAAGTGATAATGAAAGTAGAAAATATCACCTTTCTAATGATGAAGTAGGTTCCCGTAGGTGATCAAACAAACAAGATATCGCAATAGTCGCAAATAAAACCCAACTTTTAATTTTTGCGATTTTAATAATAATGACGGATATCACACCTTTGGTTGGGGACCATCTAAAAGCAAAGCCTGACTGAGAAAGTAGAAAATCCCATCTTTAAAATTATGCAAAGTAGGTTGGCCTAGGTGGTAAAATAATAGAGATATCGCAATAGTCGGTAATACATCCCTTTTTTCCACTTTTTGTGCAATCACACTACAGGTCGGAATTTTGATCGGATCATCACGAAATTTTCTCACAGAAATAGAAGAAGCCTATTGATGTTGGTGATGTCGATAGTAGTCAAATATAAAATTAAATATTAATTATTTTGGTTCAGTTCGCCTTAAGTCATTTGGTATAAAAGCCAGATAAGTGAAAACTTTCGTATCTCCCTAAAAGAAATGTTTTCGAGTGAAAAGATAAAGCACAAAGGTAGTGGTGTAGGGTATCACATAGTCGGCCCGGTATCGACTATAGCCTTTTCTCACTTGTTTAACATAAGCAAATTAACTTTTAAGGCCAATATTTTTGCCAAGTCTAAAATCATTTTAATTTTACCCAAAAGCATTTAATTTGTATTATATACAGCCACAATTCTCGAGTTATAAAAGGGTAAACCTTGACTTCAGCATGTTAAATTTTCAAAAATATTGCCCATATACCCTCGTAAGCATAAATGCTGCGGGTATAAAATAAATGCCACACACTCACATTTTTAATGGCTTCCTATTTTTTAAGTAGCTCACTATTTACATTAAATTATTTCCTTATTTAAATTGGTTTCTCTTTGCGATAACCGCCTTATATCCCCCTTCTTCTTTTTTAGCCAACAACTGAGATCAATTAAACCATTTCTCACGTATTAAATACGAACATAAAATAATGGCATTTCCTATTGCACGTTCTTAATTTGCCACAAAACTATTAATGCTAATGTTCGTGGTTAACATTTTCCATAGAATTTTTTCCATTTTCCCATTGCAAAAGAATGGCATAGAAACAAGCGTTCATCAATAAAAACAAATTGTTAAAAAATTTACAAAAAAAAACCTTTCTATAAAATTAAAACATTTGTACCAAATGTTAGACGGACATTTCTTCCCTTTTTGATTTTATCGAATGGGCAATAGAAAAACACTAAAATTTGTATGCATTAAAAGGGGTTTTATGTCCCGTTTTTCCTATTTTTCCAACTATGTTGCAGAAAAGGGTATGGTCTATGCCAGTAAATACATTTTATTATTTGAAAAAGGATGAAAAAGAACAAGTAACAAGTAAAAAAGTATCAGTCGGCTTTGCCGACAGAGATATACCCTCAGCCTGTGTATATTGAAAAATTACATATGTATTTAGTGTGTTTTAAAAATTTTGGGCGTTTGAACCGACAAAAATGTTGATTAGAATTAAAGATCACAATTTTTGCGGAGGAGATACTGAAAGGAATGGATCGACATTGACCGTTATGGAAGTGGATCTCCAGCCACAACATATGGTGCCATAGGGGGTTTTTACACTCTTCGGGCGGTTTGCTCAAGAAGTATGGACTTGCCCCTAAAAAAACTTTTCCCTTCGTAATTGAGGCAGCGAATGCAAGTTGCTTCAACAAAAATCAAAGTAATTCGATAGCAGATCTTAAAGTGAACTTATCCGAAATTTTGTGTGGGAGGTACCGGATGGAGTGGACAAATATAGTCCATATTTAAACCTGATCTATATCTGGTAGATATATTAGGATGTGTAAAGTATAGATTAATTCGGCCACACTCTTCAATAGTTACCGTACTAACAATTTTTCCGAACATTTTTGAACTTTTGTGGGGGAGGTACCCGAAGGAGTGGACCGATATGGCTTATCTTCAAACTTAAACTATGTTTGGACAAAATATTACTAAGGCCATATTTTGGACCGAATCGGCAGATCCGTTTATTATCTTGAGCTCCAACCACCTTACACGGTGTCATAGGGGTTTTTTGCAACTTTCATGCTATTTTCTCAGGAAGTATGGACTTGCCCCTGATGGAACTTGTACCGTCGTATGGAGGGTAGTGAATACAAGTTGCTAAAACAAAAATCAAAGCGATTCGAGAGATGGCCCTAAACTGAACTTTTCCGAAATTTTGTGTGGGAGGTACCCGAAGGAGTGGACCTATTGAGACCATATTGGAACCTCATATTACCCTTGTAGAAAGTTTACGCTATACAAAGTATGGACCAAATCGGTCACTCCCTTCAAGAGTTATCGTGCGCACAAACTTTCCGAACATTTTCGAACTTTTGTGGGGGAGGTACCGGAAGGAGTGGACCGATGTAGGTCATCTTCGAACTTAAACTAAGTTTGGGCAAAATATTACAAAAGCCAAAATTTGAACCGAATCGGTTCATCCGTTCGAGAGTTATCGTGCGCTCCAGCCAGCAGGACAGACAGACAGACAGACAGACAGACGGACGGACAGGGCTAGATCGACTCCAAATTGTCTGAAACACATTTCGTCCAAACATACTTGGGGTCTAAAACCATTATTTCGATGAGGCACATTTTCATCGTATCAAAGTGTATATACCCTCCATAGCCTAAAGGCTGAGGGTATAAAAAAGCATTAAGTTCGGCCGGGCCGAACTTTTCATACCCTCCACCATAAAATATTCATTCCTGTCCCCAACTTTAAGTGAGTACGTTAAAATGTCAGATAATGTACATAAAATGCTTCATTCGGGAGGCCCTTTTTTATGGTGCCTATATCTACTTGTTGACAATTTTTGGTGGGCTAGAAATTGGGAGGTACTGTTATATAGGGGCTATAATAAAAAATGGGCCTATGTTGACAGTTTTTGATGGGAGCCTTTAATGTCAAATAACTCCTAGTTCGGTTAAAAAATTTAGCTAGAATCCTCAAAATATCGAAAATCGGTACATAACGTGGGAACTTCAAATGTCATTAACAGCTAGTTCGGAGGTATCTGGGCTATACGAAAATATGAACTTAAATGAACAATTTTTGTTGCAGAATTTTTGTTGACTTTTAAATTTCAAATTACAGAAAGTTCGCCCAAAAAATAAAGCTAAGGTACGGAAAATCGGGAGGTTTGTTTTGGGGCTATACAAAAACATGGACCTACGTTCGGTTAAACATTTTAAGTAAAATCCTCAAAGTACCGAAAATCGGGAAGTATCGTTATATTGGGGCTATGTTGAAAATTGTTGATGCAGATGTGTGGTGACCACTACAACCTTCAAATGTCAAATTACAGTTAGTTCTGTTAAAAATTGTAGCTAAAATTGCCAAATTACTGAAAATTGGGAGGTACCGTTACATGGGAGCTATATCCGAAATTACTGCTAGTTCGGTTTAATATTGTAGCTAAAATCATCAAATTACTGAAAATCGGGAGGTACCGTTATGTGGGGGCTTTCTTGACAATTTTTGGTGGAGAGGTGTGGTGACCACTAAGAATTTCAAATTACAGATAATTCGGTTAAAACTTGTTGGTAAAATTCTCAAAATACCTGAAATCGGGCGGTAACGTTATATGGGAGCTATTCCAAAACATGGACCTATGTCCACAAGTTATATAAGTTTATTGACATTTAAGAACCCTAAATGTCAATTGATAGCTAAATCGGTCTGAAAATGTAGCTAAAAACGTCAAAATACCGTAAATCGGGGGTTACCGTTATATGGGGGCTATACCAAAACGTGGACCTATGTCCACAAATTTTGTTATATAAGTTTATTGACACTAAGAACCCTAAATGTCAAATTATAGCTAAATCGGTCTGAAAATGTAGCTACAAACGTCAAAATACCGCAAATCGGGGGGTACCGTTATATGGGGGCTATACCAAAACGTGGACCTATGTCCACAAGTTTTGTTAAATAAGTTTAATGACACTTAAGATCCCTAAATGTCAAATTATAGCTACATCGGTCTGATAATGTAGCTAAAAACGTCAAAATACCGTATATGGGGGGTACCGTTATATGGGGGCTATACCAAAACGTAGACCTATGTCCACAAGTTTTGTTATATATATTTATTGACACTTATGAACCCTAAATGTCAAATTATAGCCAAATCGGTCTGAAAATGTAGCTAAAACCGTCAAAATACCGTAAATCAGGGGTACCGTTATATGGGGGCTATACCAAAACGTGGACCTATGTCCACAACTTTTGTTATATAAGATTATTGACATTTAAGATCCCTAAATGTCAAATTATAGCTAAATCGGTCTGAAAATGTAGCTACAAACGTCAAAATACCGCAAATCGGGGTGTACCGTTATATGGGGGCTATACCAAAACGTGGACCTATGTCCACAAGTTTTGTTAAATAAGTTTAATGACACTTAAGAACCCTAAATGTCAAAATATAGCTAAGTCGGTCTGAAAATGTAGCTAAAACCGTCAAAATACCGTAAATCGGGGGGTACCGTTATATGGGGGCTATCCCAAAACGTGGACCTATGCCCACAACTATTGTTATATAAGTTTATTTTAAGAACCTTAAATGTCAAATTTTAGCAACATCGGTCTAAAAATGTAGCTGAAAAACGTCAGAATACCGCAAATAGGGGGGTACCGTTATATGGGGGCTATACCAAAACGTGTACCTTTGTCCACAACTTCTAATATATAAGTTTATTAACACTTAAGAACCCTAAATGTCAAATTATAGCTACATCGGTCTGATAATGTAGCTAAAAACCTCAAAATACCGTATATGGGGGGTACCGTTATATGGGGGCTATACCAAAACGTAGACCTATGTCCACAAGTTTTGTTATATATATTTATTGACACTTATGAACCCTAAATGTCAAATTATAGCCAAATCGGTCTGAAAATGTAGCTAAAACCGTCAAAATACCGTAAATCGGGGGTACCGTTATATGGGGGCTATACCAAAACGTGGACCTATGTCCACAACTTTTGTTATATAAGATTATTGACATTTAAGATCCCTAAATGTCAAATTATAGCTACATCGGTCTGATAATGTAGCTAAAAACGTCAAAATACCGTATATCGGGGGGTACCGTTATATGGGGGCTATACCAAAACGTGGACCTATGTCCACAACTTTTGTTATATAGGTTTATTGATACTTAAGAACCCTAAATGTCAAATTATAGCTAAATCGGTCTAAAAATGTAGCTAAAAACGTCAAAATACCGCAAATCGGGGGTACCGTTATATGGGGGCTATACCAAAACGTGGACCTATGTCCACAAGTTTTGTTATATATATTTATTGACATATAAGAGCCCTAAATGTCAAATTATAGCCAAATCGGTCTAAAAATGTAGCTAAAAACGTCAAAATACCGTAAATCGGGGGGTACCGTTATATGGGGGCTATACCAAAACGTGGACCGATATAGCCCATCATCGAACTTGACCTGCCTGCAAACAAAAGACGCATTTTCCCAAAATTTCAGCGTCCTCTCTCCATTTTTGTGGATGCTAGAGTGATTACCACAGACGGACGGACGGACGGACGTGCTCAGATCGACTTAGAATTTTACCCTGATCAAGAATATATATACTTTATAGGGTCGCAAATGAGTATTTCAATGCGTTACAAACGGAAAAACAAACTTAATATACCCTCCATACTATGGTGGAGGGTATAAAAAAAAAATAATAATGTATAAAAATACATATTGGGTGCCAATAATGTTAATCTTACATACATTCATATTCCCACAAACATTTAAGAGAGGACTGGAGATACCTCTCTCACATCAATAGGAGCATCCCGATTCAATGAAATAGGACCTATTTTTTGTAGCCGAATACCTTATGACACCACTTTTAGAGAAATTTTACATGGCTGAAGTTCTCGGATTTTGTCGCCTTAATTGCGATCCTTGGCCACGGTAACTTTGTCTGGGTCTCACGTGTATTCAGGGTATTGTGGTGACACAATTGTGTAATGATAGTCTTAACAAGTAAACTACATTGTTACCATAACATATTGTTACCATATAATATTCTGAACTAAAATGGAATAATTAGTTTCCTGTTAGGTGAAATTGTTAGGCCTAAATTAGGCTAAAAATATATCTACAAGTTTCTTCAATCTGTTATTACCTTTATATGGGGGATATGCCAAAAAACATGGACTTACATATGTGAACGATTTTTGATGGATTTGTTTCTGAGAACTTCAAATGTCAAATTACAGCTAGTTCGGTTAAACATTTTAGCTAAAATGTCAAAATACCGAAAATCGGGGGCTACAGTTATATGGAGGCTATTTGAAACCATGGACCTATATTGACGATTTTAGGTGGGGAAGTTTCAGAACCACTGAGAACCTAAAATGTCAAATTACAGCTAGTTCGGTTAAAAAAATGTACCTAAAATCCCCAAAATACCTTAAATCAAGAGGTATTTCAGATAATTCGGTCAGAAAATGTAGCTAAATGCCACAGAGTACCGAAAATCGGGAGGTACGGTTATATGGGGGCTATATCAAAACATGGACATATGTTGTCGATTTTTAGTGAAGAAGTTTCTTGACCACTGAGAACCTCAAGTGTGAAATTACAGCTAGTTCGGTTAAAAACGTTAGCTAAAATCCTCAGAATACAGAAAATCTGGAGGTACCTCTATATATGGGGCCTATATCAAAATATGGATCTATGTTGACGATTTTTTGTTGAGAAGTTTTCTGACCACAAAGTTTACAGATAGTTCGGTTAAAAAATGTAATTAAATCCCTCAAAATACAGCAAATCTGGAGGTACCTTTATATGGGGCCTATATCAAAACATGGACCTATGTTGACGACTTTTAGTGAAGAAGTTTCGTGACCACTGAGACCCTCAAATGTCAAATTACAGATTAAAACCAGCCGTTCTCATTCCAATCAATGAAAGTGCATTTACGTGCAATGGAGTCATGAGTCGGAAGAATATCATAGTCGCAGCGGTGCAGAAAACCTAGCTCAAAATGAACTGCAGCTTACAGCGTAGTGATGGTTACAACGTACTGAGGAAGGATCGCACCAAGAGTGGAGGTGGATATTAGCTTTCCTACTACACCAGTCTGTTCAATACAGACCTACCTCGCTTGTGTCTGGTCCTAATGACGCGTACATGGAATGTTTGGGGTAGCAGTCAGGTGTGGAACAGCCGAGGTGGAGTTGCTAATCGTATACATCTCGCAGAAATAGCTTTACTCCAGGTTACAGACCCAACATTTTCACGCTTCTGGTCTTGGGGGACTTTAATGGTCATCATGAGTTGTGGCGTTCGGTCCTCGGAAACGACCAGAGGGATATAGCTCTGGCTGAACAGATTGATAGCTCTACGTATTGCACGGTCAATGAGGACGCCCATACCAGAATTAGCGGAGAGTGTCATAGTTCGCCGGACATAACCATGGGGTCACCTGGTCTGAAAAATGACGTCACGTGGCAACCCGTCGTTTCTCTTGAATTAGACCATCTACCCAAAATTATATCCATTAGCAGACCGACCGATTTCATCTGCTCTGAACGCCGCATTTCCGTCAATCATGCGAAAGCTAATTGGCCTATTTTCAGAGAGTTCATTAACCACGGTTTCAGAGATCTGCCCAATCCTTTTGACGTTCGGCTAGCAGAAATAACGTTCCTGGACATCATCACTGCTGCAGCCGCACGTCATATACCTGCTGGTCAAATACCCGAAGTACCCAAAGAATCAAGGAGCTGACACTGGAATATAAAAGGTTGGTCGGTGAACATAAGCGGAAGAAGTGGTTAAATCATTTGCAGAGTTTTAGCAGCAACGGTTAGTTCACTCTCGACAGTAGGAAGATAGGACCTCAGTCACGTTTGGCGACGTTACGGTAAATGATTCGAAGAGGTGCGCAGTTTGTCGAGCACCCCGATAGTGACAGGGCGAAGATAAGAGTATAACGTCCCATCAGATCTCTTCCTGTCGAGGATGAACATCACAATTTACAATGTTCTACAGAAATCGTCTTAAAACGATTTGACTTAGCACATACTGTCCCAGTAGCACCCTAAACCCACTTGAAATTCAGTTACGTAAGTTTTTACGCTTGCAATAATGGGTCACCATCCCAGAATTCAACCCGCCATAACACAAAGGTTCGACTCACGGCGGATCTGCCCTTCAGGGTTCTGTATGTCCACACCAAGGGCTTTCACCTCCAAAAATAATTTTCCACCCCCCAGGTCATGATCATAATTTTTTTTCACGCACAGAAATGTATCCTCACAAACGTTAAGAAACGGTTCAAAAATACGGTTTTTTTGTTCCAGCACAATAACCGCTTAAAACGTCTAATGCATATTAGTCATATCTGTTGGACAATTTTAATAGCTTTCTAATGATATACATATACTGTTATTCGGTTCATAAAAACCGGATAAAAATTCGGTTTTAATATCAGAATAACCGGTTCCATAATTCGGATATCCGGATACTTATTCCAAAAAATAATGAAATTAACGTGCTTATCAAAACAAGATACAACTGTTTTAATGACTCCGAGAATTCTAGATCATCAATAGGTTAACAATAATGTATTGAAATAAATAAATATAGGGCTGTCTGAGCAAGATTGGGGTAAAAGTGAAAAACGACCGCTTAAACATGATTTTATCGATTTTATGTCTTTGGGAACCATACCTAAAATCTTCCGAGCGACATTTTTGTAGAATATTCCGAAGCTGAAAAATGTCATCTTGTGCCACTTTTATTGCGGTTCTTGAAATAAAGGACGAAAAGGACATTGAAGGAAGCGAGTTAAAAGGTCGAAATGTTCTACGAAAAAAATCTTCATTTGGTTTGACTGAAGACATGTCATCTTAAATATAAGTTTAAACAACAGCGAACAAAGATATAACGCTGATTCCAGATGGCTTTTAGGGTCTCCAGCCAAATATTCATCACGCCATATCGCGAAAGTTCGACTCACGGCGAATCTGTCCTTCGGGGTTCTGTATATACTCACCAAGGGCTTTCATCTCCAATAGGATTTTTTCACCCCCCAAAATTTCGGTTCACAGTGCAATCAATTATGTGCGTGGACGCAAGATGTACGTGGAATTCAGGATCAAGGAGTCCAAACCACTTAGAGTGAAACAGGGAGTTCCCTGTTTAGCCTCCACCTATCGTATATTCCGCCCCGTTTCAGACGACATTGGGATAGTAACGTAAGAGGATGATTGTACGATCATGGCGTCGGGTACCTTCCCTAATGTCATTTGTGAATGGCTCCACCCCTATTTGACTGATCTTACTACCTTTTGTCACTCGGGGAATATGAAAATATCCGCCACTAAATCTACGCTCACTCTATACACCACATGGATGTCAGAAAGGAGAACAGAGTTGAATGCCGTGGTCGGTGGCAGCAGAATTCCGACCAGAAACTACCCCAAAATTCTAGGGGTCATATTTGACAGCATGTTCATGTAGCCGGCGCATGCCACAGCTATATGCGACAAGCTGAGACAACAAGGTCCTCAAGTCCCTAGCCGGCAACACTTGGGGTGCAAATGAAGAATCCTTGTTGACCACACATAACGCTATTTGTCGGTCTGTTTTAAGCTATATGGCGCCGGTATAGTCCGCGAATATAAGTGCAACGCCATGGAAAAATATTCAACCCTGTCAGAGTGCCGACCTGAGCACTGCATAGGGGGTCACCTCATGTCTTTAGTGGGATAGGTCCAACGTTACAAGAGAGAACCCCTAGACCAACAAGCCTATCGGATGTAGTCGTAGATGCTATAAACAACTATCGTGTGAATGCGGTCCCCGGCGAAACATCCCCCATCTAACGCGGCTGAGGAAAGATTTAGATGATTTCTGAAAGAGAGAATACTTCTTTAGACCTTTTTGAAAGAAGGGGTGCTTCTAAGGACCCGTTTCAGAAAGAAAGGTTGCTTCTATAGACTCATTTCTGAAAGAAAGGGTGCATGTATAGACTCGTTTCTGAAAGAAGGGGTGCTTCTATGGACTCTTTTTGAAGGAATGGTGCTTCTATAGATCCTTTCTGAAAGAAAGGGTGCTTCTATAGACTCTTTCTGAAAGAATTGGTGCTTCTATAGAACCTTTTTGAAAGAAAGGGTGCTTCTATAGACCCGTTTCTGAAAGAATTGGTGCTTCTATAGAACCTTTTTGAAAGAAAGGGTGCTTCTATAGACCCGTTTCTGAAAAAAGGGTGCTTTTATACACCCGTTTCTGAAAAAAGGGTGCTTTTATACACCCGTTTCTGAAAGAAAGGGTGCTTTTATACACCCGTTTCTGAAAGAAAGGGTGCTTTTATACACCCGTTTCTGAAAGAAAGGGTGCTTTTATACACTCGTTTCTGAAAGAAAGGGTGCTTTTATACACCCGTTTCTGAAAGAAAGGGTGCTTTTATACACCCGTTTCTGAAAGAAAGGGTGCTTTTATACACCCGTTTCTGAAAGAAAGGGTGCTTTTATACAGCCGTTTCTGAAAGAAAGGGTGCTTTTATACACCCGTTTCTGAAAGAAAGGGTGCTTTTATACACCCGTTTCTGAAAGAAAGGGTGCTTTTATACACCCGTTTCTGAAAGAAAGGGTGCTTTTATACACCCGTTTCTGAAAGAAAGGGTGCTTTTATACACCCATTTCTGAAAGAAAGGGTGCTTTTATACACCCATTTCTGAAAGAAAGGGTGCTTTTATACACCCATTTCTGAAAGAAAGGGTGTTTTTATACACCCGTTTCTGAAAGAAACGGTGCTTCTATAGACTCTTTCTGAAAGACACTTTCTGAAAGAAACGGTGCTTCTATAGACTCTTTCTGAAAGACTCTTTCTGAAAGAAACGGTGCTTCTATAGACTCTTTCTGAAAGACTCTTTCTGAAAGAAACGGTGCTTCTATAGACTCTTTCTGAAAGAAATGGTGCTTCTATAGAACCTTTTTGAAAGAAAGGGCGCTTCTATAGACCCGTTTCAGAAAGAAAGGGTGCTTTTATAGACCCGTATCTGAAAGAAAGGGTGCTTTTATAGACCCGTTTCTGAAAGAAATGGTGCTTCTGTAGACCCGTTTCAGAAAGAAAGAGTGCTTTTATAGATTCGCTTCTGAAAGAAAGGGTGCTTCTATAGAACCTTTTTTAAAAAAATTGTGCTTCTATAGAACCTTTTTGAAAAAAAAGGGTGCTTCTATAGACCCGTTTCAGAAAGAAAGGGTGCTTTTGTAGACCCTTTCTGAAGGAAAGAGTGCTTCTATAGACCCTTTCTGAAGGAAAGGGTGCTTCTATAGAACATATTTGAAAGAAAAGGTGCTTCTGTAGAACCTTTTTGAAAGAAATGGTGCTTCTATAAACCCTTTCTGAAAGAAATGGTGCTTCTATAGAACCTTTTTGAAAGAAATCCTTTCTGAATGAAGTGGTGCTTTTGTAGACCCTTTCTGAAGGAAATGGTGCTTCTATAGACCCTTTCTGAAGGAAAATTTTTGAAAGAAAAAGGTGCTTCTATACACCCGTTTCTGAAAGAAAGGGTGCTTCTATAGACCCTTTTCAGAAAGAAAGGATGCTTCTATAGACCCTTTTCAGAAAGAAAGGATGCTTCTATAGACTCGCTTCTGAAAGAAAGGGTGCTTCTATAGAACCTTTTTGAAAGAAATGGTGCTCCTTTCTGAAAGAAAGGGTGCTTCTATAGACCTTTTCTGAAAGAAAGGGTGCTTCTATAGACTCTTTCTGAAAGAAATGGTGTTTCTATAGAACCTTTTTGAAAGAAAGGGTGCTTTTATAGACCCGTTTCTGAAAGAAAGGGTGCTTCTATAGACCCGTTTCAGAAAGAATGGGTCCTTCTATGCTTCAATATATCCTTTCTAAATGAAGGGGTACTTCTATAGACCCGTTTCAGAAAGAATGGGTGCTTCTATAGACACGCTTCTGAAAGAAAGGGTGCTTCTATAGAAACTTTTGGAAAAAAATGATGGTTCAATATATCCTTTCTAAATGAAGGGGTACTTCTATAGTCCCTTTCTGTAAGAAAGGGTGCTGCTATGGACACTTTCTGTAAGAAAGGGTGCTTCTATAGACACTTTCTGAAAGAAAGGGTGCTTTATTAGACCCTTTCTTATAGAAAGGGTGCTTCTATAGACCCTTTCTTATAGAAAGGATGCTTCTATAGACCCTTTTTTTTTTTTTTTTTTTTGGTCGGGGAAAAAATCATCGAAAGACTTGGCTACCTGGTTTATGGTTTCGCCAGGTGTGCGAGACTTTAACACGCTAAAATAACCCCTTTACTCTGATCCACCATCCCTGCGGTACCGCCGTACAGGCATTTCGTCGCAGGGGGGAATGTTCTATTGAACACTGCTATTTCTTATTCTTCTTCGAATATCGTCTTGCCTCCGTAATTCCAATATTATTGTCTTTACGTACTCACATACATACTCCAAATTGCTTAAGGACACCATCATAATTTCGATTATGTTTTCTATAGACCCTTTCTTTTTCTTATAGAAAGGGTCCTTCTATAGACCCTTTCTTATAGAAAGGATGCTTCTATAGACCCTTTCTTTTAAAAAGGGTACTTCTATAGACCATTTCTGAAAGAAAGGGTGCTTCTATAGACCATTTCTGAAAGAAAGGGTGCTTCTATAGACCATTTCTGAAAGAAAGGGTGCTTCTATAGACCATTTCTGAAAGAAAGGGTGCTTCCACTGTCTCTTACTGAAGCAAAGGGTGCTTCTATAGACCATTTCTGAAAGAAAGGGTGCTTCTATAGACCATTTCTGAAAGAAAGGGTGCTTCTATAGACCATTTCTGAAAGAAAGGGTGCTTCCACAGTCCCTTTCTGAAAGAAAGGGTGCTTATACAGTCCCATTCAGAAATAAAGGGTGCTTCCACAGTCCCTTTCTGAAGGAAAGGGTGCTTCCACAGTCCCATTCTGAAATAAAGGGTGCTTCCACAGTCCCTTTCTGAGAGAAGGTTTCGTATAGAAAGGGTGCTTCTATAGACCCTTTCATATAGAAAGGGTGCTTCTATAGACCCTTTCATATAGAAAGGGTGCTTCTATAGACCCTTTCATATAGAAAGGGTGCTTCTATAGACCCTCTCATATAAAAAGGGTGCTTCTATAGACCCTTTCATATAGAAAGGGTGCTTCTATAGACCCTCTCATATAGAAAGGGTGCTTCTATAGACCCTTTCATATAGAAAGGGTGCTTCTATAGACCCTTTCATATAGAAAGGGTGCTTCTATAGACCCTTTCATATAGAAAGGGTGCTTCTATAGACCCTTTCATATAGAAAGGGTGCTTCTATAGACCTTCTCATATAGAAAGGGTGCTTCTATAGACCCTTTCATATAGAAAGGGTGCTTCTATAGACCCTCTCATATAGAAAGGGTGCTTCTATAGACCCTTTCATATAGAAAGGGTGCTTCTATAGACCCTTTCATATAGAAAGGGTGCTTCTATAGACCCTTTCATATAGAAAGGGTGCTTCTATAGACCCTCTCATATAGAAAGGGTGCTTCTATAGACCCTTTCATATAGAAAGGGTGATTCTATAGACCCTCTCATATAGAAAGGGTGCTTCTATAGACCCTTTCGTATAGAAAGGGTGCTTCTATAGACCCTTTCATATAGAAAGGGTGCTTCTATAGACCCTTTCATATAGAAAGGGTGCTTCTATAGACCCTTTCATATAGAAAGGGTGCTTCTATAGACCCTCTCATATAGAAAGGGTGCTTCTATAGACCCTTTCATATAGAAAGGGTGCTTCTGTAGACCCTCTCATATAGAAAGGGTGCTTTATAGACCCTTTCATATAGAAAGGGTGCTTCTATAGACCCTTTCATATAGAAAGGGTTCTTCTATAGACCCTTTCATATAGAAAGGGTGCTTCTATAGACCCTTTCATATAGAAAGGGTGCTTCTATAGACCCTCTCATATAGAAAGGGTGCTTCTATAGACCCTTTCATATAGAAAGGGTGCTTCTATAGACCCTTTCATATAGAAAGGGTGCTTCTATAGACCCTTTCATATAGAAATAAAGGGTGCTTCTATAGACCCTTTCATATAGAAATAAAGGGTGCTTCCACAGTCCCTTTCTGAGAGAAGGGTGCTTCTATAGACATTTTCGTATAGAAAGGGTGCTTCTATAGACCCTTTCATATAGAAAGGGTGCTTCTATAGACCCTTTCATATAGAAAGGCTGCTTCTATAGACCCTTTCTGAAAG
Source organism: Musca autumnalis (assembly GCF_047663935.1). Lineage (NCBI taxonomy): Eukaryota > Metazoa > Arthropoda > Insecta > Diptera > Muscidae > Musca > Musca autumnalis. Next base: position 74,660,465 of record NW_027411644.1, read on the forward strand.
AAAGGGTGCTTCTATAGACCCTTTGTGAAAGAATGAGTGCTTCTATAGACCCTTTCTGAGAGAAAGGGTGCTTCTATAGACCCTTTGTGAAAGAATGAGTGCTTCTATAGACCCTTTCTGAGAGAAAGGGTGCTTCTATAGTCCCTTTCTGTAAGAAATAGTGCTGCTGTGGACACTTTCTGTAAAAAAGGGTGCTTCTATAAACACTTTCTGAAAGAAAGGGTGCTTCTATAGACACCTTCTGAAAGAAAGGGTGCTTTTATACAACCTTTCTTACAGAAAGGGTGCTTCTATAGACCATTTCTGAAAGAAAGGGTGCTTCTATAGACCATTTCTGAAAGAAAGGGTGCTTCTATAGACCATTTCTGAGAGAAAGGGTGCTTCTATAGACACTTTCTGAAAGAAAGGGTGCTTCTATAGACCATTTCTGAAAGAAAGGGTGCTTCCACTGTCTCTTACTGAAGCAAAGGGTGCTTCTATAGACCATTTCTGAAAGAAAGGGTGCTTCCACAGTCCCTTTCTAAAAGAAAGGGTGCTTCCACAGTCCCATTCTGAAATAAATGGTGCTTCCACAGTCCCTTTCTGAGAGAAGGGTGCTTCTATAGACCCTTTCGTATAGAAAGGGTGCTTCTATAGACCCTTTCATATAGAAAGGGTGCTTCTATAGACCCTTTCATATAGAAAGGGTGCTTCTATAGACCCTTTTATATAGAAAGGGTGCTTCTATAGACCCTTTCATATAGAAAGGGTGCTTCTATAGACCCTTTCATATAGAAAGGGTGCTTCTACAGACCCTTTCATATAGAAAGGGTGCTTCTATAGACCCTTTCATATAGAAAGGGTTCTTCTATAGACCCTTTCATATAGAAATAAAGGGTTCTTCTATAGACCCTTTCATATAGAAATAAAGGGTGCTTCCATAGTCCCTTTCATATAGAAATAAAGGGTGCTTCCACAGTCCCTTTCTAAAAGAAAGGGTGCTTCCACAGTCGCATTCTGAAATAAAGGGTGCTTCCACAGTCCCTTTCTAAAAGAAAGGGTGCTTCCACAGTCCCTTTCTAAAAGAAAGGGTGCTTCCACAGTCCCATTCTGAATTAAAGTGTGCTTCCATTGTCCCTTTCTGAGAGAAAGGGTGCTTCTATAGACCCTTTCGTATAGAAAGGGTGCTTCTAAAGACCCTTTCGTATAGAAAGTGTGCTTCTATAGACCCTTTTGTATAGAAAGAGTGCTTCTATAGACCCTTTCATATAGAAAGGGTGCTTCTATAGACCCTTTCATATAGAAAGGGTGCTTCTATAGACCCTTTCATATAGAAAGGTTGATTCTATAGACCCTTTCATATAGAAAGGGTGCTTCTATAGACACTTTCATATAGAAAGGGTGCATCTATAGACCCTTTCATATAGAAAGGGTGCATCTATAGACCCTTTCATATAGAAAGGGTGCATCTTTAGACCCTTTCATATAGAAAGGGTGCATCTATAGACCCTTTCATATAGAAAGGGTGCATCTATAGACCCTTTCTGAAAGAAAGGGTGCTTCTGCAGACCACTTTCATATAGAAAGATTGCTTCTATAGACCCTTACTGTAAGAAAGGGTACTTCTGGAAAGAAAGGGTACCATTTGCATTGATATGCCCGCCTCAGATTTTGATCTTTGGACTCCTCAAGTATGGCATATGCAGACATTGTTCAACACTTAGTTCTAACACTTTCAATGCAAAGTGTTTATTCAATTGACAAGTGTCATAACGATTCAACTGTTGGAATATCTTTCAAGTGAGTTCGGCATTAAATTGGTATTGGTTTCATTACAAATCAAATTAAAATGTCTTGATCATAGGTGACGTATAAGTAATTTTAATAATGCTCAAATGGGCGTATACGCATTGTCTTTATGTTTATTACACATTGCACTAATACCTCGATTTGCGATAATAATTGGTTCCGACAACCTTCAACGCAATGCGAAACAACACAAATCGAAACACATGTTTCCACGAGTTTGTGCGAAGAATTTTTTTAATTGGTTCCAAAATTTTTTTTTAGAATTTGTTTCCTAAATTTTGCACCAAAAATTCAAGCGAGTGTGGTTGTTAACATTTAATATTACAAATGCTTTATCAATGATATTATTACTAGTGTGTAAAGAATATCAAAATCAGTCTTTTTACGAAAAACTTAACTAAATAATAAAAAATCATCCCTATAAAATTATTTATTCATTAAACAATCGTAACGTTATGCGAATGATATGTAGCATTTTATTTCTTTAAAAACAAGTAAAAAAGTATCAGTCGGCTTTGCCGACAGATATGTACCCTCAGCCTGTGCAAATTGAAACAGTTTTTAGGGGGTTTCAAAATTTTGGTTGTATGAACCGACAAAAATGTTGATTAGGATTAAAGTTCAAAAATTTTGCGGAAAAGGTACTTAAAGGAATGGACCGACATAGATCATGGGGGTGCCATAGGGGGTTTTTACACCCTTCGGGCTGTTTTCTCAAGAAGTATAGACTTGCCCCTGAAACAACTTTTTCCATCGCAATTAAGGCAGTGAATGTAAGTTGCTTCAACAAAAATCAAAGTGATTCAATAGCAGGTCTTAAAGTGAACTTATCCAAAATTTTGTGTGGGAGGTACGGGATGGATTGGACAAATATAGTCCATATTCGCACCTGATCTATATCTGGTAGATATTATGAGAATGTGTAAAGTATGGATCAAATCGGTCACTCCCATCAAGAGTTATAGTGCGAAAAAATTTTCCGAACATTTTTTAACTTTTGTGGGGGAGGTACCTGAAGGAGTGGACCGGTAGGGCTTATTTTCAAACTTAAACTAAGTTTGCACAAAATATTACGAAGGTCACATTTTGGACTGAATCGGCAGATTCGGTCGAGAGTTATCTTGCGCTCCAACCACTACACACGGTGTCATAGGGCTTTTTTGTACCTTTCAGGCTATTTTCTCAGGAAGTATGGACTTGCCCCTGAGGAAGCTTGTATCTTCGTATAGGGGACAGTGAATACAAGATGTTACAACAAAAACCAAGGCGATTCGAGAGCAGGTCCTAAACTGAACTTTTCCGAAATTTTGTGTGGGAGGTACTCGAAGGAGTTTACCGATTGAGTCCATATTGGAACCTTATATAATTCTGGTAGAAATTTCATAATGTGCAAAGTATGGACCAAATCGGTTGCTTCCTTCAAGAGTTATCGTACGCACAAATTTTCCGAACATTTTCGAACTTTTGTGGGTGAGGTACCGGAAGGAGTGGACCGATATAAACCATCTTTGAACTTGAACTAAGTTTGGACAAAATATTACGAAAGCCAAATTTTGGACCTAATCGGCTGATCCGTTCGAGAGTTATCTTGCGTTCCAACCACTACACACGGTGTCATAGGGTTTTTGTGACTTTCAGGCTATTTTCTCAGGAAGTATGGACTTGCCCCTAATGAAACTTACAGCGTCGTATAGAGGACAGCGAACACAACTTGCGTAAACAAAAATCAGAGCGATTCGAGACCAGGTCCTAAACTGAACTTTTCCGAAATTTTGTGTGGGAGGTACCCGAAGGAGTAGACCGATTGAGTCCATATTGGAACCTCATCTAAGTTTGGTAGAAATTACACGATGTGCAAAGTATGGACCAAATCGGTTATTCCCTTCGAGAGTTATCGTGCGCACAAATTTTCCGAACATTTTCGAACTTTAGTGGGGGAGGTACCTGAAGGAGTGGACCTATATGGCCCATCTTCGAACTTAAATCGAATCTGGACAAAATATTTCGATACCCAAAATTTGAACCGAATCGATTAATCCGTTCGAGAGTTATCGTGCGCACCAGCCTGCCAGACAGACAGACAGACAGACAGACAGACGGACGGACATTGCTAGACCTACTCAAAATTGTCTGAAACGGATATCGTACAAACATACTTGGGGTCTAAAACCCTTATTTCGATGAGGCACATTTTTGGTCGTATCAAAGTGTAAATACCCTCTTTAGCCTAAAGGCTGAGGGTATAAAAAACTGTTTTATTTTTGGTCGAATAATTTTTTTTTTTTTTTTTGTAAAAATATTTCTTTTTTTTTTCGATTGTTTGAGTGGAGTATTCCCCCATTGGCTCAACTTCATTTATTACCCTCTATTACAGAGAGTAATGTTTTTCAAAACGAACTGACAGTGTTGCTAAATTTTACTGATCGCTACCAATATCATGATTTCATCCCGGCGAAGGGAATTATCGATTGGCTTCTCAGTTTTTGAAATGATGCCTTTTTAGCGAAAAACCGAACTCTTTAAGTGTCTAGTATTCTCATATGAATGAGAATCACACTCACTTTTCGGCTTTTCCAAAGAAACACCAAAATCAAAATATTTTGCAACATGTCAGCACGTATCAACTAAGAATTCTTCGAATTCTGTGAGTTGAAAAGAACACCAACACAGTTGCCTGTGAGGTTGTTTATTGGAATTTTGTTTTTTTGTTTTTAACAAAGCTCCAATCCGCCCGTGCCTACACGCAGAGAAAAAAATATGTTTGATCCAACAATATTCCAAGAGCAAAATATGTATTGTTAACATATTGTTGGATTCCTCATGTAGTATTGTAAATCCAAATATAGTTTGTGTCAACTGAACAATATTTCTCTCTTTTCTTCGAAAATTTGTTTCTCTTCTCTCGCTATTCGATGCCGTGTTGAAAAAACAATTTTGGTGAGTTGTGGTGTGTTTGTATGACATGCTTGCCTTTACCTTTGTTTTTGTGTGTATGTACTTGTGAGACTCTTGTTTTTATTTGTTTCTGTTTTGTTTCATTCTTCTTTCCTTTTCATGTTTGTTATGGTGTTTAATTATTCCTTATGTTGTGGTGGGTTCTTGTGGCTTTTTGTTTGTCTTTGTTGTCAGCCAATGCAGCAAACCATGTATTGTGTTCATCAATGATTGCAATATTATACGCGACATTTATATCCAAGTTATGCGAAAAGTGTATATGAGAAGTATATGCACTCAAATCAAAAATTTCTGGGGTGGTTTTCTGTATTGACAATACTTTTTGTAAACAAAATTAGATTATGATAGTTCCTACAATCGGTATTGTTAACGATTTTAACAATATTGCGGAAATTCGAAAGTTGTTTTTGTTTTCTATGTTTGGAACAAAAGATGGTATTTTTGGATTTGGATTACAATGTTTGAACAAAACAAATACATTTTTGGAACCAAAACATATATTTTTGTTCCAACAAAAGCGAAAAATATTTTTTCTCTGCGTGTAGGCTGTTTTTTGTTTGTTTTGTTTATTGTTGAATTGATAATTCCCTTCGCCGGGATGAAATCATGATATTGGTAGCGATCAGTAAAATTTTGCAACACTGTCAGTTCGTTTTGAAAAACATTACTCTCTGTAATAGAGGGTAATAAATAAAGTTGAGCCAATGGGGGAATACTCCACTCAAACAATCGAAAATGAGATTGAACTTCAACAATAAACAAAACAAACAAAAAAATATTTCTTAATAACAATTAATCGCATCTTCCATAGCCTATTTTGGATTACTGCTACTATTTTCTGAATCGTTCACAACCAGTTCAATTGCTTTGGTTATAAGTTGATTAGCTTCTCATATTTGAGTGAATTTTAAAAATATTTTTCTGCGGTAAGTAGACGCTAGCGATTGTCCCTCTAATGCATGTTCCGAGGCAATGTAAAATAAAAATCTTTCTAATTGTTTTATCGTGTGACGTTAAACCACATGAATGTCCTCTTCACCATATTCAAAGCCAAATATATTAGCTTTTATATAACGCAAATCGAATCTGTAACGCAAATCTAAACAAAACCTATTATTTTTTTGTTAATGCAAATCGAAACAAAAATCGAGGCAACGCATATCGAGGTATTAGTGTATGTGGTAGATTATGAGAGGGTAGGAATTATTGACATTTGGTTAGATAATAATAATCATTTATTTGAGTGAACAATTCCACAACAGATATTTGTGTGTATAGAAGAAATGTGTCTTTCCATACACATATCATTTTCATTTACAAATCGATCAAACCATAGTTTGTGTGGTGTATAATCTGACGCTGATATTTCGAGGAAATAAAAATGATATAAAATAATTTTGAAAAAAAAACAAGGACCTCCTATACAATTCCCTAATTTACAATGAAATTAATGTAATATATTCTAGGAAAGGGGTGACGTAGGGGATGGAAGATACCAAGGAACGGTCCTGACCGGTTTTAACATGGCAAAGCCCAGGATTTATCTTGGTCCCTCTTTCATCCCAAGTGGACACTGACCTCCCCGTGGTGTCACCTGGGGAACTGCCTTTAACACCCGTTAAAGGTAGTGAGCTAACATGTGCCGCGCGTTCACCCATAAGAACGTTAAAAACTTGGGTTTGGGCGTCGGGTTAGTAACCCTCCCCTAGAAAAAACAGCCTACTATGAAAAAACGAAAGAAAAGAAAAACAAACCCCTCTAAAGTTGACGAACCCCGCAAACGTTTTAAGGACCATGATCTGCGAATCTGCACCTGGAATGTTCGCACTCTTTATAGAGAAGGTGCAGTCTTCGCATTGGCAGACGTACTTGAAAAGTACAAGACCGATATTACTGCCATACAGGAAATACGATGGATTGGGAAAGGCGTCACAACAACACCTAAAGGTGACGCACTGTATTATAGCTGCCATGACGTAAAGCATGAGTTTGGTTGTGGATTCGTAGTTAGTCGGAGACTAAAACATCTTGTATCCAGCTTCACTCCAGTGAATGAAAGACTTGCTGCAATTCGAATAAAAGCTAAATTCTTCAACATCAGCTTTATTTGCGCTCATGCTCCCACTGAAGAAAAGGACGAACAGACCAAAGATATATTTTACGAGTGCTTAGAAGAAACATATGACCGTTGCCCTGCCCATGACATTAAAATCATTCTAGGCGATTTTAATGCCAAAATTGGAAAGGAGAATATCTTTGGCCCAACAGTCGGGAAATTCAGTCTCCACAGTGAAACATCTGACAATGGTATGAGACTGATAGACTTTGCAGCTGCAAAAAACATGGTAGTTAGCAGTACCAGATTTAATCATCTCGATATTCATAAGGGCACCTGGCTGTCTCCAGATCAGAAAACAAGAAACCAAATTGATCATGTTGTGATAGATGGAAGACATTCATCGAGCGTGTTGGATGTACGATCGTTCCGAGGCGCAAACATTGATTCGGACCACTACCTTGTTGCAGCAAAGGTACGCACCCGCTTAAACGTAGCAAACAAAGTACGAGCAGACACAACACGAAAGTTAGACATCGGTAAGCTGCAATCACAACAGATAGCCACAGCATATTCCACTCAACTAGCCCAATTGCTTAATCAAAGCCCTCCTCATCCCGATAACATATCAGCGCAATGGCAAAGCATTGCCCACTCCATGCAAACAGCCGCAAAATCCATACTTGGATACCAGAGACCTCCACCAAGGAATCCATGGTATGATGAGGAGTGTCGTGCTGCCACCGAAGAGAAAAATGCGGCATATAAGGCTACTTTACAATCCGTAGCAACGCGTAGCGCACGAGAGAGATACAGGGAGAAAAGGAGAGAGGAGAAACGTCTTTTCCGCAGGAAAAAGAGAGAGATGGAAAAGCGGGAGTGTGAAAAAATCGAGATGTACAGGAGCCAGAATGAAGTCCGAAAATTCTACCAAAGAGTCAAGCATCAAACTGATGGCTTTGGTACAGGCACATCCTCCTGTAGAGACCAGCAAGGTAATTTGGTAACTGATACAGATAGTATACTCAGGATATGGAAAGAACATTTTTCAAATCTGTTGGTATCCAATAGCAGCGAAGAAGACGAAGATACCACAGTCCCAATCCCAGAAGATGGTATTGAATGTATACTGCCCAGCCAAGATGAGGTAAAGACAGCAATAAATCGGCTGAAGAATAATAAGGCAGCAGGGGCCGATGGCTTACCAGCCGAGCTGTTCAAAACCGGAGGCGACACGCTGATAAGGTGTATTCATCAGCTAGTTAGCACCATCTGGCAGGAAGAACGAGTACCCGACGATTGGAACCTGAGTATCCTGTGCCCCGTCCACAAGAAGGGAGATAAGACTGTATGCTCTAACTATAGGGGCATAAGTCTACTCCCTATTGCCTACAAGATCGTGTCAGGGATATTGTGCGAACGACTAAAGCCAATGGTCAACGAGATTATTGGGCCATACCAATGCGGCTTTAGACCTGGCAAGTCCACCATTGACCAGATATTTACCCTGCGGCAAATCCTGGAGAAGACCCAAGAGATGCAGATCGACACCTACCACCTTTTTGTCGATTATAAAGCAGCCTTCGACAGTCCGCTGCGCTCAAAGGTATTCCAAGCCATGTCTGAATTTGGTATTCCCGCAAAGCTCATCCGGCTTTGTAAAATGACTTTAACTGACACGAGGTCCTCAGTTAAAATAGGAAAGAACCTCTCCGAAGAGTTTGGTACCAAAAGAGGTTTCAGACAAGGAGACAGCCTTTCGTGTGACCTCTTCAACATCCTGCTAGAAAAGGTTATACGAGAGGCAAACGTCAAAAGAAGTGGCACAATCTACACCAATAGTCACATGTTACTTGCTTATGCTGATGATATAGACATCATGGGTCGATCAGTAAAAGAAGTAACTGATACCTTTATAAAGGTCGAAGGAGAATCTGCTAAAGTGGGTCTGGCGGTAAACGGTGAGAAGACCAAGTTGATGGTGTCGACGCGCAATGCGTCCATTGAGCTCGGACCGACTGTGGAAGTTGGTTCCTATAATATTGAGGTAGTAAAAGACTTCGTCTACCTCGGCACCTCCGTCAACACAACAAACGACATCAGTTGTGAAATAAAAAGAAGAATTGTATTGGCCAACAGATGCTACTTTGGATTAAGTAAGCAGTTTAAAAACAAAGCCACATCTCGTCAAACAAAAATAACGCTCTACAAAACACTGATACTACCCGTGCTGATGTATGGCTCCGAAGCCTGGGTACTTGCGCAAGCAGACATGGCAGTGCTTGGTGTGTTTGAGAGAAAAATTCTTCGAAAGATCTACGGACCAATCTGCGTTGACGGTGAATATCGACGTCGCATGAACCACGAGCTGTATCTGCTATACAACGACATGAATATTGTTAAACGTATCGAGATGCAGCGATTGCGTTGGCTAGGCCATATCATAAGAATGAGCGATGATGAACCCGCTAAAAAGGCGTATGAATACATGCCACATGGCGGTGCACGCAGAATTGGCAGGCCAAGGAATAGATGGCGCAAACAAGTGGATGTTGAGATGAAAAGGCGCGGTATTCCAGAGAGCAAAGCAACAAATAGAGAGGAATGGAGATCTCTTCTTAGTTCGGCCTATAGAACAAATGTTCTGTAATGGGCCAGCTAAGTAAGTAAGTAATATTCTAGGAAAGATGTGCCAAAAACACAAGCATCCGCAACTATGTGATTAGTATTTGCCATCAACATTATTCTATTGCGAAAATTATGATGATTTAATGGGTGGAAGAGGACTACCCGCCTCATATGGTTTTAAACTAAAATAATCATTCCGCCTTCCTGCAGTTGTGTATGGACAATGCTGTTGGTTGTTATACTCAACGCCATACATACATGTGTGGTTTTGTCCTACATGCTGTCAACAATGGATTCATTTGCAATCCAATGCACTATAGGTAATTTGCCCAGTTTTTGAGGCAAAAAGTCGATTTTGCAACTTTTAATAATAATAATTTTTTAGTTGGCATTGAAAATAGAACGTGTCAAAATTTATAAAAATGAATGATATTTTTCAAAATAGCGTCATTATCGCGGTTTAAATTGCAGTTAACGTGAGAATTTTGAAGAAGAACTAAAAAATATATATTGTAAGGCATATTTCAATGTATTTAAAACTGCGGAAAAATAAACCAAATATAAATATATGTAAAATGGAATAGATTGGCAATTGCGAGAGGAATTTATTTAATACATAATATAGCTTAAACATTTTGGGTAGCGACCAAAAAACACAAAAAGTAAAAATAAATATTTTACTTTTCTTAAACTCACTTCATATAGACTTATACTAAATTGGCCGTGTTTGGCCGTGATTTTGCCACCTAAAACACATTGCTGAAAGTCTTCTGCATTGGTATTACTAGGTTTCAAAACCCGATTTTACCCGTTTTTTGATATTTATGAGATTTTATTAGGTTACTTCTCAATAAAAAGTCTTAAAATTGTGGAAGTTTGGTTTGAGGAAATAAACAATAAATGTAAAAAATATTGTTGTTTACAATTTCATTGCAAGTAAAATAAGTAACGGCGACAAATTGTTCGGTATATCCGTGGTTTTCTATAAACGGTGCGGCAGTAGTAAGCTTTATTTTATCTCTCTATTACATATTAATCATTGGTACGGCTTAGGGGAGTACTAAACTCGTCTTTATTAACGTATATTCAAAAAAAAAAAAAAAAAAAAAAAACGAAACTGTAGTAACAATTCTTTGGAAAATCTACTCGCGGGGACAAAATTTTTGTTATTTACTACCGTGATCGTTTTCAACAGTTTGTTGTGTATAAGAAACCTAATGAAAATTGCATTGGCAAAAATAGTTTTGTTCGTTATATACGTAGTTGCTTATAACCGTTGTTCGTTATATCCGAATTTATCTGTAAAAATCTTTGTTTTATCTAACTTTTACCCATAAATAATTTAAAAAGTTAAAAAATCCTTTAATACCGCTTTTATTAATTTTTGTCTCAAAAACACATTTGTCAGTATGTCATGTTATTGCTGTCAACTGAAACACGTTTTGCGGAAATGTGTGTGGGTGTAAGGTGGGCCGAAAGCAATTCTGATTTTTTTTGCCTCAGATTGGTTTTATTTGAAAAAATAATTTAATAACCTACGGTGAGTTACAAGGCCATGATTTTAACAGGTATTTTGTTGCAACAGCTCGGCAGGTCACGGTGATGAACGTTGTTCTTTTTTTTTGTTGTTGTCATATTTGTGCACACGCATATCTGTTGTTTGCCGTTGAAAATAATGACAAGTGAGCTGATATGTAATAAAAAATTAAATAAAATGTTAAGTTATGGGAAGATGTTTAGGAGAACGTATGCTTTGAAATAATTTTATGATGATGGGGTTTTAAATTGCTTGGTAAGGGTAGAAGTTATCTAAACCTTTGGAATAGCATTAGCATCGGATAATGTAGATACACGCTTTTTGATAGTGTAGATACATTATCAACGCCTTGTGGATAATTTAGATACATCATCCACGCCATTAGGATAATGTAAATACAATATCCACCCCATTTGCATAAAGTTTATACATTATCCAAGCATTTTGAATTGAATCCAGGCCTTTTGGTTAATGTAAATACGTTATCCATGCATTTTGAATAATGTAGAAACATTACCCACGCCTTTTGGATGATGTAGATAAATTATCCACGACTTTTGGATGATGTAGATAAATTATCCACGTCTTTTGGATAAGGAAGATAAATTATCCAAGCCTTTTGGATAATGTAGATACCTTATCCACGCAATTTGGATAAAGCATTAACATTATCCACGCAATTTGGATAAAGCATTAACATTATCCACGCCTTTTGGATAACGTAGATATATTATCCACGCCTTTAGGATAATGCAGATACATTGTCTATGCCTTTTGGATAATGTAGATACATTATCCACAGTTTTTGGATTATGTAGATTCATTATCCGCGCCATTTGGATAATGTAGTTTCATTATCCACGCCATTTGGATAATATAGATTCATTATCCACGCCATTTGGATAATGTAAATAAAATATCCACACCTTTTGCATATATTAGATTCATTATCCAAGCCTTTTGAATTAATGTAGATACATTATCCACACCCTTGGGTACTTCAGATACATTATCCATATCTTTAGGATACTGTAGATACAATATCCACTCCTTTTGGGGAATGTAGATACAATATCCACGCCTTTAGGATACTGTAGATACATTATCCACGGCTTTGGATAATGTAGATACAACAACCACGTCTTTAGGATACTGTAGATACACTATCTACGGCTTTGGATAATGTAGATACACTATCTACGGCTTTGGATAATGTAGATACACTATCCACGCCTTCTGGATAATGTAGATGCATAATCCACGCCTTCTGAATAATTTCTATACATTATCCACGTCTTCTGGGTAATGTAGATATATTGTCCAAGATACATTATCGATTCATTATCTATCCTTTTTGGATAATGTAGATACGTTATCCTAACATTAACCAACTCTTTTGGATAATGTAGATACGATATCCACGATTTTTTTTAAATGTAGATAAATTATCCACGACTTTTACATAATGTAAATGAATTATCCACGCCTTTTAGATAATGTTGATTTATCCACGCCTTTTGAATAATGTAAAGAATTATTCACGCATTTTAGGTAATGTAGATACATTATTTATGCCTTTTGGATAATGTAGGTAGATTATCCACAACTTTTGAATAATGTAGATACATTATCTACAGCTTTTGGATAATGTAGATGCATTATCCACACCTTTTGGATAATGTAGATACATTATCTATGCCTTTTGGATAATGGAGATAAACTATCCACGACTTCTGGAAAATGTAGATACATTATCCATACATTATCCATCCCGTTTTAAAATGTAAATACATTATCCACGCCTTTTGGATAATGTAAATACATTATCCACGCCTTTTGGATAATGTAAATACATTATCCACGCCTTTTGGATAATGTAAATACATTATCCACGCCTTTTGGATAATGTTGATAAATTATCCACGGCTTTTGGAAAATGTAGACATATTATGCACGGTTTTGGATAATGTAGATACTATATCCACTCCTTTTGGATAATGCAGATACATTGTCCATGCCTTTTGGATAATGTTGATACATTATCCACAGTTTTTGCATTATGTAGATTCATTATCCACGTCTTTTGGATAAGGAAGATAAATTATCCAAGCCTTCTGGATAATGTAGATACCTTATTTGGATAAAGCATTAACATTATCCACGCAATTTGGATAAAGCATTAACATTATCCACGCCTTTTGGATAACGTAGATATATTATCCACGCTTTTAGGATAATGCAAATACATTGTCTTTGCCTTTTGGATAATGCTGATACATTATCCACAGTTTTTGGATTATGTAGATTCATTATCCGCGCCATTTGGATAATGTAGATTCATTATCCACGCCATTTGGATAATGTAGATTCATTATCCACGCCATTTGGATAATGTAGATTCATTATCCACGCCATTTGGATAATGTAGATTCATTATCCACGCCATTTGGATAATGTAAATAAAATATCCACACCTTTTGCGTATATTAGATTCATTATCCAAGCCTTTTGAATTGATGTAGATACATTATCCAGGCCTTTTGGATAATACAGATACATTATCCACACCCTTGGTCACTTCAGATACATTATCCATGTCTTTAGGATACTGTAGATACAATATCCACTCCTTTTGGGGAATGTAGATACATTATACACGGCTTTGGATAATGTAGATACAAAAACCACGTCTTTAGGATACTGTAGATACACTATCTACGGCTTTGGATAATGTAGATACACTATCCACGTCTTCTGGATAATGTAGATGCATAATCCACGCCTTCTGAATAATTTCTATACATTATCCACGTCTTCTAATGCAGATATATTGTCCAAGATACATTATCGATTCATTATCTATCCTTTTTGGATAATGTAGATACGTTGTCTATGCCTTTTGGATAATGTTGATACATTATCCACAGTTTTTGGATTATGTAGATTCATTATCCGCGCCATTTGGATAATGTGGATTCATTATCCACGCCTTTTGGATAATGTAAATACATTATCCACGCCTTTTGGATAATGTAAATACATTATCCACGCCTTTTGGATAATGTAAATACATTATCCACGCCTTTTGGATAATGTAAATACATTATCCACGCCTTTTGGATAATGTAAATACATTATCCACGCCTTTTGGATAATGTAAATACATTATCCACGCCTTTTGGATAATGTAAATACATTATCTACGCCTTTTTGATAATGTAGATACATTATCCACGCCTTTTGGATAATGTTGATAAATTATCCACGGCTTTTGGAAAATGTAGACATATTATGCACGGTTTTGGATAATGTAGATACAATATCCACTCCTTTTGGGGAATGTAGATACAATATCCACGCCTTTAGGATACTGTAGATACATTATCTACGGCTTTGGATAATGTAGATACAACAACCACGTCTTTAGGATACTGTAGATAACACAACCACGTCTTTAGGATACTGTAGATACACTATCTACGGCTTTGGATAATGTAGATACACTATCCACGCCTTCTGGATAATGTAGATGCATAATCCACACCTTCTGAATAATTTCTATACATTATCCACGTCTTCTGGGTAATGTAGATATATTGTCCAAGATACATTATCGATTCATTATCTATCCTTTTTGGATAATGTAGATACGTTATCCTAACATTAACCAACTCTTTTGGATAATGTAGATGCGATATCCACGCTTTTTTTAAATGTAGATAAATTATCCACGACTTTTACATAATGTAAATGAATTATCCACGCCTTTTAGATAATGTTGATTTATCCACGCCTTTTGAATAATGTAAAGAATTATCCACGCATTTTAGGAAATGTGGATAAATTATCCACGCCTTTGGGACTAAGAAAATAAAGTATGCACGCCTTTGATAATGTAACTAGAGTATCTTACAGGGCCAAATCATGAGCTGCAAGCATTTTTTAGCTAAAACTGTATATGCATACTGCTGACCACGCCAGATACATGTAAAACATTTGTTTCACTAACACCAAAAAACGATATATGTATCTACATCACATCAATGTCATGTCAGTGACACACAAACACACCAACATGAATGACCGACCACATGTTAGTGTTTATGTTCAACACATCAACAAAGTAAACAGGACAAGTGAGTGGGCAGTGCCAACAGCAACAACCAACCACAACTGCATTGCAGAGTGCAATAGAAAATAAAACACATCTAAACCTCAAATATAAAATGTCCAATTCTTTGTTGTTTTCCTATTCTTCTTTATGTTGTATTTTTTTCAACTTACCATCACACTTGACTCTGGGCCAAAGTGTTGGACTGATGAAAGACAAACTATTTAGAAGTTTCCTTGTCATGTTTGTCCAGTTACCAAGAGGGCATGGTGTATGGCCAGATAGTGAGGTGGTTTTGTCATTACAACTTATTCGAAATACTTGAATGATTTGAAGTTGAACACAAAATATTTTTTGCTAACAAGTGTTGCCGGCAATGACAGTTTTCCTGCCGGTTGCACTTTGCATGAATTTATAACAAGGATGGAAACCATCAATTTTGGAACATTCCTTTTTTTGTTTTTTGGTTATGCTAAGTTCGAAGAGTCATTGCGATGATGTTGCATATGTTGTATTTCCATATTAGAATGTACATATTTGTTAAATGCAAAAGACGAACATAAGTGTTAGTTTGTGGCTAAAGTGAAGAATAGCATTTGAATGATTGCAGTTACTTGAAGAAGAAGAGGAACAATTGGTGCATTTTAACAATGTGGTTACAGTAGAAAATTGTTGTTAGCTTTTCATTTAAAATTTGTAAAACACTAAATATTTTCTGCGCTTACTTTAGACATTTTTTGATATGGTAACGATAATAGTTTACAAAACTAAGATGGAATGGGTCACTTGCAACAAATTTTTAAATAATTCCAAAATGTACACACATTATCCATGCCTTCTGGATAATGTAGATAGATTATCCACGCCTTCTAGGTACTGTATATACATTATCCACACATTCTGGATAATGTAGATACATTATGCACACGTTCTGGATAATGTAGACACATTATCCATGCCTTCTGGATAATGTAGATAGATTATCCACGCCTTCTGGATAATGTATATACATTATCCAAGCCTTCTGGATAATGTAGATACATTATCCACGCCTTCTAGATAATGTAGATAGATTATCCACGCCTTCTGGATAATGTAGATAGATTATCCACGCCCTCTGGATAATGTATATACATTATCCACACATTCTGGATAATGTAGATACATTATGCACACGTTCTGTATAATGTAGATACATTATCCACGCCTTCTGGATAATGTAGATGTATTATCCACGCCTTCTGGATAATGTAGATAGATTATCCACGCCTTCTGGATATTGTAGATACATTATCTACGCCTTCTAGATGCTGTAGATACAACATCAACGCCTTCTGGATATTGTAGATACAATATCCACGCCTTCTGCATAATGCAGATACATTATCCAAGCTTCTGGATAATGTAGATACATTATTCACTCCTTCTGGATAATGTAGATACATTATGCACGCTTTCTGGATAATGTAGATACAATATCCACGCCTTCTGCATAATGTGGATACAATATCCACGCCTTCTGCATAATGTAGATACATTATCCAAGCTTCTGGATAATGAAGTTACATTATCCACTCCTTCTGGATAATGTAGATACATTGTGCACGCTTTCTGGATAATGCAGATAATTTATCCACGCCTAATGGATAATGGAGATACATTATCCACTCCTTCTGGATAATGTAGATACATTATGCACGCTTTCTGGATAATGTAGATACATTATGCATACGTTCTGGATAATGTAGATACATTATGCATACGTTCTGGATAATGTAGATACATTATTGTAGATACATTATCCACGCCTTCTTGATATTGTAGATACATTATCCACGCCTTCTTGATATTGTAGATACATTATCCACGCCTTCTTGATATTGTAGATACATTATCCACGCCTTCTTGATATTGTAGATACATTATCCACGCCTTCTTGATATTGTAGATACATTATCCACGCCTTCTTGATATTGTAGATACATTATCCACGCCTTCTTGATATTGTAGATACATTATCCACGCCTTCTTGATATTGTAGATACATTATCCACGCCTTCTTGATATTGTAGATACATTATCCACGCCTTCTTGATATTGTAGATACATTATCCACGCCTTCTTGATATTGTAGATACATTATCCACGCCTTCTTGATATTGTAGATACATTATCCACGCCTTCTTGATATTGTAGATACATTATCCACGCCTTCTTGATATTGTAGATACATTATCCACGCCTTCTTGATATTGTAGATACATTATCCACGCCTTCTTGATATTGTAGATACATTATCCACGCCTTCTTGATATTGTAGATACATTATCCACGCCTTTTAGATATTGTAGATACATTATCCACGCCTTCTTGATATTGTAGATACATTATCCACGCCTTCTAGATATTGTAGATACATTATCCACGCCTTCTTGATATTGTAGATACATTATCCACGCCTTCTAGATATTGTAGATACATTATCCACGCCTTCTAGATATTGTAGATACATTATCCACGCCTTCTAGATATTGTAGATACATTATCCACGCCTTTTAGATATTGTAGATACATTATCCACGCCTTCTAGATATTGTAGATACATTATCCACGCCTTCTAGATATTGTAGATACATTATCCATGCCTTCTAGATATTGTAGATACATTATCCACGCCTTCTAGATATTGTAGATACATTATCCATGCCTTCTAGATATTGTAGATACATTATCCACGCCTTCTGCATAATAAATATACAATATCCACGCCTTCTGGATAATGTAGATACATTATCCACTCCTTCTGGATAATGTAGATACATTATGCACGCTTTCTGGATAATGTAGATACAATATCCACGCCTTCTGCATAATGTAGATGCAATATCCACGCCTTCTGGATAATGTAGATACATTATCCACTCCTTCTGGATAATGTAGATACATTATGCACGCTTTCTGGAAAAGGTGGATACATTGTCTACGCCTTCTATATAATTAAGATACATTATCCGAGCCATCTGGATAATGTAGATTCAATATCCACGCCTTCTGGATAATGTAGATACATTATCTACGCCTCCTTGATAATTAAGATACATTATCCAAGCCATCTGGATAATGCAGATACATTATCCACGCCTTCTGATAACGTAGATACATTACCTACGCCAGGTATATGCCTTATCCACGCCTTCTGGATAATTTAGATACATTATCCAAGCCATCTGGAAAATGTAGATACATTATATACGCCTTCTGGATAATGTAGATACATAATCCACTCTTTTTGGATAATGTAGATACTTCATCGACGCCTTCTGTACAATGTAGATACTTCATCCACGTCTTTTGTGTAATGTAGATACATTATCCACGCCTTCTGGATAATGTAGATACATTATCCACGCCTTCTTGATATTGTAGATACATTATCCACGCCTTCTTGATATTGTAGATACATTATCCACGCCTTTTAGATATTGTAGATACATTATCCACGCCTTCTTGATATTGTAGATACATTATCCACGCCTTCTTGATATTGTAGATACATTATCCACGCCTTTTAGATATTGTAGATACATTATCCACGCCTTCTTGATATTGTAGATACATTATCCACGCCTTCTAGATATTGTAGATACATTATCCACGCCTTCTTGATATTGTAGATACATTATCCACGCCTTCTAGATATTGTAGATACATTATCCACGCCTTCTAGATATTGTAGATACATTATCCACGCCTTCTAGATATTGTAGATACATTATCCACGCCTTTTAGATATTGTAGATACATTATCCACGCCTTCTAGATATTGTAGATACATTATCCACGCCTTCTAGATATTGTAGATACATTATCCATGCCTTCTAGATATTGTAGATACATTATCCACGCCTTCTAGATAGTGTAGATACATTATCCATGCCTTCTAGATATTGTAGATACATTATCCACGCCTTCTGCATAATAAATATACAATATCCACGCCTTCTGGATAATGTAGATACATTATCCACTCCTTCTGGATAATGTAGATACATTATGCACGCTTTCTGGATAATGTAGATACAATATCCACGCCTTCTGCATAATGTAGATGCAATATCCACGCCTTCTGGATAATGTAGATACATTATCCACTCCTTCTGGATAATGTAGATACATTATGCACGCTTTCTGGAAAAGGTGGATACATTGTCTACGCCTTCTATATAATTAAGATACATTATCCAAGCCATCTGGATAATGTAGATTCAATATCCACGCCTTCTGGATAATGTAGATACATTATCTACGCCTCCTTGATAATTAAGATACATTATCCAAGCCATCTGGATAATGCAGATACATTATCCACGCCTTCTGATAACGTAGATACATTACCTACGCCAGGTATATGCCTTATCCACGCCTTCTGGATAATTTAGATACATTATCCAAGCCATCTGGAAAATGTAGATACATTATATACGCCTTCTGGATAATGTAGATACATAATCCACTCCTTTTGGATAATGTAGATACCTCATCGACGCCTTCTGTACAATGTAGATACTTCATCCAAGTCTTTTGTGTAATGTAGATACATTATCCACGCCTTTTGGATAACGTAGTTACTTTCGACGCCTTCTGTATAATGTTGATAGTTCATCCACGCTTCTGGATAATGTAGATACATTATCCGCGCCTTTTGGATAATGAAAACACATTATCCACGCCTTCTGGATAATGTAGATACATTATCCGCGCCTTTTGGATAATGAAAATACATTATCCACGCCTTCTGGGTAATGTAGATACATTATCCACGCCTTCTGGATAATGTAGATTCAATATCCACGCCTTGTGGATAATGTAGATACATTATCCAGGACTTCTGCATAATGTAGATACATTATCCACGCCTTCTGCATAATGTAGATACATTATCCGCGCCTTTTGGATAATGAAAATACATTATCCGCGCCTTTTGGATAATGTAGATACATTAACCACGCCTTCTGGATAATGTAGATACATTACCCATGCCTTCTGGATAATGTAGATACCACATACACGCCTTTTGGCTAATGTAGATAGCTAATCCACGCCTCATGGATAAAGTAGATACATTATGTGCGCCTTCTGGATAATGTAGATTCATTATCCACGCCTTCTACATAATGTACCCAGCAAAAATTTGGATCCGGTAGTCGTGACGTAACCCCTTACAAAGTAATGTAAACAAGCTTCTTTTCGCATTACAAGTAATCTAAAAAGTAATGGGTTACTTCTTAAAAAATTTACAAGGTAAACTTTACTCCTCACTAAGTAATGAGGACGGTGGCACAGTGTGTGTGTGTCCGACTATAAATCCTAGGTTTGTGTGTTCAACGCTCACCGTCGGCACGCGAGTTTTTGACAAAAACAAAAACTTTTTGTTAATTAAAAAAAAAAAACAGTTCGTGGTGCACATGTGCACTGCCCATTTAAGTTCATAAGCAACCCTTAATTTTCGTGTGCGTGACACAGTGTGTAGTGTGTTTGGCTAGAAATCAGAGGGTTCGTGTTAAACTCGGGCAGGGAGCGAAATAAAATAAAGTAAAATAAAAGTAAGAAGTGCACAGTGGATCCACTTGTATGGAGAAAGTGGCCAAAAATATTTCCCGTGTAAATATCAAGCTAATGCGCTGGTTACAGCTTTGTGCTGCTGCGAAGAGTGTTTTAAGAAACCTCGAGCGTAACATTCTCCCCCCTTTTCCCCTCTGGAGGGGGTATACTGTAAGAATTGTTTTATGCTGTTAATGCAAAATGACATGAACAAGGGTCCCGATTATCTTATGATGCAAAAATAGGCTTGGGGAAACAAAACAATCTCCAAAACAACGTAAAATCAAACCAATTTAGCGGATTAAAAAAATCAACATTTTTGTCTAAAAATTGGTAAAATTTTTAATATAGATCTTATAGAGAAGGCACGTACCGCCAACGTAAGACAAATTTGGAAGAAGATTTCTTTATCTTGCCACTGATACCAATTATGTTAATGTACGTGGTCAGATAACAGAATTATACGCTATTATATCCATAGAAACCCTATTCTGGGGCAGCTCTAGGCAGCGGCCCACCGTTTATAGTCTGGCACTAGATGGCAGCTGATTTTAATACTGAATAATCTTAAGCCCTTGAGCTACTTTGGAAAATTATTCCCGAGGTGGGCACTGGTGGGCATCATAACTAAAACCTTAGGTCAAATTTAAGTATATGGTCGAAGTGGCATTACAAAATACACTAAGAAAATATGCAGCTAACTAGAATTCCACAATACGCTAAAACACTATTTTTTAATGAAAATTAAACTATTACCTCCCCCCTTCAAAATCTACTATAATATTTAGCAATACATATTAGTTTCGCGATATTTTGAATATATTTACTTGCACTTAAAATATGGGTTGTACTCACAACAAAAAATATTAGTCAAATGTTCCGACTTTTAAAGCTATTCTTAAGAAGATCGCGTTCGAATGAAACAAAAATTAATATATTTTTAAAAAGGTCCATGTCATAGCTGTCAGAGTTGCCAGATGTTGTACCAAAATTTTGACATTCATTTTTTTATTTTTGGCCAATGGGTGGATCCACTGTGAAGTGTGTTGAAATTAAAAACAAATTCTCCACATCAACTGTTCTAAAAATAGAATTTTTTCACCTTACTTTTCAACTTCTATTTTCCACAGGATCACTAGTTATTCTAGTGGTCATAAAATAACTAGAAACTGAGTGCGACATGCCCTTGTAAAAATAATGGGGAAGAAAGGGGATTTGAGAGTAGTTACGGCTGCCAAAAATCCCTTACGAAACCCATGATTTTGGGAGGACTTTTTTGCTGGGTAGATACAGTATCCACGCCATTTGGATAATGTAAATACATTACCTACGCCTTCTGGATATTGTAAATACATTACCCAGGCTTTCTGAATAATATATATACATTACCCACGCCTTCTGGATAATGTATGCATGCTTTTCGGATAATCCACCCTTTTCGGATAACGTATATGCCATATCCACGCCTTCTGGATAATGTACATACTTTATCCACGCCTTCCGGATAATGTAGATACCGTATTCACGGCTTCTGGATAATGTATATACTTTATCCACGCCTTCTGGATAATATACATACATTACTCAAGCCTTCTGGATAGCGTAGATACATTATCCACGCCTTCTGATTAATGTACGTGCATTATCCTCGCCTTATTTATAATGTGTATACATTATCCACGGATAATGTACCTTAACACACGAACGTGTTGATTCAAAGTAAATATTATCTCTACTCCATTAGAGCACAGCCAACCTTGCCCATAGCTACTTCCCCTTCATTACATTATCAAATTTATGCCGATTTTTATGCTCCTAGCTTCGCCACCTTCGTGTTAGTGAAGTTTCTACCCAAGGAATATTGTAGTGGGTAATTGCTGCACTTGTTACTTAACTTGATTGTCTTGGCAACAAAGGATGAGCATGCATACAGAAAGTTTTTTTATGAAACGGCTGCAGTAGGAGTAGCAGCAGCCGTTATCTCTGTGCTAAGAGGTTTGCATTCACATTTTAACAGTTGTTTTATGAGAAGCACTACCATTCATCATCGTCATTTCATACGTCATTAAATAGAGCATCAGCAGCAACATCACCAACATCCATCGCCGTCGTCATCGTCCTCATCGTTCGCATCATCATCGTTATCCTCATATAACAATGGTAAAAGCTGTAGCAGCAACATGACCATCATTCATCTCGGCATCATAGTTCACAAGAAACAGCAACAAAAACACTTGTTTATTGCTCCTACTGTTTGTGTTGTTGGCTAAGCAATGTAACATAAATAACAAATTTGCGGTTGTAATGAAATGTAACTTGCCAAAAACGTTGAGTTGGGTAAAGCTTCTAAAAACGGATGCGGAGGAACTTGCTTCTGGTAATTTTTGGCTAATGGTTGCTAACATGCAAAATTCTAAGAAAAATCACAAAATAAAATATTACAATCCTTATGCAGGACATTGGTTCATCCAATTGCACTGCTTTGAAAGTTTCTTTTATGTTCACTCGTTGATGTTGAGTGTCATAACACTTCAGAATCTAAGAAAAAACAAAAAGAAGAACATGGCAACAGCAACAACACCAATAACTCTTCCTGTGAAATATAATTCCAGACACACATCCTTCAACTCAAAATTGTGATTGTAACAGTTCCGTGTCGTTGCCTCACTTAGTATTATTAAATGTGAAGAAGAAGATGGTGATGATGATGCTGACGATGATGTTCACTTGCCGTGACCATTGTTTTGTTGTTTGACAAAGAAGGTGAATTCAATACAAAACTTTTCTCGGGGTTTTACGGAGTGGAACATAATTCCATTGTGTAGTTACCAACACAAAGAGGAAACATAAATAACCAGTTTCATTTTGTTACTCCTTACTCCTTTGTCTGAGACAGAACTTTCACTTGATTAGCTGTCCTAGTGCCATAGTTGTATTCCTAGCATGTAACTGACAAATTAAATTAACTGTTAACATGCACTGGACAAGGACGTCATCAATGGCACACAGTGTTTGGGAACAAACAATTGTCGGCCTTTTAAGCATTTTCTTATTTTGAATGTTCAACTATATTGAAGTCACCCTATCGAAAACGACATAGTTTATATAAAAGAGCAGTGAGGTGAGTGATTCACTGACTGGCTGACTGATTCATCGACGGCCTGGCGAAACGGCTGAAGCTAGAAACTTGAAATGTTGAGTGTGCTATTGGCGTGTAGGGGTGATATAAGGCTGGGTTTTTGGAAATTCGAACTGGAACGGTACGAAAAGTACTAAAAGGTACTAAATATGGTACCATTTGTATTAGGCACTCCTTCACTTCACTCCTTCTGCATAAGGTAGATATATTTCCTACGCCTTACGATTAATGTAGACACATTATCCACGCCCTGTGGATAATATACATCCATTATCCTCGCCTTTTGATAATATATATACATTACACTAGCCTTGTGGCATGTACGGATACATTATCCTTGCCTTGTGTTACGTATGGATACATTATTTACACCTTCTGGATGCTTTAGATAACATATTCATGCCTTCTGTCTAAAGTTTATACATTATCCACGCTTTCTGTATAAAGTAGGAATATTATACACTCCTTCTGGATAATTTAGACAACTTATTTTTGCCTATGGAATAGTAGAGACGAATAATCCTAACATTTTGGATAATGTAGATATATAGGTGAATTATCCACACCTTCTGAATAACGTGAATATGTTACCCGCGCCTTTTTGGATAACTTAGCTACATTATGCACGCTTTTGTACAACGTAGATACATTATCTACGTCTTCTGGATAATGTAAATACATTATCCACGTCTTCTGGATAAAGTAGATACATTATCCACGCCTTTTGGTTAATGTAAATACATTATCCCCGCTTTTTGGATAACGTAGATACAATATTTACGTCTTCTGAATAACGCAGATACACTATGCCCGCCTTTTGAATAATATCTACATTATCCACATATTTTGGATAACGTAGATACATTATCTACACCTTTTTGACAATGAATATTAATTTTCCACGCCGTTTACAGAACGTAAACACATTATCCACTGCTTTTGGACAACGAAGATACATTTTCTACGTCTTTCGTTTAAAGTTTTCTGGAGAATGTAGATACATTATCCTCTACATTTGGATAAAATGGATATAACTATTCACGGCTTTTGGATAACACAGATAGAATATCCACGGTATTTGGATAAAGTAGATATATTATCCACGGCTTTCGGATAGAACGTAGATACATTATCCACGACATTTAAATAACTCAGATACATTATCCACGCTTTGGGATAACGCAGATACATTATCCACGTTTTGTGATAACGTATATACATAATCCACCAGAGTTGGGCACTCTCATTCATTTGAACGATCAGGATCACTAACCCGTTTAATGGACACCGGTTATATCTTTGACAAACTGCGTATACTTAATTTCACACTTTGTTTTTTATGATGTTACTCATTCGTCTTTGAGCGAAGACAGTGATACGGATCGTTCAATTGAACGAGAGTGCCCAACTATATAATCCACGTATATAAACGACCCATCCCTTTTGGATAATGTAGATATATTATCCATACATTTGTCACGCTTTTTAAATAACGCAGACACATTATCACGCTTTGGGATAACGTAGATACATTATTCACGACTTCTGGATAACGTAGATAAACGATCCACGTCTTTTGGATAATGTGGATACATTATCCATACATTTTGGTTTACAGAAATACAGTTTACACGTATTTCGGTTAACGTAAAGGGTGTTTTTTTAAGCCCGATAGAACTTGAAATTGTAAAAAATAACACAAAAAATTTGATTGTTATCAACATTTTTTTTTTATTCGAAAGATCCATACGTGACATTAACATTTGAATATGATTTCGGGCATATGGGCACCGCGGCTGTTCTTGACGAAGTGCATTCTGGACGTCCAATTTTTGGCCACTTTTTCGAGCACTGCTGGCCGTATGTCACGAATAACACGAACAATGCTGGCCTCCAAGGCATCAATTGTTACTGGTTTATCAGCATAAACCAGTGACTTCACGTAGCCCCACAGGAAATAATCGAGAGGTGTCAAATCGCACGACCTTGGAGGCCAATTGACAGGTCCACTTCTCGAAATCAACTTATCGCCAAATTTTGATTTCAATAAGTCGATGGTTGCGTTCGCCGTATGGCACGAAGCGCCATCCTGTTGAAACCACATCTCCTCCGGATCAATGTCATCCATATTTTCAAACAAAAAATCATTGATCATGGTGCGGTGACGATCTCCATAAAGAAATAAGGTCCGATGATGCCACCAGCGTGAAAACCGCACCATACGGTGCATTTTTCTGGATGTAATGGAGTCTGTAGGGTCTCTTGTGGATTGGTCTCACTCCATATGCGACAATTTTGCTTATTAACAAACCCGTTAAGCCAAAAATGCGCCTCATCGCTGAACACAATTTTGCGATAAATCAACGGGTCGAATCGACGACTGATTTTCAAAGTAAATTTGGACAATTTCGTAGCGTTGTTCAAGCGTGAGTCTATTCATGATAATTTGTCAGAGTATACTGAAACAAATAAAAAAAAAGTTTCATCAAAATTTAATTTTTTGTGTTACTTTTTACAATTTAAAGTTCTATCTAGTTTAAAAAAACACCCTTTACATTATACACTCCTTTCGGATGACGTAGTAACAATATTGCGCCTTTTGGGTAGTTGTAGATACGTTCTGGATAATGTTAATGGTTACCGTAGATATATTATCCACGCATTTCGGATAAAGTTGATACATTATCCACGCCTTTTGGATAGTGTAGATACGTTGTGGATAATGTAGATACATTTTGGTTACCGTAGATACATTATCCACGCATTTCGGATAATGTAGATACATTATCCACGCCTTTTGGATAGTGTAGATACGTTGTGGATAATGTAGATACATTTTGGTTACCGTAGATACATTATCCACGCATTTCGGATAACGCAGATACACTATCCACGCCTTTTAAATGACGCAGATACATTATCCACGCTTATTGGATAACGTAGATACATTATCCACGCATTTCGGATAACGCAGATACACTATCCACGCCTTTTGGATAACGTAGATACATTATCCACGCATTTCGGATAACGCAGATACACTATCCACTTCTATTAAATGACGCAGATACATTATCCACGCCTTTTGGATAACGTAGATACATTATCCACGCCTTTTGGATAACGTAGATACATTATCCACGCCTTTTGGATAACGTAGATACATTATCCACGCCTTTTCAATAACGCAGATACACTATCCACGCCTTTTAAATAACGCAGATACATTATCCACGCCTTTTGGATAACGTAGATACATTATCCACGCCTTTTAAATAACGCAGATACACAAACCACGCCTTTTAAATGATGCAGATACATTACCCACGCCTTTTGGATAACGTAGATACATTATCCACGCCTTTTCAATGAAGCAGATACATTATCCACGCCTTTTGTATAACGTAGATACATTATCCACGCTTTTTGGAAAACGTAGATACATTATCCACGCCTTTTGGATAACGTAGATACATTATCCACGCCTTCTAGATAACGTACATAAAAGAACAACGTATTTTCGATGATGTAGATACATTGTACATAGATACATTTTACACGTATTTTGGTTAACGTAGATATATTATCCAATGTATCTACGTCACACTATCCATGCCTTTCGGATAACGTATATACATAATCCACGCCTTTTGGATATCGTAGATGCATTTTTCACGTATTTTTGTTAACATTATTCACTCTTTTTGGATGGCGTAGATACGATATTTCGCCTTTTGGATAGTATACATACATTCTGGAAAATGTAGATACATTTTGGTTAACGTAAAGACAATATTCACGCCTTTTGGATAACGTAGATACATTATCCACTCCTGTTGGATAACGTAGATACATCATCCACGCCTTTTGGATAACGTAGATACATTATCCACGTCTTTTGGATAACGTAGTTACATTATCCACGCCTTTTGGTTAACGTAGATTCATTATCCACTCCTTTTGAATAAGGTAGATACAATATTTCCGCCTTTCGCATAACGCAGATATACTATCCACACCTTTTGGATAAGGTAGGAACATTATCTTCATTGGTTAAAAGTCTTCTGGAGAATTTAGATACATTATCCATTGCATTTCGGATAATGTAGATACATTATCCACGCCTTTTGGATAGTGTAGATACGTTGTGGATAATGTAGATACATTTTGGTTGCCGTAGATATATTTTGGTTGCCGTAGATACATTATCCACGTATTTCGGATAACGCAGATACACTATCCACGCCTTTTAAATAACGCAGATACATTATCCACGCCTTTTGGATAACGTAGATACATTATCCACGCTTTCTGTATAAAGTAGGAATATTATACACTCCTTCTGGATAATTTAGACAACTTATTTTTGCCTATGGAATAATAGAGACGAATAATCCTAACATTTTGGATAATGTAGATAATATAGGTGAATTATCCACACCTTCTGAATAACGTGAATATGTTACCCGCGCCTTTTTGGATAACTTAGCTACATTATGCACGCTTTTGTACAACGTAGACACATTATCTACGTCTTCTGGATAATGTAAATACATTATCCACGTCTTCTGGATAAAGTAGATACATTATCCCCGCTTTTTGGATAACGTAGATACAATATTTACGTCTTCTGAATAACGCAGATACACTATGCCCGCCTTTTGAATAATATCTACATTATCCACATATTTTGGATAACGTAGATACATTATCTACACCTTTTTGACAATGAATATTAATTTTCCACGCCGTTTACAGAACGTAAACACATTATCCACTGCTTTTGGACAACGAAGATACATTTTCTACGTCTTTCGTTTAAAGTTTTCTGGAGAATGTAGATACATTATCCTCTACATTTGGATAAAATGGATATAACTATTCACGGCTTTTGGATAACACAGATAGAATATCCACGGCATTTGGATAAAGTAGATATATTATCCACGGCTTTCGGATAGAACGTAGATACATTATCCACGCCATTTAAATAACGCAGATACATTATCCACGCTTTGGGATAGCGTAGATACATTATCCACGTTTTGTGATAACGTATATACATAATCCACCAGAGTTGGGCACTCTCATTCATTTGAACGATCAGGATCACTAACCCGTTTAATGGACACCGGTTATATCTTTGACAAACTGCGTATACTTAATTTCACACGTTGTTTTTTATGATGTTACTCATTCGTCTTTGAGCGAAGACAGTGATACGGATCGTTCAATTGAACGAGAGTGCCCAACTATATAATCCACGTATATAAACGACCCATCCCTTTTGGATAATGTAGATACATTATCCATACATTTGTCACGCTTTTTAAATAACGCAGACACATTATCACGCTTTGGGATAACGTAGATACATTATTCACGACTTCTGGATAACGTAGATAAACGATCCACGTCTTTTGGATAATGTGGATACATTATCCATACATTTTGGTTTACAGAAATACAGTTTACACGTATTTCGGTTAACGTAAAGGGTGTTTTTTTAAGCCCGATAGAACTTGAAATTGTAAAAAATAACACAAAAAATTTAATTGTAATCAACATTTTTTTTTATTCGAAAGATCCATACGTGACATTAACATTTGAATATGATTTCGGGCATATGGGCACCGCGGCTGTTCTTGACGAAGTGCATTCTGGACGTCCAATTTTTGGCCACTTTTTCGAGCACTGCTGGCCGTATGTCACGAATAACACGAACAATGCTGGCCTCCAAGGCATCAATTGTTGCTGGTTTATCAGCATAAACCAGTGACTTCACGTAGCCCCACAGGAAATAATCGAGAGGTGTCAAATCGCACGACCTTGGAGGCCAATTGACAGGTCCACTTCTCGAAATCAACTTATCGCCAAATTTTGATTTCAATAAGTCGATGGTTGCGTTCGCCGTATGGCACGAAGCGCCATCCTGTTGAAACCACATCTCCTCCGGATCAATGTCATCCATATTTTCAAACAAAAAATCATTGATCATGGTGCGGTGACGATCTCCATAAAGAAATAAGGTCCGATGATGCCACCAGCGTGAAAACCGCACCATACGGTGCATTTTTCTGGATGTAATGGAGTCTGTAGGGTCTCTTGTGGATTGGTCTCACTCCATATGCGACAATTTTGCTTATTAACAAACCCGTTAAGCCAAAAATGCGCCTCATCGCTGAACACAATTTTGCGATAAATCAACGGGTCGAATCGACGACTGATTTTCAAAGTAAATTTGGACAATTTCGTAGCGTTGTTCAAGCGTGAGTCTATTCATGATAATTTGTCAGAGTATACTGAAACAAATAAAAAAAAAGTTTCATCAAAATTTAATTTTTTGTGTTACTTTTTACAATTTAAAGTTCTATCTAGTTTAAAAAAACACCCTTTACATTATACACTCCTTTCGGATGACGTAGTAACAATATTGCGCCTTTTGGGTAGTTGTAGATACGTTCTGGATAATGTTAATGGTTACCGTAGATATATTATCCACGCATTTCGGATAAAGTTGATACATTATCCACGCCTTTTGGATAGTGTAGATACGTTGTGGATAATGTAGATACATTTTGGTTACCGTAGATACATTATCCACGCTTTTCGGATAATGTAGATACATTATCCACGCCTTTTGGATAGTGTAGATACGTTGTGGATAATGTAGATACATTTTGGTTACCGTAGATACATTATCCACGCCTTTTGGATAGTGTAGATACGTTGTGGATAATGTAGATACATTTTGGTTACCGTAGATACATTATCCACGCATTTCGGAT
The DNA here is from genome assembly GCF_047663935.1 of Musca autumnalis. Taxonomy (NCBI): domain Eukaryota; kingdom Metazoa; phylum Arthropoda; class Insecta; order Diptera; family Muscidae; genus Musca; species Musca autumnalis. The sequence continues at coordinate 74,691,068 of NW_027411644.1, forward strand.
AACGCAGATACACTATCCACGCCTTTTAAATGACGCAGATACATTATCCACGCTTATTGGATAACGTAGATACATTATCCACGCATTTCGGATAACGCAGATACACTATCCACGCCTTTTGGATAACGTAGATACATTATCCACGCATTTCGGATAACGCAGATACACTATCCACTTCTATTAAATGACGCAGATACATTATCCACGCCTTTTGGATAACGTAGATACATTATCCACGCCTTTTCAATAACGCAGATACACTATCCACGCCTTTTAAATAACGCAGATACATTATCCACGCCTTTTGGATAACGTAGATACATTATCCACGCCTTTTAAATAACGCAGATACACAAACCACGCCTTTTAAATGATGCAGATACATTACCCACGCCTTTTGGATAACGTAGATACATTATCCACGCCTTTTCAATGAAGCAGATACATTATCCACGCCTTTTGTATAACGTAGATACATTATCCACGCTTTTTGGAAAACGTAGATACATTATCCACGCCTTTTGGATAACGTAGATACATTATCCACGCCTTCTAGATAACGTACATAAAAGAACAACGTATTTTCGATGATGTAGATACATTGTACATAGATACATTTTACACGTATTTTGGTTAACGTAGATATATTATCCAATGTATCTACGTCACACTATCCATGCCTTTCGGATAACGTATATACATAATCCACGCCTTTTGGATATCGTAGATGCATTTTTCACGTATTTTTGTTAACATTATTCACTCTTTTTGGATGGCGTAGATACGATATTTCGCCTTTTGGATAGTATACATACATTCTGGAAAATGTAGATACATTTTGGTTAACGTAAAGACAATATTCACGCCTTTTGGATAACGTAGATACATTATCCACTCCTGTTGGATAACGTAGATACATCATCCACGCCTTTTGGATAACGTAGATACATTATCCACGTCTTTTGGATAACGTAGTTACATTATCCACGCCTTTTGGTTAACGTAGATTCATTATCCACTCCTTTTGAATAAGGTAGATACAATATTTCCGCCTTTCGCATAACGCAGATATACTATCCACACCTTTTGGATAAGGTAGGAACATTATCTTCCTTGGTTAAAAGTCTTCTGGAGAATTTAGATACATTATCCATTGCATTTCGGATAATGTAGATACATTATCCACGCCTTTTGGATAGTGTAGATACGTTGTGGATAATGTAGATACATTTTGGTTGCCGTAGATACATTTTGGTTGCCGTAGATACATTATCCACGTATTTCGGATAACGCAGATACACTATCCACGCCTTTTAAATGACGCAGATACATTATCCACGCCTTTTGGATAACGTAGATACATTATCCACGCATTTCGGATAACGCAGATACACTATCCACTTCTTTTAAATGACGCAGATACACTATCCACTTCTTTTAAATGACGCAGATACATCATCCACGCCTTTTGGATAACGTAGATACATTATCCACGCATTTCGGATAACGCAGATACACTATCCACTTCTTTTAAATGACGCAGATACATCATCCACGCCTTTTGGATAACGTAGATACATTATCCACGCATTTCGGATAACGCAGATACACTATCCACTTCTTTTAAATGACGCAGATACACTATCCACTTCTTTTAAATGACGCAGATACATTATCCACGCCTTTTCAATAACGCAGATACACTATCCACGCCTTTTAAATAACGCAGATACATTATCCACGCCTTTTGGATAACGTAGATACATTATCCACGCCTTTTAAAAAACGCAGATATACTAACCACGCCTTTTAAAAAACGCAGATATACTAACCACGCCTTTTAAAAAACGCAGATATACTAACCACGCCTTTTAAATGATGCAGATACATTACCCACGCCTTTTGGATAACGTAGATACATTATCCACGCCTTTTCAATGAAGCAGATACATTATCCACGCCTTTTGGATAACGTAGATACATTATCCACGCCTTTTGGGTAACGTAGATACATTATCCACGCCTTTTGGACAACGTAGATACATTATCCACGCCTTTTGGATAACGTAGATACATTATCCACGCCTTCTGGATAACGTACATAAACGACCAACGTATCTTCGATGATGTAGATACATTGTACATAGATACATTTTACACGTATTTTGGTTAACGTAGATATATTATCCAATGTATCTACGTCACACTATCCATGCCTTTCGGATAACGTATATACATAATCCACGCCTTTTGGACATCGTAGATGCATTTTTCACGTATTTTTGTTAACATTATTCACTCTTTTTGGATGGCGTAGATACGATATTTCGCCTTTTGGATAGTATACATACATTCTGGAAAATGTAGATACATTTTGGTTAACGTAAAGACAATATTCACGCCTTTTGGATAACGTAGATACATTATCCACTCCTGTTGGATAACGTAGATACATCATCCACGCCTTTTGGATAACGTAGATACATTATCCACGTCTTTTGGATAACGTAGTTACATTTTCCACGGCTTATGGTTAACGTATATTCATTATCCACTCCTTTTGAATAAGGTAGATACAATATTTCCGCCTTTCGCATAACGCAGATACACTATGCACGCCTTTTGAATAATATCTACATTATCCACACCTTTTGGATAAGGTAGGAACATTATCTTCCTTGGTTAAAAGTCTTCTGGAGAATTTAGATACATTATCCATTGCATTTGAATAAAATAGATATATTGCTTTTGGATAACGTAGATACATTATCCACTGCATTTGGATAAAGTATATATACTATTCACTTCCCTTGGATAAAGTGAATAATGTAGATACGATTTTCACGCCTTATGGATAATGTAGATGAAATTTGCACGCGTTATGGATAATGTAGATACATTATCCACGCCTTATAGACAACATAGATCCATTATACACGCCTAGTGGATAATATAGTTCCATTATCCACGCTTGTGTATAATATAAATCCATTATCCATGTATCTAGGCCTCGCATTGGAGATAATGTAAACATTATGCATGCCTTTTGGATAACGTAGATACATTATCCTCTTTTGAATTATCTAGAAACATTATCCACGTCATATGGATAATCTAGATACATAGTCCGCGAAGATATGGTTCCGATATCTGTTCAATTTGAAAATATAAAAAGCTATTGGAAGCTTCAAGGCACTGTGCGAATTTTTGTTTAGATGAAGATTAGTTTTTCCTCTTGCTTCGCCTTTTCGCACGTGTAAAAACGGTTTTTATTACTTTCGTTTCCAGTGCATCCTTTGTTGTTGATGATTTTATGCCACTTTTTTTTTCTTTCTGTCGTGACTTTTGTCCTTGCCCATTTGCATTCTGTTTGGCCAACCAAAACATTCTCCGTTCGAAAAACAAATGTCCACGAAAGTGCAGGGCAGTAACTGTGGAAGGATGCAAAATAAATGAATGACAAAATAGGATAATATCATTAAAAAAAAGCAAAAAAAAAAAATGAGGAAAGGGAAGAATCAACTAAGCATCAATGTGGCGATGGCGACGTCGCCTATAAAGGATGGAACAAATTAATAAAATTAAATTGTTGTAGCCAACTTAGAGCAACAAACTAAATTGAAGACTGAAATGGAGATTGGAGAGACAAGGCAGGGAGTCAATGTTTTTAATGCGCAGCTAACGTATTGTGACGATAGTATGGAAAAAGCTTAAAGTTAATAGAAAATATTTACTTAACTTTTCTTGTCACTGAGGTGCATAGTTTTGCAGAATAAATATCGTTGATATTTAAATGAGTTAGATATGTGAAGATTTGCATTCAGTTTGTAACACCAATTGATTTTTGTTCTTCCTTATTCTCTTTCTAGGTATGTTTAAATGATGGCCCAATTTTTGTTCCAATATCCTGACATGGAATAAAGTTTTACTCCATAATGTCCCACAGATACTGATGGTGAGTGATAGTTTTGCAAGTACAGAGCGAAATTGTTTGCAAATTTTAAGCAATACCCCGTAAATGCATGCACTTTTTGCATCGTCCGGATTAGTTTTTTTTCTTGTTAACTTAAATTGTCAAAAAAATTGCAGTACAATATTTTTCTTTTCTGAGTTTAAGGAACGAGGCGATAATCTAGATACATTATCCTCGCCTTGTGGGTAACCTAGATACATTATCCACGCATTGTGGATAACCTGAATACATTATCCACGCTTTGTGGAAAGTCTAGATACTTTATCCACGCTTTTTGGATAATCTAGATACATTATCCGCGCTTTATGGATAACTAGATACATTATCCACTCCTTGTGGATAATCTAGATACATTATCCACGCTTTGTGGATAATCTAGATACATTATCCACGCTTTGTGGATAATCTAGATACATTATCCACGCTTTGTGGATAATCTAGATACTTTATCCACGCTTTGTGGATAACCTAGAAACGTTATCCACGTTTTGTGTATAATCTAGATACATTTTCCACGCCTTGTGGATAATCTAGATACATTATCCACGCTTTGTGGATAATCTAGATACATTATCCACGCTTTCTCTATAATCTAGATACATTATCCACGTTTTGTGGATAATCCTTGTGGATAATCTAGATACATTATCCACGCCATGTGTATAATCTAGATACATTATCCACGTCTTGTGGATAATCCTTGTGGATAATCTAGATACATTATCCACGCCATGTGTATAATCTAGATACATTATCCACGTTTTGTGGATAATCCTTGTGTATAATCTAGATACATTATCCCCGCTTTGTGGATAATCTAGATACAATATCCTCGCCTTGTGGATAATCTAGGTGCATTATCCACGCCTTGTGGATAATCTAGATACATTATCCTCGCTTTGTGGATAATCTAGGTACATTATCTACGTTTTGTGGATAATCTGGATACATTATCCACGACTTGTGTATAATCTAGATACATTATCCCCGCTTTGTGGATACTTTAGATACCTTATCCACGGTTTGTTGATAATCTAGATACATTATCCACGCTTTGTGGATACTTTAGATACTTTATCCACGCTTTGTTGATAATCTTGATACATCATCTACGCTTTGTGGATACTTTAGATACCTTATCCACGCTTTGTGGATAATCTAGATACCTTATCCACGGTTTGTTGATAATCTAGGTACATTATCCACGCTTTGTGGATACTTTAGATACTTTATCCACGCTTTGTGGGTAATCTAGATACTTTATCCATGTTTTGTGGGTAATCTAGATACATTATACACGCATTGTGGATAATCTAGATACATTATCCACGCCTTGTGGATAACATAGATACACTATCTACGCCTTGTGGATAGTCTAGATACATTATCCTCGCGTTGTGGGTAATCTAGATACATTATCCCCGCTCTGTGGATAATCTCGATACAATATCCACGCTTTGTGGAAAATCTAGATACATTATCCATGCTTTGTGGATAATCTAGATACATTATCCACGTTTTGTGTATATTTTAGAATCCTTATCCACTGTTTGTTAATAATCTAGATACATTATCCACGCTTTGTGGATAGTCTAGATACATTATACACGCTTTGTGGATAATATAGATACGCTATCTACGCCTTGTGGGTAATCTAGATACACTATCCACGCCTTGTGGATAATCTAGATACATTATCCACGCTTTTTTTATAATCTAGATACATTATCGATGCCTTGGGTATAATCTAGATATATTATCCACGCATTGTGAATAATCTAGATACATTATCCACGCCTTGTGGATAATAGAGATGCGCTATCTACGCCTTGTGGATAATCTAGATATACTATCCACGCCTTGTGGATAATCTAGATACATTATCCACGTTTTGTGTATAATCTAGATACATTATACACACCTTGTGGATAATCTAGATACATTATCCAAGCTTTCTAGATGATATAGATACAATATCCACGCTTTGTGGATAATCTAGATACATTATACACGCTCTGGATACATTATCCTCGCTTTGTGGAAAATATGGATACATTATCCACGCTTTGTGGATAATCTAGATACATTATCCACGCTTTGTGCATAATTTAGATACATAATCCACGCCTTGTGTATAATCTAGATACATTATCCACGCCTTGTGGATAATATAGATACACTATCTTCGCCTTGTGGATAAACTAGATACACTAGATCCGCCTTTAGATTATGTTAATGCATTATCCACGTCTTTAGGATAATGTAAATATATTTACCACTTCATCTCCGAAGCCTTCATCATTTTTTTTCATCTCATGGTCCATTGCTGTGTTTCTCCCTTATTTCGCTATTTGTTTTTTTCATTGAATTCCAATTAAACGAATATTTACATTCCGATAAATCCAACTGTCATTCAATAAAACGGAAGATAGTGTTGTAAAATTATTTTAATAAATAATAAAAGCAAACAGTTTGTTTGTTGTTGCTGCACATTTCGCCGCCTGGTTATAACCATGAATTAGCTTTCACATGAATCCACTTTCAGTGATGATACTTTATGAAAAATAAATAAAATCCCACATAAACTATGATAACAGTAATGAGTGATAGTATCACAGAGCTTATCATTCACACAAACTACTTGACTAGGCAAATGAAAAAAGTCCCCTCTCCCGCAGGAGTTCTTTGTTTTAACAGAGAGATTTTCAATTGCAATGAATGAACGAATAATTGTAAAGCGTAATTTGCAAATGCATAAATTGCAAACAGTTCAATCTGTAATAAGAAAGGAGGACTTTGCATAGGTGGTCAATTGTCTATTCAATTGAGAGGGATAATCTGTTGTAAAAAGTTATTTGCCAAGGGGATTGATTCATTGTTATAAGTCCTTTTATATTTAGTAAGGGTTCTCCAAGTCCCACTGCATGTGAATATGCATATGGTAAAACCAAAATTTCCTTTACAATTCCATTAAAAAAAAAATAAAAACGATTTCCGAGCACATCTACGATTTTTGGTATGTTAAGGAAAAAATTCTAATTTCAAATCTGTTCGCGTTCACAAAATTGGCCGATGCGCGCAAAGGTTATAGCGGGTTTTATTCTCTTATATAGAAAAAATATGTATACTCGTATATCAGTAACATCATTTGATATCCATCCATAGATGCACCATAATTTCTAATATTTGTTTTTATTTTCGCGGAAAATCAAAAAAATTAAAAAAAAAATCTGGAAGAAAATTATACTACCTCATAGTATACAGACCTCTAAAAAATAAATTAAAAATACGTCCAGAATCTAGGCAACGCTTAAAAAATATGAAACCAAAATTACAACAACTAACAAAATTTGCAAAAACAACATTGTTGTTATTGAAAATTACTTGTCAAAGAAAATATTAAATAATAGGGTCGTTCCAAAATTTTTTTTCAGGAAAACATAAATACCTTATAAAAATCCTCTAAAATAGAACCAATTATAATCGAAATGTTAATATAACGCATTCAGAACTCTCGTAGATAATTTTTATTACACGTTTAGGATGAAAAATAGTATTTTATGGTAACAAATTTCGAAGTTCCAAATTTCATGAGTAGACCCTATTACTTTTTGAAAACTAAATTTACATAAAAATAAGAATACAGTTGATTGTCGCTTCTACCTTACCTTATTGTTAAAATATTATTCCAAATATATTTTTTGGTTCGATTAGATAAATTAGAAAAAAATATCTGGGAGTTCTCCAACTATTTCGGATACAGCGAGAGAGAAAGAGATTGATCTTTCAATATTTATGCATATTTCGATGTTTTACTCACCGGTGACGTAGGGGATGGAAGATACCAAGCAACGGTCCTGACCGGTTTTAACATGGCAAAGCCCAGGATTTATCTTGGTCCCTCTTTCATCTCAAGTGGACACTGACCTCCCCGTGGTGTCACCTGGGGAACTGCCTTTAACACCCGTTAAAGGTAGTGAGCTAACATGTGCCGCGCGTTCTCCCATAAGAACGTTAAAAACTTGAGTTTGGGTGTCGGGCTAGTAACCCTCCCCTAGAAAAAACAGCATACTATTAAAAAACGAAAGAAAAGAAAAACAACCCCCTCTAAAGTTGACGTACCCTGCAAACGTTTTAAGGACCATGATCTGCGAATCTGTACCTGGAATGTTCGCACTCTTTATAGAGAAGGTGCAGTCTTCGCATTGGCAGACGTACTTGAAAAGTACAAGGCCGATATTACTGCCATACAGGAAATACGATGGATTGGGAAAGGCGTCACAACAACACCTAAAGGTGACGGACGCACTGTATTATAGCTGCCATGACGTAAAGCATGAGTTTGGTTGCGGATTTGTAGTTAGTCGGAGACTAAAACATCTGGTATCCAGCTTCACTCCAGTGAATGAAAGACTTGCTGCAATTTGAATAAAAGCTAAATTCTTCAACATCAGCTTTATTTGCGCTCATGCTCCCACTGAAGAAAAGGACGAACAGACCAAAGATATATTTTACGAGCGCTTAGAAGAAACATATGACCGTTGCCCTGCCCATGACATTAAAATCATTCTAGGCGATTTTAATGCCAAAATTGGAAAGGAGAATATCTTTGGCCCAACAGTCGGGAAATTCAGCCTCCACAGTGAAACATCTGACAATGGTATGAGGCTGATAGACCTTGCAGCTGCAAAAAACATGGTAGTTAGCAGTACCAGATTTAATCATCTCGATATTCATAAGGGCACCTGGCTGTCTCCAGATCAGAAAACAAGAAATCAAATTGATCATGTTGTGATAGATGGAAGACATTCATCGAGCCTGTTGGATGTACGATCGTTCCGAGGCGCAAACATTGATTTGGACCACTACCTTGTTGCAGCAAAGGTACGCACCCGCTTAAACGTAGCAAACAAAGTACGAACAGACACAACACGAAAGTTAGACATCGGTAAGCTGCAATCACAACAGATATCCACAGCATATTCCACTCAACTAGCCCAATTGCTTAATCAAAGCACTCCTCATCCTGATAACATATCAGTGCAATGGCAAAGCATTGCCCACTCCATGCAAACAGCCGCAAAATCCATACTTGGATACCAGAGGCCTCCACCAAGGAATCCATGGTATGATCAGGAGTGTCGTGCTGCCACCGAAGAGAAAAATGCGGCATATAGGGCTACTTTACAATCCGTAGCAACGCGTAGCGCACGAGAGAGATACAGGGAGAAAAGGAGAGAGGAGAAACGTCTTTTCCGCAGGAAAAAGAGAGAGATGGAAAAGCGGGAGTGTGAAAAAATCGAGACGTACAGGATCCAGAATGAAGTCCGAAAATTCTACCAAAGAGTCAAGCATCAAACTGATGGCTTTGGTACAGGCACATCCTCCTGTAGAGACCAGCAAGGTAATTTGGTAACTGATACAGATAGTGTGCTCAGGATATGGAAAGAACATTTTTCAAAACTGTTGGTATCCAATAGCAGCGAAGACGACGAAGATACATCAGTCCCAATCCCAGAAGATGGTATTGAATGTATACCGCCCAGCCAAGATGAGGTAAAGACAGCAATAAATCGGCTGAAGAATAATAAGGCAGCAGGAGCCGATGGCTTACCAGCCGAGCTGTTCAAAACCGGAGGCGACACGCTGATAAGGTGTATTCATCAGCTAGTTAGCACCATCTGGCAGGAAGAACGAGTACCGACGATTGGAACCTGAGCATCCTGTGCCCCGTCCACAAGAAGGGAGATAAGACTGTATGCTCTAACTATAGGGGCATAAGTCTACTCCCTATTGCCTGCAAGATCGTGTCAGGGATATTGTGCGAACGACTAAAGCCTATGGTCAACGAGATAATTGGACCATACCAATGCTGCTTTAGACCTGGCAAGTCCACCATTGACCAGATATTTACCCTGCGGCAAATCCTGGAGAAGACCCAAGAGATGCAGATCGACACCTACCACCTTTTTGTCGATTATAAAGCAGCCTTCGACATTCCGCTGCGTTCAAAGGTATTCCAAGCCATGTCTGAATTTGGTATCCCCGCAAAGCTCATCCGGCTTTGCAAAATGACTTTAACTGACACGAGGTCCTCAGATAAAATAGGAAAGAACCTCTCCGAAGAGTTTGGTACCAAAAGAGGTTTCAGACAAGGAGACAGCCTTTCGTGTGATCTCTTTAACATCCTGCTGGAAAAGGTTATACGAGAGGCAAACGTCAAAAGAAGTGGCACAATCTACACCAATAGTCACATGTTACTTGGTTATGCTGATGATATAGACATCATAGGCCGATCAGTAAAAGAAGTAACTGATACCTTTATGAAGGTCGAAGGTCGAAGTCGGTCTGGCGGTAAACGGTGAGAAGACCAAGTTGATGGTGTCGACGCGCAATGCGTCCATTGAGCTCGGACCGACTGTGGAAGTTGGTTCCTATAATATTGAGGTAGTAAAAGACTTCGTCTACCTCGGCACCTCCGTAAATACAACAAACGACATCAGTTGTGAAATAAAAAGAAGAATTGTATTGGCCAACAGATGCTACTTTGGTTTAAGTAAGCAGTTTAAAAGCAAAGCCACATCTCGTCAAACAAACGCTCTACAAAACACTGATACTACCCGTGCTGATGTATGGCTCCGAAGCCTGGGTACTTGCGCAAGCAGACATGGCAGTGCTTGGTGTGTTTGAGAGAAAAATTCTTCGAAAGATCTACGGACCAATCTGCGTTGACGGTGAATATCGACGTCGCATGAACCACGAGCTGTATCTGCTGTACAACGACATCAATATTGTTAAACGTATCGAAATGCAGCGATTGCGTTGGCTAGGCCATATCATAAGAATGAGCGATGATAACCCCGCTAAAAAGGTGTATAAACACGCACCGCTTGGCGGTGCACGCAGAATTGGCAGGCCAAGGAATAGATGGCACAAACAAGTGGATGATGAGATGAAAAGGCGCGGTATTCCAGAAAGCGAAGCAACAAATAGAGAGAATTGGAGATCTTTTCTTAGTTCGGCCTATAGAACAAATGTTCTGTAATGGGCCAGCTAAGTAAGTAAGTAAGTACTCAGCGGTCAAAGTGTTTCGCCCGTTGCATCACACAATGCAAAAAACCTTAAAGTGGGTAAAAATCGCGCAATTTGCATACGATTTTGATGCGCAAGAAAATTGCGATTTAATACGCCGATTTGTCAAAATACATTTTTGCCGATTTTCGTATTTCCAAGGTATCTATATCCGCGGTTTTAGTGGATGGATTCGATAGCGGAAGGTCTCATTAGATCCGTCACGTAAAAAACTAAATTCACGCGGAAATTGAATGGCACTAGTAAATTTTAAACGCAAAAATAGGGTTTTTAAAAAAATTAACGCATCAAATATTGGCCTTTAGACTCCAATTACAAGGATACTGTAAGGAGCACACTCTTGAGGTATACACTAAACGACGTAAACGCACGAGTTCTATAATCCTATTATGACTTTGCAATATTATCTTGTTGCGCGTCCGGATTATTAAACAAATATCAAGAAACCCCGAAATTACGGTTTCAAAATGTCAGCATCAATTTTAGGTGGATGCAATGGATATATCGAAAAACCATATGCTAGTATCATGTTGCCCATGGAGTATTCTGTCATTCTTTCTTTGGGTATAGGCCTATAAAATGTAAGGTTAAGCCAGAAATCGGAAGGCTTTAAGCATTTTTCTACATTGATGCCAAACTAGAGGTTGGCGCGTTTCGTGCTGTAAGTAGTGCGTGTTCGTGCCTTCTCGAAAACCGCCGTGCTTGTGCGTGTCGTGCCGGAATAAATGTTTGGTCGTACGTGAGCGTGCTTTTTTTAAAGCACGATTTTGCACGAAACGGCTAATCACGATCTGCACTATGTGTCACAATCGTGCTAAATTTATGGGCTCCCTTTAGAAGTCGTGCAAGAGACCATAAACTGTTTTAGCCCGATTCACCGAGGGGTTTCTTAAAATAATAATTTGAGCGGAAGCTGTGGTCGTACTAATGTAAAAAAATCGGAAAAAATCGTTGAAACAAGCGAGTTTCGTTATGTTATTTTCCAATTGGTGGTTTTACAACACAATGTAGAGCTTAATGCTCAAAGAAGAAGTTAAAGAGTACACTGCAGAGTTCAAGAGTCTAATGTATGATTTTTTAATATATCCACTGTATCTACCTCAAACGGATGCTGACATTTTGAAACCTGAAAAATGGGGTTTTTTGAATTTTTGCTCTAATCGGGACGCGCAGCTGGATTTCCCTAAAAGCTTATTATTTGATTGTAGTACTCGCGATTTCCCATTTTTTAATGTATAACATGAGGGTGTAGCCCTCACAGGATCACAGTAATCTGCGCCCGAACACGAAATTTTTGTGCGTAAATTTTTCTCAAAAACCTATTTTTTTGGTTTAAAATTTACAAACGTCATTCGATTTCCGTGGAAACCCGCGTAAATTTAGTTTTTTTACGTTCTGAATCTAATAAGCCACGACGCGTAAAAATCCATCCACTAGATCGGCGGATATGATACCCCTCAAATTTCGAAAATTTGAAAAAATTATTTTGAAAATATCGCATATTAAAACGCGTTTTGGATGTTTCAGTTCTACTTAAATAAATAGATCGATACGCGTGTTTAAACTGCGCGAAAACAGATATTTAAAAACTCTCGTAAATCCAGAGATATAATAGATTTTTTCTAAAAATTGAGTGCGATGCTACATCCACGGTTCTTGATGGATCGCAATGAAACGGCATAGAATGATGTATTTTTTAATGGTGATTATTGAAATCGGATGCGCATAAAATGTAAATGAACTTCGCCGAAATTATGACCATTTTACTGTATTTTGCACCCTAATATGCAGCAGATGCTACATCGTGGCCGCCAAATAGAATTTGACAAACTGTACATCAAATAAAAGGGATTGATTTGCTGTGTTGGAAAATCGGATGCGCATCGTGTCATTTTCATAATTACGCGGTTTATGTGCGTCTCAAATGTTGTAATATTCAATATAACATTATTTTAACGTCATGCCACAATTGGAATTCCTTCTAATTTAATATAAGGTTCTAATAATATTATCCAATAGGAAAACTATAAGCGAAAAATTTGTTACAACGGAATATCATCATTATTGCGTGAAATTTTGACGAAAATGCCGAAGAACTCAAACATTTTTTCTCCAACTTTTCCTATAAAACCATAAAAAAATAAAATTAGAATTATATGATTTTAATTTTTTCGTAATATTTTCTTCATATGTTTGCAAATAACATGAATACTGTCTCCAACCTTCACAACTTAGGTTTCATTTTATTCCTCAGAATGTCTGGATGCTGTTATAATTTTTTTATGTATTTTTCGTAAGTATGAGCGCTATTGTTTCAAAAATATGTTTGTAAATACGTGAAATTATTTACCAAATTTGATTTTTCGCGAAACCATTGAGACTTTGCAATTATTTTTTGCATCATCGCAAAGGTTACGAATTCAGTTAACGATAATAGGATATAACAGCTAACTATATTAAGCTGCGATTTTTTTAGAATTTTTTCTAATTATCATAATTAAAACGGTCATATCTTTTGCGCGCAACGATCAAAGTTAGTAACGAAAACAGATTTGGAATGCTGATTATTTTCTTAATCTATGTACAAAAAATCATTGATGTAGTATCAAAAAATTTTTTGGATTTTTTTGAAATGGAAAAGACAATTTTAGACATTTTTCCTGATATGCATAAAAAGTTGAGTGATGATGACTGACAAATCTACACCGCTGAAGCTAGAATCTTGAAATTTTGGGTGATGGTGAGTCTTGGAGCGAAGGTGGTCGTTTAGGCTGGGTTTTTGGAAATTCGTCCTAGAAGGGTGCGAAAAGTACTAAATATGTATTTGGCGAACCAACAGAGCTAGAATTCTCAAATTTGCAATGAAATGAAATTTGAAATTTGGAATGAGAATCAGAGTTGAGAGGTAGGGTTGATACAAGGAGGTGGTTTTGTAAATTTGTACTCATGTAAACGAAAAGTTCTTAATGGTACTAAATTTGGAAAAATTTGGATTTGGGTAAACGGATAGAGGCGGAATCCTGAAATTTGGAATTGGGATTAATGTTGGAGTATAGGATTGAGGAAGTTTTGGATATTCGTACTTATGGGTACAAAAAGTACTAAATTGTACTAAATTTGGTACAATTTGGATTTGGGCAAGCGGATAGAGCTGGAAAGCTAACATTTGGAATTAAGATTACTGTTGGAGTGTAGGATTCAGATATGGAAATGGTTTTGGAAAGTCGTACTTATGTGTTCGAAAAGTACTAAATATATTACAACTTGGATTTGGGTGAACTGATAAAACTAGCATCCTGAAATATGAAACTAATATTAATGTTTGAGTATAGGATTGAGGTAGTTTTGGAAAATCGTACTTACGTGTACGAAAAGTACTAAATGGTACTAAATTTGTTACAATTTGAATTTTGGTGAAAGGATAGAGCTGGAATACTAAGATTTGGAACTAAGATTGCTATTGGGGTATAGGATTGAGGATATTTTGATGATTTGTACTTATGGGCGGGCACGAAACGTACTGAATGGTACTAAATTTGGTACAATTTGGATTTGGTTGAACGGATAGAGCTGGAACACTGAAATTTAGAATTAAGATTACTGTTGCAGTGTAAGATTGACGAAGATCTGCAATTTGTATTTATGGGTATGAAAAGTACTAAATGGAACTAAATGGTATGGATAGAGTTCGAATCCTGAAATTTGGAATTAATACCCTAGACAGACGGCAGAGTTAATTTGCATTAAAAATGTCCTAATTTGAATTAATTTTCCCCCTGACAGACGATAGTATCTGCATTTATGAAACAGCTGTTTGTGTTGTTTGTTTGTACCCAGCTGACCATTTCATAAAGCTTTACACAAGTTCGCCAAAATATGCGAAATAAATACACTTTCTACCTTTGATCTTTTCACCACGATGAAGCAAAAATAAATTTAATTTATTCGCGATATTTTTGAGTCTTTTTAACATTATAAAACAAGTAAGAAAAGTCTATAGTCGGACGGAGCCGACCATGGGATACCCTATACCACTATCCCTGGACGATCGCTCTCCACGGAACTTCTTTTCAATGATTGTGAAAATTAAATTATCAAATAACAGAGATGTAATGTATAATACTTATGACCAAAACCAAAAAGTTATCTAGCATGACAAAGACATTTTTGTAGCAGGAAAGGAAAATTTAGTTCACACAAACTAAAATGTAATGAAACCCACTTATGTAGTACTACTGCTTCCGTTGTTTAACCGCTACGTTATTGAAATTTTTACCAATTTCACAAAACAGTTTCAGTCCATTTAACCCGCTTAGTATTATCTGATCTTCACGTTGGTTTGTACGCGTTTTCTTCATCATAAACTCTAACTTTGTTTAAAAATTTGCGGGTTATTATTTTGACCTACAGAGCCGCTTCAAAATTGGTTAAAATTTTCCTTAAAAAATTCGTTACAATCGGTCCATAATTGCGGGCTTAAGCTTGTTTACAATTTTTAATGGACGGACACACATCGCTAAATCGCTTTATCTCGTCGAGATATGGTCTAGGACGAATATTTCGTGGTGTTACATAAACTTTTGGAGAGACAATATGTAGCATGGAATAAAAATGTGGTTCTCTACACAGAACCCATTATATATTAGGCAGTAGGCCCGTTATCTAGCAAACACTTTATTGCAATTTACATCAGAGTTTTTTCCATATGTAGGCTACTTTGCGAAATATATATGTCCTCAAGGAATTAAAATATCGACCAAAAATAAAATTTGTATATTTTTCATACAAATCTAATGGTCCATTTCACCCGCTAAAGAATATCAGATCATCATTCAAAATTGTAGGCATCTTTTTCGACCTATACTATTACCCGGTGCAAAATTTCGTGACTATTGACGTATAATTGCGACTTCTAGCGAGTTTATTATTACACTACAAACAAATAACCGAATATATTAGGCTGTAACTCTGTTATCTGATCATGCACACCAACATAATTGGCATCAATTGAAAGGTCAAGCGTTTCACTTTCAAGTATATCTCAGTTGTCCGGAATGTCACTTCCAGGAATTAAGATATAAGCTGTATATTAAAAATGTTCACAATTTTCACACTAAAGTTTTGGTCCATTTAACCCTATAAATATTATCCGATCGCCATCTCAAATTGCAAGCTTCTCCTTTGTGATATACTCTTACCTTATTTAAAATTACGCGTTGATCGGACTATTATTGAGACCTACAGAGCCGCTAGAAAATTGGATAAATATTATGTTTTTGGTCCATTTCACCCGCTAAATATTTCACGATCACCACCAATAAGAATAGGGATCTATTCTGATCTGAACGGGACCTCCATACAAAATTTCGTGACGATCGGTCCATAATTGCGGCCTGGAGCGTGTTTACAATTTATAATGGACAGACGGACGGACGGACGGACTGACGGACGGACGTACATCTCAAAATCGCTTTATCTCGTCGAGATATGAAGATTGGTATACCACATTGGGTGTCTCCGACGAATATTTCGCGGTGTTACATGAATTTTTACCAAAACAAACTTATAATACCCTTTTCCACATTGTGGTATAGGGTATAAATATTGCAAAACTTTAAAAAAACATTTGTGGAAGATATAATTTTCTATAGAATTGGTATGGTGGGTAATGAAATTTTTTGTGAAAATAAAAATTTGAAAAAGAGATTTTTTAGAAGGCGTGAAAAACGATTAGCTGCTTTTCTACTCGCGAAAGACCACTACTTATTTTGAAGAAACGCGAAAATTGCTGATTTGCTTTCCCTTTTTATTTTCTTAAACATGGAAATTTGACAAAAGACAATTGATTCAGTTTAAATTTCCTTTGATTTTGTGCATTAAGAATGTGGATAATGCACGAATTAATTTAAATTAAGGCAGTTAATGCAAATTAACGCTGCCGTCTGTCTAGGGTATAAGATTACTGTGGGAATGTAGGATTAAGAAGGTTTTGAAAATTCGTACTTATGTGTGCGAAAGGTTCTAAATGGTACAGAATCTATATATATAAAATTGAAATTTGTTTGTCTGTCTGTTTGTTTGTTTGTGCCTTATAGACTCGAAAACCGCTGAACAGATCTTACTGAAATGTTTAGGGTACATTGCTACATGGCATGGAATGAAAATAGGCTATATCATTTTTTGAAATTTCGCGCTGATCTGGAGATATAGCATCAAAACCGGAGGTACCTCCAAAAAATTTAGATTTTGTATGCAAATATCTTTAGAACTGTTACAGATACAATCTCCAAATTTTGTATGCGTGACGGAATTTGATGTAGAAATAAATTTACCAAATTATATTCAAATCGGTTCAGATTTGGATATAGCTCCCACATACATATATTTTCGGCCGATTTCCTTATTTTATGTACCAAACATGCTATTTATGTCCAATTTCGATGAAATTTGGAATGTATGACGGAACTTGGTCTGGAAATAAATGTGCCAAATTATATCAAAATCGGTTCAGATTTGGATATAGCTCCCATACACATATATTTTCGGCCGACTTCCTTATTTTATGTACCAAACATGCTATTTATGTCCAATTTCGCTGAAATTTGGAGGGTCTGACGGAATTTGTTCTAGAAATAATCGTGCTTAATTATATAGAGATCGGTTCAGATTTGAATATAGCTCCCATATATATTTTCGCCGATATCCTGTATTTTATGCACCAAGCACGCTATATATGTCCAATTTTGCTGAAATTTGAAATGTGTAACTGAATTTGGTCTAGACATAAATGTGCGAATTATATCGAAATCGGTTCAGATTTGGATATAGCTCCCATATATATTTTCGGCCGATTTTCCGTATTTGATGCACCAAACACGCTATATATGTCCAATTTGGCTGAAATTTTGAATGTGTAACGGAATTTGGTCTAGGCATAAATGTGCCGAATTATACTGAAAACGGTTCAGATTTGGATATAGCTCCAATATATATTTTCGGCCGATTTTATGCACCAAACACGCTGTATATGTTCAATTTCGCTGAAATTTGGAGGGCATGACGGAATTTGTTCCAGAAATAAATGTGCTAACTTATATAGAGATCGGTTCAGATTTGAATATAGCTCCCATATATATTTTCGGCCGATTTCCTGTATTTTATGCACCAAGCACGCTATATATATCCAATTTCGCTGAAATTTGGAATGTGTTACAGAACTTGGTCTAGAAATAAATGTGCCAAATTATATAGAAATCGGTTCAGATTTGGATATAGCTCATGTATATATTTTCGGCCGATTTCCTGTATTTTATGAACCAAACTCGCTATTTATGTCCAATTTCGGTGAAATTTGGAATGCGTAACGGGATTTGGTCCAGACATAAATGTGCCAAATCATATCGAAATCGGTTCAGATTTGGATATTGCTCCTATCTATATTTTAGGCCGATTTTCTGTATTTGATGCTCTAAACACGCTATATGTGTCCAATGTCGCTGAAATTTGGGATGTCTGACGGAATTTGTTCCAAATATAAATGTGCCAAATTATATCGAGACCGGTTCAGATTTGGAAACACTACATATGTCCAATTTCACTGAAATTTGGAAAGCGTGACGCAATTCGTTCTAGAAATAAATGGGACAAATTATACCGAAATCGGTTCAGAATAGAATATAGCTCTCATATATATTTTCGGCTGATTTTCTGTATTTTATGCACAAAATGTGAATGTGAGACGGGATTTGGTCTAAAAATAAATTTGACAAATTATATCGAGAGCGGTTCATATAGGAATATAGCTACCCATATATATTTTCGGTCGATTTCATGTTTTTGTTACGTATGTTAAATTTCAATGAAATTTTGAAGACTTAGCAGTCAGTAAAAGTCATTATTATTTACAGAAGTACTTATAGTCGGGAAGGAATTGACCAAGGCTACAGCTATTAAGTATCGTGTCTTTGAGAGACTTCTTAAGATTTATGTTTTATTATGATATATCTAAATCATTAGGAATACTTATAGGCGGAAAGGCTTTCGGGGGAGTGTTACCTCCTGAAACATACCAAAATACCATACTAACTCCATAACAACCCTGAATAGGTATATAACGCCTTCATATCTCCTATATTTATTCGTTAAAATATTAAAAACATTAACATAATTCTGCCATTCCATTATATTTTATCGTAGTCGGGGCAGCAAAGCGCACCGGGTTCAGCTAGTTTTATATAATTTTTAGTGTAAAAAGGGGTTAGCACAATATTTTGAAAGTTTAGGAGGAGGTTTCTGAAATTCATACTTATGTATTTATATGTAAAGTACTATTATTGGGTTTCGAAGAATTGAAGGACCTGAAAATTAAATTCAAAGTTGGAGTAAATTGTTCATATAAGAAGGAAATTTTTTAAGGTTATACCCAGGTTTACGAAAAGTACTAAATTTGGTACAATAAGTAATTTGTTAATATAAGTTTTTTTTAGATGCTTATAAATTCTGAAATTTGGTATGCGGGTCGCTGATGGCTGATATGGTATGGAAATGTCTACTATAAGGCTACAAAAAGTACTAAATGGTACTAACATTGGTCTTGGGTTTCTTTGTTTACAAGAATGTTTTACCTTCTGAGGGCAGAAATCCCTGTTAAAATAAAATTTAATATAGATTTAAATACCCAGCAAAATTTGACGGAAGGGGTTCTTTGCGATGACGTGATTTCATGTCATCTTTTGCATTGGTTCAAAGGAAGTCGTGGAAGATCCGATCTTTTCATTAGGATTTGAACCAATGCACAGTGGTCCCACTTGCTAACGCCTCGAAATTTTAAACATAGTTTTATAACGAGCCCAAAAGGAAGAAAAACAAATTTAATGGATGTAGGTCCCATATAAAGGTACCCCCGATTTTTTATATTTTGACGATTTCAGCCAAATTTTCCAGTCGATTTGGCTGTAATTTTGCATTTTGTGATCTGAGAGAACAACATACCACCTTGCAGGAAATGTTCAATATAGATCCACGTTTAGGTATAGCTACCATATAAACGTACCTCCCTATATTCGGTATTTTGACGATTTTAGCCAGATTTTCTAGCCAGATTTTCTAATTTTGTATTTTGACTTCGGAGGGAAGATCATACGTCCGTGCAAAAAATGTTCAATATAGGTCCAAGTTTAGGTATAGCTCCCATATAAACGTACCTCCCGATATTCGGTATTTTGACGATTTTAGCCAAATTTTCCGACCGATTTGGCTGTAATTTTGCACTTTAAGTTCTGAGGGAACAACATACATCCTTGCAAAAAATGTTCAATATAGGTCCACGTTTCGGTATAGCTCCCATATAAACGTACCTCCCGATTTTCGGAATTTTGGCGATTTTACAGGCGTAGTATAAGGGAAACAACTTACAGGGTGGCAGATGGTGGCAGCTGGAATTCTTTTTATCGTAAACTAGAGACTTTCCCCTGTATTTTAAACAAAATATGGACTTGTCCTTACGGGGCCAACATTAGTAAAACTCAACATAAATTTATAGCAATGATATTAAAAATAGCACAAAAAGTCATTTACAAAGAATTTATTTTTAAGGAACTTAGACAACATATTTTGAATTTGTTTTTTCGTAAGAATATTGTCAATGCCATCAACTATAAGTTTCATTTTGGAAATTGTACATTTACCTCTTAATTTTTTTATAATTTCACTCATAAGCTACGAATGCTTTGCGGATCTTTTTTCGTTTTAAAGGCACCACATACAAATCTCAACTTCTTCGACTTAACTTGGCATATTACCGCTGTAAATTGGCAAAAATAATACTGAATAATAAAATTTTAATGTGTTAAGAGAATATTTATTTCAATCGCAATCACATTTGTCGACATAAATTTTTCGATTTTTGTCCACGGGCGGAACCACAGTGCAATGCAAAGGAAGTCGTGAAAGATCCGATCTTCTCATCAGCATTTGTACCCATTCCATCGATCCAATAGAGATGATGTTTGTGTTTTTATTTACACACCTGTTTATTTTCATTTTGGTATGTTCCAGTACTGCAAAAATCTACTAATTTTTACTATTTTTTCCGACAACATAAAGGACAAATTGTTATCGTAGTAAAAATAAGTAGATTCTTGCAGTTTCTGGAACAGACCAAAGTTGTTAGAGCTGTCGTCGTGATGTTGTCTTGCATTTCCTGCATATCAACCAACTAAAACTTCTAAACAATTGGTATTATATGAAGTCCCAAACATCGAGCTAAAAATAGAATCGGACTGCACACATTGCTATTTTAAAAGTTCCCTTGTCTGTTCTAAATCTGACATAGAATGAAATCAATCAAATCTCGCTTCTTGGAATTTGAAAAAAAAATCCGAAACGAAAAGGAACAAGAATCTGAAAATAAAGAAGAAACTACTTTTGGAAAGAAACAATTAAAAATAAATTAATTAAGCATAAATGGTATTTTCCATAAAAAGTCTCTCCTCCCCGTTCGTTACATTTTGTTCTTAGAGATCCCTAAAGCAAGCCGGGTTGTAGATCCCTACATATTTCCGTCACTAAACAAAAGAGTATAAATTACCAAAATGTTGTTATAAAATAACAAAATTATAAAATAAAAGTAATTTACGAAATAAAAATACTTATAGGAGTGCATTTGGAGTCCATGTCGAAATCTGAACTGGTGATGGGAAGATAATTGAAAAAACCTTTTGTAAGATGAAAGAATATCAGTTGCGGAGAACGGAGGAAGTAATCTATTGCGTTGCAGCGGTGGTGATTACATTGCAATTTTGGATGTAAACTTTTGAAAAACTAAACTGATAAATTAATTGTAGTTATTTCATGAATTCGTTTGAATTAATAAAGAGTTTTGTTTTTCATGAAAACCATATTTCAATACAGCATTTCCATTTTCCAAACAATATGAAAATTTCATGCCAAGGGGTTGGTGAAAATGACATGCCAAAGCATTGGTTAAAATGACATGTCAAAGCATGGGTGAAAATGACGTGTCAAAGCATTGGTGAAAATGACATGTCAAATCATTGGTGGAAATGACATGCCAAAGCATTGGTGGAAATGACATGTCAACGCATTGGTTAAAATGACATGCTTAGGATCCAGAAAAGAACGTCATCTTTTGGGGTCCACGCTCATATAAAATTCATCGATGAAGATGCTAAAAAGATGACATGCTAGATCACTTGCATCCATGATTGAATGTCATCTTTGGCATCGAACATTTTGCTGGGTAGGTATTGGCGCAATAACGTTTTCAGTGTTCGCCATTTCCATATTAAATATTGTTTATTTGTTTTTTATACCCTTTCCGCATACGAACTAGCGGGCACTTGCTAGTTCAACATATATCATGTTTGAGTGCATATACAAAGTTCAGAATGAGATTAAGAGTATTTTGCTAGAAAAGAATGAGTTAGATCGTATATCTGACTTAAAGTTTTCATTGCTAAAACCTCTATTGGGTGTTCTCAAAATATTCAAATAGTGTTCCGAAAAATGGAGCTCGGAAAAATACCCTAGTATGCTCATTTTTGCCCTTTGGTCTAAAAAAACTTTTGAATTGATACCAACTTTGCTCAATTGATACCATTGACTCGCAATTCATGAAAGATTTGAAAGCTAAAACTAAACAATCATTGCTTAATCGTTTTGTACCAGTAATGGCACGTCTTATAAGGATGTTTTTTTTCCGCCATTTAAGGAGATGCATTTTTTATTAGAAGAAAAAAGAAATGACGTAATAGCTAATGTAAAAGAAATGTTACTTGATATACAAATAGAGAACATAGAGTGTTCTAATTATGAGTAGGAAATTACAATGTCACATTTACACGAATTTTCAGAGTTTTTCGATCAAAATTTGGCAAAACGAAGAAAAATGCAAAAGTCTCCAATAGATACAGAAATTGATACGTATTTAGCGAGTGCCGTATCTAGCCAGACTGATGTTTTAAACTTTTGGAAACAGTCTAATCTAAAAATTTTAAAACAATTAGCCAGGATTTTGGCTATACCGGCAGCTCAGCAACGAGCGAAAGATTTGTTTTCACATCTGGAAATAATGTTTTTATATAAGAATATGTAAATATTAGTTTATAAATAATTTTGCAATATGTATATTTTAGAAATACATATGAATATTATTTGAACAAATAATTGTACAACTTTATCAATATCTCTTTTTTTCTAATTTCATGCGTGAATGTGCGTGTTCGTGCCTTCTAGAAAAATGCCGTGTTTGTGCGTGAATGTGCATAAAATTTTCGGTCCGTTCTCGTGCATGTTCGTGCCTAATTTTTTTGGCACGCGCCCATCTCTAATGCCAACACAGCTTCCACGAAAATTAATTTTAATGGTGGACATTATGGGATCCCTCCTAAAACACTTCATTTTAAAGAATTTCATTTCGCGAATTCCAAAAGGATGACACCAGGATTCATCGATTATAAAACATTTTTGGCCTTTACCATATGTTTCATTTTTTATTTGTTTTTAGCAATACACCAGTTATGGTGTAAACTTTAGCTCGGAGCCCTATTTTTGTAATCCGCCATATGGAGGCTAAATATTGTGGCAAATTGAAATGAAATGCGTTTTTGTAATTGTTAACAAAGTAGTGAAATTGTGGAGCATTGGATAAAAGATCTTTTTAAGCCACCAAATGGGCAGGATATTTTTCACAGGTGAGGTAGATGACTATGGCCTCATGCCTCGAGTTACTCATATATTTCAGAGTTGGTTGCTGATGGCGAGCTGGCTGGAGCCAAATTTCGGACCACTCCCACTTTTATAAATATGTTATATTTTGAAAAGTGATGACAATGCCCACTCTTTTCAATATATTATTTTTTCAAAACTACTGAACCTAATTTCATGCAGTTTTCAGAAAATATTCAGGAATATCCCATGGTCCAAAATGCTATATTATTGAAGACGAATTTCGAGAGCCTATTGTTTTATAATCGCTATATTTGCTTAACTTATGAGTGCATTGGCTTGCAAATTAATTTTCGAGACAACTGTGGTTGCGCCCCGTTCAAGAAAACCGATTATTTACAAATTTCCTTAAATGGTGAGGTTCAAAGGTCCATCAGCCATGAAAAACTAAAACATATAAGTCTCAGTAAGCGGGAGAATACGAATTAACCATTTTTTAACTTTTACAATTAGATCGCTTTTGGATAAAGACAGGAGATGTGGACCATAATAAATCCTAAACAGCATCAATGGGCGAAAAAAATCCGACAGTCCGTAAGAGAAATGAAAGGTTACGGACAAAATCTGTTGGTAAATTTAAAATCCGCCTCGGTTTGAAAACGGACCGAAGAAGTAATGTAGAAAAGACCAATTTTGAATTGTCAAGAATAAAGTCCATAAAAAGTTGTCTTTAAAACTAATTACGATGGGTCAGCAACGCGGTCTGCTAGTGGTTAATAAAACATGACTCAACAAATTACCCACAGTTTATCAAACACAAAGTGTTGCAAAAACTGTAATTGCAACAGAAAGTGTTTGGAATTAAACACAAACTGTAGCAAACTCAAATGTCAATAAAAACTTTTTAAAAAATTGTTTAAAGCCAAAAAAGGTGTGCGTTAAAGTGTAAAATATTTTTTTAGTGTCATAAATAACTTGAGTTAAAGTTTAGAAGTTTGCAACCAGATTTTATATATAACTAGCTGAACTCGGTGCGCTTTGCTGCCCTGAATAAAGCAATGCCAATAATTAAATTCCCTTTAAATTCTAAAATTTTTTAAATATTTCAATGCATAAATATGGGATGGATGCGTTTTCTACCCGTTCTGTGCTGTGTATGGAGATTAACATGGTATTTTTGTATGGTGCAGGAGGTAGCACTCCTCTAAATCCTTTCGGATTATAGGTACTCTTACGTAGGTCACATTTACAAATTATATTCTTATACACTTATGTGGTATGTCGTATTTAGTAAATGTTGCCTTGGTAAATTTCTTTCTGACTATAAGTACACGAACTATAATTATGACTTTTACTGGCATCAAAATCGCTATTTAAATAACTAATCAGAAATTTAATATTTTATTATTATCCCTTATGTATACACGTGTGATATTTTTTAATGAAAGAACAAACTAAAATCTGAATTGATTTCACAATAATTCTGCACACATTTTACAAATCTTGACAGATTTCAATATAATTTTTCAAACTTAATTGGAAATACATAGAGTGTTTGTTACATCAAGTACATGAACTCGGGCGAAAATATGTTCGGGAGCTATAACTAAATCTGACTCGATTTCATTATATATTGGCAAATTTATTGGACATGTATAGTGTGTTTGGTGCATCAAGTATATAAAATCGGCTGAAAATATATATGAGAGCAATGTCCAAATCTTAACCGATTTTAACAAAATTTAGCAAATTTATTTGTAGACAAAACTGCGTCACATTTTCCAAATTTCAAAGAAATGGGACATATTTATGTAGCGTGTTAATATATATGGGAGTTATATTCAATTCTAAGGCGATTTCAATATAAATTGTTATACTTATTCCTACACCAAATTCCGTCACACAATCCAAATTTCAATGAAATTGTACATACATAGCGTGTTTCAAATACATGAAATCGGCCGAAAATATGTTCAGGAGCTATAGCCAAATCTGAATCATGAATGCATCAAATACATCAAATCGACCGAAAATATATATGAGAGCTATATCGAAATCTGAACCGATTTCAATATAATTTGATACACTGTTTTCTACACCAAATTCCGTCACACATTCCAAATTTCAATAAAAGTGGACATACATATCGTGTTTGATACATAAAATGCAATGGGAGCCATATTCTATCTGAACCCATTTCAGTATAACTTGGCACACTTTTTTCTATGCCAAATTTCGTCACTTATTCAAAATGTTATTGAATTTGGACATACATAGCGTGTTTGGTGTATCAAGTACTTTAAATCGGCCGAAAATATGTTCTGGAGCTATATCCAATTCTGAAGCGATTTTATTAAAATTTGGCATACTTATTTCTACACCAAATTCTATCACACATTTCAAATTGGACATACGTAGCGTGTTTGATGCATAAAATACATGAAATAGGTCGGAAATATATGAGGCGCTCAGCGCGAAAACGGCCTAACCCACATGCCCAAAAAAATCAAACTGTCTAGAAAGATGTAACTGGAACCTTTTAAAATACATTCTAAAACTTTCCATATTGCATTATTTTAGAAGGAAGTAAAACCTAGTGTTATGTCTTGTTCAGACTGACGGTAATTCGCTCTCTATTCGTTGTTCGACCCCAAATTACGATGTAATTACTTCATTTCCCATACCAAATTTTGAGAACGAACAACGCTTTGTGTACATTGTTCAATTTAAATTACTCACAGAACGACGATAAAATATGTCCCATCTCTAACAAATGAGAGAATTTATCGAAATAAATTAATTATGACAGGAAAAATATAAAATTTAATTTATGAACGGGTTAATTCGTGTACGTAATTATGAGAATGAACGACGTGATTCAAATGCTGGTATGAACATGGCATTATTCAATTCAATATGGAATTATTTAGTAGTTTCTTATAGTCTGTTTGATTTTTTGGTCATGTGGGTTAGGCCGTTTTGACGCTGAGCGCTACATATCGCTCATTTACTCAAAGAGTGACACATTTCAAAAAATCGTATCGAGAAAAACGCGTTTTAAGTTGACGATTGAAATTTGACTTCCCAACTTAAAAAGATCAATACACAAAAACTAAAATAACTACTTGGACCATATTTCGTAAACAGCTTGCCAGATATCACTGCTAAATTTCTGTGCAAGATCAAGCATGATTTGAAGTGTCTTAGTGCTTCGTAAACTCAAAAAACTTTTTTGTTGAACGATGCCACATTCATAGTAAATGAACTGTAACTCATAGAGTTTTAGAGATATCAACATGAAAATTTGACACACGATAAAATAGAAGTCGTAGAAAAAAATAGAAATTGCTATCTCAGAAAATGCATTTTTTGAGTTATGCCATTCTTTGAGTAAATGAGCGATATGTATATCCAAATCAGAATCGATTTCTATGGAATTTGACATACTAATTTCCACATACTTATTTCCAAATTGCGACGTACATGACGTGTTTGATGCATCAAATCGGCCGAAAATATATATGGGAGCTATCTTGAAATCTGAGCCGATTTCAATATAATTTAGCATACTTATTTCTAAATTATTTTCCGCCACACATCCAATTTTTGGAAACTAAATCTATTACGGTTCTAGAGATATCCGCATACAACTTTTAAATTGTTTGGAGATACCTCCGATCCCGATGCTATATCTCAAGATCAACGTAGAATTTCAAAGATTTATGTAGTCAATGTTACTTTCAGGTGATGCAGCAATATTCTCTGAAAATCTTTCTTCAAAATATATTTTTGCAAATTTTCGCGGATTTCTTCACAATATCTCAAAAATAAAATACATCAGATCCTTCCTTGGATAAATACGAACATTTTGAGATAATATTCTCTGACAATCTTTCTTCAAAATATATTTTTGCAAATTTTGGCGGATTTTTCGCGATATCTCAAAAATAAATTTATCAGATCCTTCCTTGCATAAGTACGAACATTTTCAGATAATATTCTGTGACAATCTTTCTTCAAAATATATTTTTGCAAATTTTCACGGATTTCTTCACACTATCTCAAAAATAAAATACGTCAGATCCCTCCTTGGATAAATACGAACATTTTGAAACAATCTTTCTTCAAAATATATATTTGCAAATTTCCGCGATATCTGAAAAATTATATACGTCAGATCCTTCCTTGGATAAATACAAACAGTTTGAGAACATATTCTCTGACAATCTTTCTTCGAAATATATTTCTGCAAATGTTCGCTATTTTTTCGAGATATCTCAAAGATAAAATATGTCAGATCCTTCTTTGGATAAATACGAACATTTTGAGACAATATTCTCTGACAATCTTTCTTCAAATTATATTTTTGCAAATTATCGCGGATTTTTCGCGATGTCTCAAAAATAAAATACGTCAGGTCCTTCCTTGGATAAATAGGAACATTTTGAGACAATTTTTTCTGACAATCTTTCTTCAAAGTATATTTTTGCTTATTTTCGCGGACTATTCGCAATGTCTCAAAAATAAAATACGCCAGACCCTTCCTTAGATAAATACGAACCTTTTGAGACTATATTCGCTGACAATCTTTCTTCATACTATATTTATGCAAATTTTTGCGGATAATTCGCGATGTCTCAAAAATAAAATACGGCAGATCCTTCCTTGGAAAAATACGAACAGTTTGAGACAATTTTTTCTGACAATCTTTCTTCAAAATATATTTTTGCAAATTTTCGCGAATTTTTCGCGATATCTCAAAAATAAAATACGTCACATCCTTCCTTGGATAAATACGAACATTTTAAGACAAACGCGAAACAAATCGGTTGTAAATTGGTCGAGTTTTTGATTCACGTACGAACGTCATTTGAGTTTTATATAATAGATTAAATATAAATAAAGTTTATATATTTACTTTTATTAGTATTTTTAATTACTTACTTACTTAGCTGGCCCATTACAGAACATTTGTTCTATAGGCCGAACTAAGAAAAGATCTCCAATCCTCTCTATTTGTTGCTTCGCTTTCTGGAATTCCTCGCCTTTTCATCTCATCATCCACTTGTTTGCGCCATCTATTCCTTGGCCTGCCAATTCATCATCGCTCATTCTTATGATATGGCCTAGCCAACGCAATCGCTGCATTTCGATACGTTTAACAATATTGATGTCGTTGTACAGCAGATACAGCTGGTGGTTCATGCGACATCGATATTCGCCGTCAAGAATTTCGAAGAATTTTTCTCTCAAACACACCAAGCACTGCCATGTCTGCTTGGGCAAGTACCCAGGCTTCGGAGCCATACATCAGCACGGGTAGTATCAGTGTTTTGTAGAGCGTTATTTTTGTTTGACGAGGTGTGGCTTTGTTTTTAACTGCTTCTTCGTATTTCACAACTGATGTCGTTTGTTGTGTTTACGGAGGTGCCGAGGTAGACGAAGTCTTTTACTACCTCAATATTATAGGAACCAACTTCCACAGTCGGTCCGAGCTCAATGGACGCATTGCGCGTCGACACCATCAACTTGGTCTTCTCACCGTTTACCGCCAGACCCACTTTAGCAGATTCTCCTTCGACCTTCATAAAGGTATCAGTTACTTCTTTTACTGATCGGCCTATGATGTCTATATCATCAGCATAAGCAAGTAACATGTGACTATTGGTGTAGATTGTGCCACTTCTTTTGACGTTTGCCTCTCGTATAACCTTTTCCAGCAGGATGTTAAAGAGATCACACGAAAGGCTGTCTCCTTGTCTGAAACCTCTTTTGGTACCAAACTCTTCGGAGAGGTTCTTTCCTATTTTAACTGAGGACCTCGTGTCAGTTAAAGTCATTTTACAAAGCCGGATGAGCTTTGCGGGGATACCAAATTCAGACATGGCTTGGAATACCTTTGAACGCAGCGGGCTGTCGAAGGCTGCTTTATAATCGACAAAAAGGTGGTAGGTGTCGATCTGCATCTCTTGGGTCTTCTCCAGGATTTGCCGCAGGGTAAATATCTGGTCAATGGTGGACTTGCCAGGTCTAAAGCCACATTGGTATGGTCCAATTATTTCGTTGACCATTGGCTTTAGTCGTTCGCACAATATCCCTGACACTATCTTATAGGCAATAGGGAGAAGACTTATGCCCCTATAGTTTGAGCATACAGTCTTATCTCCTTTCTTGTGGACGGGACATAGGATGCTCAGGTTCCAATCGTCTGGTACGCGTTCTTCCTGCCAGATGGTGCTAACTAGCTGATGCATACACCTTATCAGCGCGTCGCCTTCGGTTTTAAACAGCTCGGCTTGTAAGCCATCGGCTCCTGCTGCTTTATTATTCTTCAGCCGATTTATTGCTGTCTTTACCTCATCTTGGCTGGGCTGTATACATTCAATACCATCTTCTGGGATTGGGACTGTGGTATCTTCGTCGTCTTCGCTGCTATTGGATACCAACAGATTTGAAAAATGTTCTTTCCATATCCTGAGTACACTATCTGTATCAGTTACCAAATTACCTTGCTGGTCTCTACAGGAGGATGTGCCTGTACCAAAGCCATCAGTTTGATGCTTGACTCTTTGGTAGAATTTTCGGACTTCATTCTAGCTCCTGTACATCTCGATTTTTTCACACTCCCGCTTTTCCATTTCTCCCTTTTTCTTGCGGAAAAGACGTTTCTCTTCTCTCCTTTTCTCCCGATATCTCTCTCGTGCGCTACGCGTTGCTACTGACTGTAAGGTAGCTCTATATGCCGCATTTTTCTTTTCGGTAGCAGCACGACACTCCTGGTCATACCATGAATTCCTTTGTGGAGGTCTCTGGAATCCAAGTATGGATTTTGCGGCTGTTTGCATGGAGTGGGCAATATTTCACCATTGTGTTGTTATGTTATCGGGACAAGGAGTGCTCGCGTTAAGCAATTGGGCTGGTTGAGTGGAATATGCTGTGGCTATCTGTTGTGTTTGCACCCTATCGATGTCCAACTTCCGCGTTGTGTCTGTTCGTGCTTTATTTGCAACGTTTAGACGGGTACGTACCTTTGCTGCAACAGGGTAGTGGTCCGAATCAATGTTTGTGCCTCGGAACGATCGTACATCCTAAACGTTGGATGAATGTCTTCCATCTATTACAACATGATCAATTTGATTACTTGTTCTTTGATCTGGAGACAGCCAGGTGCCCTTATGAATATCGAGATGATTAAATCTGGTACTGCTAACTACCATGTTTTTTGCAGCTGCAAAGTCTATCAGTCTCATACCATTGTCAGATGTTTCCCTGTGGAGACTGAATTTCCCGACTGTTGGGCCAAAGATATTCTTCTTTCCAATTTTGGCATTAAAATCGCCTAGAATGATTTTAATGTCATGGGCAGGGCAACGGTCATATGTTTCTTCTAAGCGCTCGTAAAATATATCTTTGGTCTGTTCGTCCTTTTCTTCAGTGGGAGCATGAGCACAAATAAAGCTGATGTTGAAGAATTTAGCTTTTATTCGAATTGCAGCAAGTCTTTCATTCACTGGGGTGAAGCTGGATACCAGATGTTTTAGTCTCCGACTAACTACGAATCCGCAACCAAACTCATGCTTTACGTCATGGCAGCTATAATACAGTGCGTCACCTTTAGGTGTTGTTGTGACGCCTTTCCCAGTCCATCGTATTTCCTGTATGGCAGTAATATCGGCCTTGTACTTTTCAAGTACGTCTGCCAATGCGAAGACTGCACCTTCTCTATAAAGAGTGCGAACATTCCAGGTGCAGATTCGCAGATCATGGTCCTTAAAACGTTTGCGGGGTTCGTCAACTTTAGAGGGGTTTGTTTTTCTTTTCTTTCGTTTTTTCATAGTAGGATGTTTTTTCTAGGGGAGGGTTACTAACCCGACGCCCAAACCCAAGTTTTTAACGTTCTTATGGGTGAACGCGCGGCACATGTTAGCTCACTACCTTTAACGGGTGTTAAAGGCAGTTCCCCAGGTGACACCACGGGGAGGTCAGTGTCCACTTGAGATGAAAGAGGAACCAAGATAAATCCTGGGCTTTTCCATGTTAAAGCCAGTGAAGACCGTTGCTTGGTATCATTCATCCCCTACGTCACCCAGACTTCGAAATCATATAAATAAATTTCGCGGAAAATTAGTGTCCAGGGGAAGTGATATAGGGGATCGCATGGTCGGCCCCGTCCGAATTTAGTCCTCCTATACATATTTTTGTTTTGTTTGTTTTTTTATTTTTTTTTATACACCATAATATGGACGGTATATTAAGTTTGTCATTCCGTTCCTAACTCGTCGAAATAATCATTTGCGACCCTATAAAGTATATATTCTTGATCAGTGTAAAATTCTAAGTCGATTTAGATATGTCCGTCTGTCCGTCTGTTGTTATCACGCTATCTTCCGAATGAGTTGAGATAGAGAGCTGAAAATTTGTACACATAGGTTTTGGGTCTGAGCTTAGATCACGTTTTGGTATATTCCACGTTTTGGTATAGTCCCCATATAACGGTACCGCCTGATTTCAGATATTGTGACTTTTTAGCCACATTTTCAGACCAAATTAGCTATAATTTGATGTTTAGGGTTCCCAGTGACCAAGAAACTTCTCCAGCAAAAATTATGGACATACAGTGGTGTGAAAAATAATAAGGACACTTCAATCCATAACCAAGATTACATTGAAAACTGACTAAAAAAGTGAAAATTACATTAGTTTATAAAATTTATTTTTTTCTTAAAATGTTAAGAAAAGTATTATAAAAATATTTCGATTGCTTGTAACTATATTTTATTTATCTTTTATATTTTATGCGAATTGTCGTAGTTTGGTGTGTGAAAAATAATAAGGACACTTCATGACATCTTTCAATAAGGACCAAACTTGAAAGAAATTAATGCAGGTTTTTACTAAATAATGGTAGATAAAGTGTTTCTGTGTCATTAATACTTTGTAGACGATCCTTTGTTTTCTAAAACGGAAGCGCATCGTCTGGGCATCCAGTCGACCAAATTTTGGCACTTCTCTACTGGTATCGCGTCCTACGCAACCTGTATAAGTTGCCAAGGTCGCCATAATTTGATGGACACTTTCCCCTGCTTGATTTTTTAACTTCATTCTACAACATTTTTCAATCGGTTCAAAACAAGGGATTGAATGGGCCATTCTAACAACTTAACTTAATTATCCTGGAACACCTTTTTTCATTTTGCCGTCATTTTGGTGTCATTAACCTTGCTGAAGACTCATTTGAGAGGCACACCCCCTTCAGCATACGGAAGAATTATATTTTTCAAAATTTGAATGTAATCTGGTGATTTCAAAAACACTTTGAATACTGTATAGAGACCCCACAGCATAGTAAGAATATGAGCCCCACACCATGCTGTTACCTCTGCCATATTTAGACGCCTTCAGAGTATATTTTGGGTTATATTAATGATTTTAGGTCTTCAACCCTGATAAACTCCTCTATCAGAACAAAAAAATATTTTTGGTTTCATCAGACCAAAGAATAGTACGCAATTTTTCTTAGACCAAGCGATGTGATTTCTAGCAACCAGTATTATTTGCTGACTATTTTTATACCCTACAGCACTACGTGGGAAGTGTATAATTTTTCGATTAAAATGATACTTTTCTGACACTGTGAGCTCTAATGTGGCCACCACAGAGTGTTTTAGGAGTTGCTGATGCGTCAAAATTAATATTTAAGTAGTTTTTTATTTGTAAAGATGTGGTAAAAGGATCTTTTTTAATCATCGAATAACGCATTTATTATTACAGGTGCAATTTTTGGATTTCTGCTACGACTTTTATCTTTGAAGTTCACTTAGCTGCGTCCTCCACCATTGTTTTTTAAAGATTCTAAGCTTTTTCTGTAATTTTTCTGTATGAATTTCCTTCTTTATGTAAACATTTAATGATTTCTCGAGTAGCGTGATAACAATGCGTATTTTTACCCATATTTGCAAAGAAAAACTAAAAAATACCGGTAGATTAAACATTTAATGAATAGAAATTAATTCATTTTAAACTTTTACTTACAGGAAAGAATCACAAAAAAATAATATCAATTTATTTTTACTAAAACGAAAAACTGTCCTTATTATTTTTCACAGCAGAAATCACGAATTTTACGAAAAATATTTGTTTTGTATAAAAACTAAACAGAAAGAAAACAAAATCGTAACGGGATTTCTTATTGCAATACATGTACATTTTCAAAACAAATTTCCATCGCAAATTCTTCCATTTTACACATTTTAGGAGCGACCAAAAGTTATGAATGTCACTGTCCTTATTATTTTTCACACCACTGTAGGTCCACGTTTTCTTATAGCCCCATATAGCGGTACCGCCCGATTTCCAGTATTTTTACGTTTTTAGCTACATGTTCTGGCCGAATTGGTTACAATTTGGCATTTAGGGTTCATAGTGATCAAGAAACTTCTCTACAAGAAATTATGGTCGGCTTGATACAGACCCCATACAGCGGTTCCGCCCGATTTCAGCTATTTTGATGTTTTTAGCTACATTTTCTGACCGAATTAACTATAATGTGACATTAAGGGTTCTCAGTGACCAAGAAACTTCTTCACCAGAAATTATGTACATAGGTCCACCTTTTCTTATAGCCCCCATATGATTTCAGGTATTTTTACGGTTTTAGCTACATTTTCTGGTCGAATTAGCTATAATTTGCCATTTAGGGTTTCAAGTGTTCAAGTAACTTTTCCTCCTAAAATTGTAAGCCTAGGTACATTCGCAACAGAAAGATAACTAATAATTCCATATTAGCTCAGAGTATTCATGGTGGAGGGTATAGAAAGTTCGGCTCGGCCGAACTTAACACTTTTTAGCTTTTTATGTTTTGCGCTCTCTCATAAAACCACCCGACATATAGTACTCCGCCATTCTTTGAATGTCATACTTCCTGCACTGCTGTCACAAATGAAAGAACCACTTGATGTTATTTATTTACAAAGTGGTTTTGGAGCTAAGGCTCTTCAAATATTGAAAGTTTGTGCGCTTTGTTGTTGTTTGTGGAAGTTGCTGAAGTATCATTGAAAAGTGTCCCGAAGCCAAGCAGATACCCCGAAAGCATCCTCACTAAACATATCATCAATGGTTGGCGGTGGCAAAGGTTCATATTGACAACATTGTCGCCACGACATCAGCAGTAGTGAGCTGGTGCTGGCTGCCACTGACACTTTTTCACACCACACATTCATTGCCAATATCAAGCACTTACCGGGTGGTGGCATGCCAAACTGCTTGTCGTTGCCATTCATTCATTCATGCATTCCTTCATTCATTCACTTAGTCTTCCTGCAGTCAAGCATTTTTTCATTCATTTCTTTGTATAAACATTTAAATGGTGGAGAATCATGGAAACTGATCCACATGCAAAATTTTGGGTCACCAACCACTAACATACATCCTTGAAATTTCAAATCGCCCCTTTTCCCCAACCCCCACCACCAAAAAGGCAATTTAGGATTGAATAAAGGATTCCATTCATAATGGTTTCGTTACTGCCAACATTGTTGACTTAACTCGATGTTATTCTTGTCATCTTTTCGACATATTTCCACTGAACATGGTTGGTTGGCTGGTGGACTACTGTGTTGTTACATGGTGGTGTACCGCGCTATTAAATATGCCAAATAGTAGGAACAGCTGGTAGGCAAACTATCCCCTAACCTTTACAATGGTGGGAAATGTAAAATGAAAATATAGTTTTTGTATTCGTATGGCAAATGAAATAATGATTGCAAATATATTTATCTAACTGAAACTGACATTTGTACTTCCACCAAATGCCACAACCTTTTAGTCAATCGATATGTTTATAGTGCCATATGTTGGCATAGTGATGTTAGAAAAGTGGAAGGGAAACATATATTTATGCAACTGAAAGTGAAACGAGGTCAGGGAGACATCGCCAAAAAATTGGTTAAAGTGACAAACTTTAGCATAACGGCTGAAGAAGAAGAAGAATGAAATCTTATTTATCATTATCTTATGTTGTGCCATAAACAGACGTGGCTGGGGGGATAGAGTGAGGATAACAATTTGTCACATACATATGTAATTGTGAAATATTGTCAGCTTTCAATCTTAGCAAAAAGCGGCAAATACTAAAATCGAAAAATTAAGCAATTTTTAAGTTGTTTATGATAAAGTAAACAACAAAACAAATCTTAAACAAGTAAAAGAGGGCTATAATCGGACGAGGCCGACCATGTGATACCCTACACTACTTCTCATGGGCACTAGTTTCTCGAGGAAGTTATTTATATGATTGCGAAATCTCCCTTGTTCCTTCGGGGATGTTGTGGGAATATACATATGTATGTATGTATGAGTGCGACACGTTATATGAAAGAGTATTGCATTACTTCCAACCAAAGGTAAAAACTACAAAACCCAGCATCATAATTTGCATCATTAAAAAAATCCTCTCTCATGATTGTAATACTTTTCTATCATGGTTGCGAAATTTTGTAGCATGGAAGGTAAACATAGTTCTTTATAAACAAACCATAACTGTAAAGGAAAACACATTTATATGTCATGGTGCGCCTGAACCCACTTTAAATGGAATAAGCTTATATAAGCTGGTATATCAAACAACGAAGATATCACAATAGTCGCTAATACAACCCAGCTTTTCATTTTTGTGATTTTCGTTCTAATGACGAATATCGCCGCTTTGGTTGGGGACGTTACAAAAGCAAAGCCTGGCTATGAAAGTAGAAAAACCCATCAATCGGATCGTCACGACCTGTGAAGCGACCTGTAGCGTGATTGCAAAAAAAATGGAAGAATTTGATGCATTACCGACTATTGTGGTATCCCTTGTTTGACCACCTTCGCCAACCTACTTTACACAAATGTAAAATATTTTCTTCTTCCATTGACAGGCTTTGCCGTCATATTCATAAAGAATAAAACATTGAACATGAGTTTTTCCCCATTCCGATCCCTAAATATTATCCGACTATCACCAAAATCAATAGGCTTCTTCATCTGTGGGGCCCCCATCAACCCCCAAAAATTCCTGACTATTCGATCAAAATTCCAACCTGTAGCGTGATTACAAAAAAAGGAAAAATTGGATATATTACTGACTTTTGCTATATCTCGGTTGTTTGCCAACTTACGCCAACTACTTAGCATCAATATAACGGAGATATTTTCTTCTTCCATTGACGGGCTTGCCTTTCGGAATACTCCTACAAGAAGCCGAGATATTCGAACAAAAAAATTGTTGACTTTTCTCCACATAATATTATCCGACCATCACCAAACTTAATAGGCTTCTTCTTGCGTGAGACCCGCATCAACTCCCAAAAAATTCGTGACGATGATTACAAAAAAATCGGAAAATTGATCCATTACCGACTATGTGATATCTCTATTGTTTGACCACCTACGACAACCTACTTTACACCGTTGTAAAAGTGATATTTTCTACTTTGATATACCTCTTAAAGAAACAGAGATATTGGCTTTGAAATAAAACGTTGACCTCTTCTCCAAATAAGTTTTTGCCATTCTGACCCCTGAATATTATCCGACCACCACCAAAATCAGGCATCTTCCTCTCCGGGACACTCATCAAAAATTAGAAAAAAAGTTGAGTTTCGAAAATGTTGTAATGTTTAGAAGCGATTTGCATCTTTAAATTGGTAACATGATTTTTTGTTGTTGGGTGCATCCACAGTGCGATGGTATGTATACCGGACGAGCTGTTCAACTCCGGAGGCGACACGCTGATAAGGTGTATGCATCAGCTACTTAGCACCATCTGGCAGGAAGAACGCGTACCCGATGATAAGAACCTGAGTATCCTGTGTCACATCCACAAGAAAGGAGATAAGACTGTATGCTCTAACTAAAGGGGCATATGTTTTCTCCCTATTGTCAAAAAATAGTTTTTTTTTAATTATTATTTATGTACTGCAACTAGCCTACAAGATAGTGTCAGGGGTATTGTGCGAGCGACAACGAAATAATAGAGAAATACCAATGCGGCTTTAGGAAATAACGTGTCCGAAATAACCTCTCCGTAAAGTTTAGTACCGACAACCTGCTGGAAAAGGTTATACGAGAGGCAAACGTTAAACGAAATTGCACAATTTACACCAATAGACACATGTTATTTGCTTGTGCTGATGATATAGACATCATGGGAAGATCAGTAAAAGAAGTAACTGATATCTTTATGAAGGTCGATGGAGAATCTACTAAAGTGGGTCTGGGTTGCCGGTGAATATCGACGTCATACGAACCACAAGCTGTATCTGCTATACAAAGACATAAGTATAGTTAAACGTATCGAGATATACCGATTGAACCCGCTAAAAAGGCGTTTAAATACGGGCCACATGGCGGTACACGCAAAGCGGGTAGGCTAAATCTTTAATGAAACAAACAAGTGGAAGATGAGATCGAAAAACGCGGTATCCCAAAAAGCAGCAACAGGAATGGAAATATTTTCTTAGTTCGGCTTATAAGACAAATGTTCTGTAAAAGGCCAACTAATATTGAAGACCTTAAGAAGTTTTCTGCCTTCGAAAGAAGTCCTTAAAACGTCTGCTGTCTACTATGGGAGACCTTAAGATGTCTTCTGTCCACTAGGAAGTACCTTAAAAGATCTTCTGCGCACTAAAGAAGACTTAAAAAGGTCTGCTGTGTACTAAGGAAGACTTTAAAAGGTCTTTTGTCTGCTATATAAGACCTTTAAATTTCTTCTGTTTACTAGGTAGGATCTTAAATGGTCTTCCGTGTACTAAGGAAGACCCTAAAAAGGCTTCTGTCTACTACAGAAGACCTTTAAGTGTATTTTGTGTGCTAAAGAAGACCTTAAAAGGTCGTCTGTGCACTAAAGAAGACCTTTAAAGGACTCTCATCTACTAAGGAAAACCTTAAAAGGTATTCTGTGTACTAAGTAAGACCTTTAAATGTCTTCTGGTTCCTATAAAAGACCTTAAATGTCATCTCCCTACTAGGGAAGACCTTAGAAGTCGTCTAACTACTAGGAAAGCCTTCTAGGGAAGACTTCTTCTAGGGAAGACTTTAAAAAGTCTTCTGTCTACTATAGAAGACCCTTTGTGGTTTCCTGTCTACTAATGAAGACCCTAAAAGGTCTTATGTCTACTAGGAAAGACCTTGCAAGGTCTTCTGTGTCCTAAGGAAGACCTTAAAAGGTCTTCTGTGTACTAAAGAAAACTTTAAAAAATCTTCTGTGTAGTAGGAAGGAGCTTAAAAGGTATTCTGTATGCTACAGAAGACAGTAAAAGGTTTTCTGTAGTAGACAGAAATGACTTCTGTGTACATCGTAAACTCTTTGCTGACTTCAAGTGAAGACCATAAAAGTTTTCTGTCTACTAGGAAAGTCCTTAAAGGTTCTTCTAAGGAAGTCTTTGAAATGTCTTCTGTCTGCTATAGTAGACCTCAAAAGACCTTAAAAGATCTTCTGTTTAGTAGGGAAACCCCTAAAAGGTGTTCTGTCTGCTATAGGTTATCTGTCTACAAAAGAAGACTTTAAAGTTCTGCTGTTTACTAGGGAATACCTTGAAAGGTATTCTGTCTACTACAGAAGACTTTAAAAGGACTTCTGTCTGCTAGAGAAGACCTTAAAAGATATTCTATGTGTACTAAGTAAGACCCTAAAAGGTATTCCGCCTACTAGGGAAGACCTTAAAAGGCCTTCTTTGTATTAAGGAAGACCTTAACGGTATTCTGTCTTCTACAGAAGACTTTAAAAGGACTTCTGTCTGCTAGAGAAGACCTTAAAAGATATTCTATGTGTACTAAGGAAGACCCTAAAAGGTCTTTCGGCTGCTATAGAAGACCTTAAAAGGCATTCTGTCTACTAGGGAAGACCTTAACAGGCCTTTTGTGTACTAAGGAAGACCTTAAAAGGTATTCTGTCTACTACAGAAGGCTTTAGAAAGACTTCTGTCTGCTAGAGAAGATATTCTGTGTGTACTAAGAAAAACCCTAAAAGGTCTTTTGGCTGCTAAGGAAGACCTTAAAAGGTATTCAGTTTACTAGGGAAGACCTTAAAAGGCCTTCTGTATACTAGGGAAGACCTTAACGTTTTCTAAGGAAGTCTTTAAAAGGCTTCTGTCTACTAGGGAAGACCTTAAAATGTCTTCTGTCTACTAGGGAATACCTTAAAATACTTTCTGTGTACAAACGATACCTTAAAAGGTATTCTGTCTACTAGGGAAGACCTTAAAAGGCCTTCTTTGTATTAAGGAAGACCTTAACGGTATTCTGTCTTCTACAGAAGACCTTAAAAGGACTTCTGTCTGCTAGAGAAGACCTTAAAAGATATTCTATGTGTACTAAGGAAGACCCAAAAAGGTCTTTTGGCTGCTATAGAAGACCTTTAAAGGTATTCTGTCTACTAGGGAAGACCTTTACAGGCCTTCTGATTACTAAGGAAGACCTTAAAAGGTATTCTATCTACTACAGAAGACTTTAGAAGGACTTCTGTCTGCTAGAGAAGACCTTAAAAAATATTCTATGTGTAACAAGGAACACCCTAAAAGGTCTTTCGGCTGCTAAAGAAGGCCTTAAAAGGTATTCTGTCTACTAGGGAAGACCTTAAAAGGCCTTCTGTATACTAGGGAAGACCTTAACGTTTTCTAAGGAAGTCTTTAAAAGGCTTCTGTCTACTAGGGAAGACCTTAAAATGTCTTCTGTCTACTAGGGAAGGCCTTAACAGCCCTTCTGTGTACTAAGGAAGACCTTAAAAGGTATTCTGTCTACTACAGACGATTTTAGAAGGACTTCTGTCTGCTAGAGAAGACCTTAAAAGATATTCTATGTGTACTAAGGAAGACCCTTAAAGGTTTTTCGGCTGCTATAAAATACCTTAAAAGGTATTCTGTCTACTATGGAAGACCTTAAAATGTCTTCTGTCTAGTAGGGAATACCTTAAAATACCTTCTGTGTACAAAGAAGACCTTAAAAGGTATTCTGTCTACTAGGGAAGACCTTAAAAGGTCTTTTGGCTGCTATAGAAGACCTTAAAAGGTATTCTGTCTACTAGGGAAGAAATTAACAGGCCTTCTGTGTACTAGGGAAGACCTTAAACGTTTTCTAAGGAAGACTTTAAAACGCTTCTATCTACTATGGAAGACCTTAAAATTTCTTGTGTCTACTAAGGAAGACCTTAAAAGGTATTATGTTTACTACAAAAAACATTAAAAGGTCTTCTATGTCTACTACAGAAGACATTAAATAATATCTTGTCTACTATAGAAGACCTTACAAGGTCTTCTGTTTAGTATAGAAAACCTTAGAAGGTCTTCCGTCTACTAAATAAGCCTATAGAAGTCTTTTGTCTACTAGGGAAGACCTTAAAAGGTATTCTGTCTACCGATGAAGACCTTAGAAGTCTTCTGTCTACTAGCGTAAGGTCTTCTCTATACAATAAAAACCTTCTAAAGTAAAATGCATGTCTACTAAAAACGAATTTAAGAGGCCTTCTGTGTACTAAGGAGGACCTTAAAAGGTATTCTGTACTAAGGAAGACTTTAAAAATGCTTAAAAGGTCTGCTGTCTACTAGGGAAGGCGTTAAAATGTACTCTATCTACTACAGAAGAGTTTAAAAGGGTTTTCTGTGTTCTATAGTTAGCCTTAAAATGTATTCCGTCTACTATGAAAGACCTTAAATGGCCTTCTTGTCGCCTGTTGGACCCAATGTGCTTGGCAACTCTGTACATCTCTTCGTTTTGAATGTCAGATATAGCCCTCCAATACAAAAATACCAATCCAAATCATATTTTAGGTTATGTTTACGAAAACAACACGGTATGCAGCAAGCATGAAAAAAGCTTTTTTTCCTGCAAAGTTGACATTTGCACGCTCACGCTCTCTTGCTCTCAAAATACAACTCTCTGTTGCATGACTGTTATGACCAACAATGGAGCTTCTACGAATCGTCGTTGGATGGATGCTGTAAGCGGCGGTTTAATACCTGCCCCAACGAAAGAAAAAGAGATGAAACAAACGAAAGTTGAGCTAAGATGAGAACGATATGTTTGTTGTTAGCAATAAAGTTTATCCTCTAACGCACATTTTCATCAAAATTAGGGATGCCAAACAATACCGTTTTAGTTAACATCAAACATTTAAACGATACGGTTGCGTTGTAACGGATCTGCGAAAAGAAAAGAAGAAACCAAAATCGTCTGAATTATAAAAGAAAACAATTATGGATTACGCGAAAAATTAATATGAACACAGAAAAGAATAGATGGAAAAAAATATTTTTTTGAAAAGAAAATAAAGAAGAAGCTTGTCTAAGCGAAGTGAGAATAAATAAGAAATAAAAAAAGAAAACAATTTTTTGGAATTCCTTGCAAAAAAGAGCAATAAAAAATTTGTGTTACTTATAAATGTGTGTGCCAATTTTGCGTGTATGTTGGAAAGACAATGTCAACAAGGATTTCCTTAAAAGGATATGAAAATATGTTGTCATTCCCATGCAACTAACAGCTGATGTAAATTGAGAACTTTATGCCTACTGTGCGGAATGTTAATAAAAACAAAATTGCAAAATAAAATAAAATTGTCGTGGAAAACAAATATTCAGGATATATATTTGTTGTTGTGGTGTTGTTGTTGTTTTTAATTAAGTTATAATTTTTATTCTGTTTTCTCAATTTCATTACATACAAACTTTTTCAATTTTTGTTATTATGAATCGAAGAATCATGTGACAAATTGAAGTGTCCTTTTTTACAGTTTAGGTCGTTTTTTTTTGCTATGTTTTCTGGGAATTTTCTCATTTTTGTCTGTTTATTACCATTGTGTTGTGGTTGATTTTTGTTTGTGACCCTTGAAAAAGGCGCCTTTTTTATTATTATCCCCAATTCAAAAAAAAAAAAAAAAAAAAACTTAACCTCTCCAATAGTCACTCACTCACCATTTATGCTTAAAAAATTTTCCCTTTGGATGC
This sequence comes from Musca autumnalis, assembly GCF_047663935.1. NCBI lineage: Eukaryota > Metazoa > Arthropoda > Insecta > Diptera > Muscidae > Musca > Musca autumnalis. The sequence continues at coordinate 74,733,794 of NW_027411644.1, forward strand.
TTTCTTTATTCTGTAGAAATGAGAATTAAAAAAAGCTTTATTACTTCTATAGAATGCAAACATACACACAACCCTAAAGAGAAGAGAAATTCACAGTCATTCACTTTATTTCATAAGCAGGATATGTTTACGTTTACTCAATTGTTTTCCCCGAAGATGTGTGAGTCAAAACCCCCCTCCAGGATGCCATCACTGGCCATGTTGTTGTTATATTTTCTGATGTTGTTTGTGGTTGTTTGGCGCTCCTGCTGACACGCTGTTATTTGTAAGACTTTTAACGAGAAATGAAAAAAAAAAAAAAAAAATAATAATAATAAAAAAACAAGTAAGAGAGGGCTATAGTATGACGGGGCCGACCACGTGATACCCTATACCACTTCCCCTGGTCACTAGTTTTCCGCGGAATTTATTTATATGATTGCGAAGTCTCCCTTGTCGCTTCGGGGATGTTGTGGGGATATACATATGTATGTATGATTGCGACACGTTGTATATTATTTTCATTATTTCGTAATAGACAGATGGACCATTTTGACTGCATATACATACATATTTCTTCAAAAAACTTAAACATTTTATTACTTACTTACTTAGCTGGTCCAGTACAGAACATTTGTTCCATAGGCCGAACTAAGAAAAGATCTCCATTTCCCTCTGTTTATTGCTTCGCTTTTTTGAATACCGCGGCTTTTCATCTCTTCATCCACTTGTTTGCGCCATCTATTCCTTGGCCTGCCAATTCTGCGAGCACCGCCATGTGGCTCGAATTTATACGCCTTTTTAGCGGGTTCATCATCGCTTATTCTTATGATATGGCATAGCCAACGCAATCGCTGCATCTCGATACGTTTAAATACACTGATGTCGTTGTATAGCAGATACAGCTCGTGCTTCATACGACGTCGATATTCACCGTCAACGCAGATTGGCCCGTAGATCTTTCGAAGAATTTTTCTCTCAAACACACCAATCACTGCTATGTCTGCTTGCGCAAGTATCCAGGCTTCGGAACCATACATCAGCACGGGTAGTATCGGTGTTTTGTAAAGCGTTATTTTTGATAGACGAGTTGTGGCTTTGTTTTTAAAGTGCTTACTTAAGCCAAAGTAGCATCTGTTGGCCAATACAATTCTCCTTTTTATTTCACAACTGGTGTCGTTTGTTGGTGAGGTAGACGAAGTCTTTTACTACCTCAAAATTATAGGAACCAACTTCAACAGTTGGTCCGAGCTCAATGGACGCATTGCGCGTCGATAGCATCAACTTGGTCTTCCCGAAAGGCTGACTCCTTGCCTGAAACCTCTTTTGGTACAAAAATCTTCGGAGAGGATTTTTCCTATTTTAACTGAGGATCTCGTGTCGGTTAAAGTCATTTTACAAAGCCGAATGAGCTTTGCGGGGATACCAAATTCAGACATGGCTTGGAATACTTTCGAACGTAGTGGGCTGTCGAAGGCTGCTTTATAATCGACAAAAAGGTGGTAGATGTCGATCTGCATCTCTAGGGTCGTCTCCATTATAAGCCGCAGAGTAAATATCTGGTCAAAGGTGAACTTGCCAGGTCTAAAGCCTCATGACCAGGCTTTAGCCGTTCGTACAATATCCTTGACACGATCTTGTTTGCAATCGGGAGTAGACTTATGCCCCTATAGTTAGAGCATACAATCTTGTCTCCTTTCCTGTGGACGGGGCACAGGATGCTCAGGTTCCAATCGTCGGGTACTCGTTATTCCTGCCAGATGGTGCTAACTAGCTGATGAATACACCTTATCAGCGTGTCGCCTCCGGTTTTGAATAGCTCGGCTGGTAAGCCATCGGCTCCAGCTGCCTTATTATTCTTCAGCCGATTTATTGCTGTCTTTACCTCATCTTGGGTGGGCGGTATACATTCAATACCATCTTCTGGGATTGGATCTGTGGTATCTTCGTCGTCTTCGCTGCTAGTGGATACCAACAGGTTTGAAAATTCCATATCCTGAGCATACTACCTATATCAGTTACCAAATTGCCGTGCTGGTCACTATAGAAGGATGTCCCAGTTCCAAAGCCATCAGTTTGATGTTTCACTCTTTGGTAGAATTTGCGGACTTCATTCTGGCTCCTGTATATCTCGATTTTTTCACACTCCCGTCTTTCCATTTCTCTCTTTTTCCTGTGGATAAGACGCTTCTCCTCTCTCCGTTTCTCCCGATAACTCTCTCGTGCGCTACGCTTTGCTACTGATTGTAGAGTAGCCCTCTTCGGTAGCAGCACTACAGCAATTGGGCTAATTGAGTGGAATATGCTATGGCTATCTGTTGTGATTGCAGCTAATCGATGTCTAACTTTCGTGTTGTGTCTGTTCGTACTTTGTTTGCTACGTTTAACCGAGTGCGTACCTTCGCTGTAACAAGGTAGTGGTCCGAGTCTATGTTTGCTGCGCGGAACGAGCCCACATCCAACACGCTCGATGAATATCTTCCATCTATCACAACGTGATCAATTTGATTTCTTGTTTTCTAATCTGGAGACAGCCAGGTGCCCTTATGGATGTCAAGATGTTTAAATCTGGTGCTGCTAACTACCATGTTTTTTCCGCTGCGAAGTCTATCAGCCTCATGCCATTGTCAGATGTTTCATTGCGGAGACTGAATTTTCCGACTGTTGGGACAAAGATATTTTCCTTTCCAATTTTGGCATTAAAATCGCCTAGAATAATTTTAATGTCATGAGCAGGACAACGGTCATATGTTTCTTATAAGCGCTCACAAAATATATCTTTGGTCTGTTCGTCCTTGTCTTCAGTGGGAGCATGAGCGCAAATAAAGCTGATTTTGAAGAATTTTGCTTTTATCCGAATTGTAGCAAGTCTTTCGTTTACTGAAGTGAAGCTGGAAACCAGATGTTTTAACTTCCGACCAACTACAAATCCGCAACCAAACTCATGCTTTATGTCATGGCAGCTATAGTACAGTGCGTCAACTTTAGGTGTTGTTGTGACGCCTTTCCCATTCCATCGTATTTCCTGTATGGCAGTAATGTCGGCCTTGTACCTTCTCTATAAAGAGTGCGAACATTCCAGGTGCAGATTCGCAGATCATGGTCCTTAAAAGGTTTGCGGGGGTTGTCTTCTTTTGAGGGATTTGTTTTTTGTTTCCTTTGTTTTTTCATAGTAGGCTGCTTTTTCTAGGGGAGGGTTACTAACCCTGCGCCCAAACCCAAGCTTTTAACGTTCTTATGGGTGGCGCGGCACATTTTAGCTCACTACGTTTAACGGGTGTAAAAGGCAGCTACCCCTGGTGACACCACGGGGAGGTCAGTGTCCACTCGAGATGAAAGAGGGACCAAGATAAATCCTGGCTTTGCCATGCAAAAGCCGGCCAGGACCGTTCCTTGGTATCTTTCATCCCCTACGTCACCCAAATTCTTACCACGTGTAAAAAATTTTCAGTATTAAACTAACCACGCTAGTTACTATATAGTTACTATATACACACAATTAAAACTGTGGAATTTCTGTATATACTAGGTGGTAACTCTGTTATCTGAGCACGTACATCAACATAATTGACATCTATGGAAAGGCCAAGAGAGCATCTTTTAAAAATAACTCACGTGGGCGAAATGTGTCTACCAGGAATAAAGATATAAAACATATTTTAATTTTTTTTCCAATTTTCACACTGATCATCATGCTAAATTGCAAGCTTCTTTTCTGTCATAAGCTCACATTTTATTTAAAATTCGGATCGGATTATGACCTACAGATATGAAAAATGGTATATAACATTGGGGGTCTACGACGAATATTTCGCGGTGTTACATGAATTTATAGCAAAAAAAAAACTTATAATGCCCTTCCCACATTGTGGAGTAGGGTATAAAAGGTAAAAAACCGACAACTAGCCATCCAATATGCCATCCATATACATACATACAGATGTACATACGTACGTCCCATGTTGTTTGAAGTGTTTGCTCCTCTTTAAGCTGTACTGTATAAAAGAATGTTTCCTTTTCAGAGGCTTAAGGATTTACACAAAACAAAAAACCTAGTTTTGTTCGTCAAACGAAAACTTCAATAGAAAATGCCTTACATTTAAATTCTTAGCAAAAAAGTAACAAAATAGAACTCATTTTTCTTTCCTTTCTAACTCGTTTCTCTTTAAATCATTTCATCATTCCATCATAGCCCGTCTTTATGTTATTTGCTTTTCTGACATTTATTGACTTTTATTAATGTTTGTTGTTGTTTGTGGAGTTGTTGTTAGTTCAGCAGTTGCTCAACTTGTTTTAGGGGGGACGAGGAAGCAAAACAACAACAACATGCCAAAGGAACATGGTCGTCATTATGACATTTAGTCATTTCGTCTTTTGTTTCCGCTTACTTATCGCCAAGGCACAAACTAATTTATTTGATGTCCTAAGAAGGGCCAAAACATGGACCATTACTTAAAATTTTACGAATTGACCTATTATATCCTCTGACAACACGCAATACCCCATATAAGGGTGCCTCCAGATATGAACGTGGACCTATATTGACTAATTTTTTGCTGGATATGTCTTATATATAGTACCAAATTTCATTTTTTTTCGGTTAAATAATTTGGGTTAAACCTTCAAAATACCCAAAATTGGGAGCTACAGTCCCATGGGGGCTATACCGACAAATTTCTTGTGGATAGTTTTTACCCCAAAAGAAGACTAAATATCAAATTTCAACCATTTGTAACGTGACAAAATTAACACATACATAAAACCCACAAAAGCAAGGCCTCACTACCCAACAACATCGCAGCCAGTCAACCAATACACACTGTTGGGTTAACATGCATTTCTTTGGGAGGTTGTGATTCAGTGCAATTTGAGTTAATCGACAGGATAACACCTCTAGAGTGATTCTCAATCGCTTTGTGCGACTATACACACAAGTATTCCAGTTTGTTGTGGAAACGACAGGCTTGCTACTGCAGGGAGCTGGCCACACGGGCTTGAGTACGATTCGTAGTCTGCCAACTGCCACGGGAAAGCTACTCCTTTGTTCCGTGGCTAATACATTCACTCCACCTTCGGATGTTGTTCCACTCCCCTTCGCGTGTTGTTCCACTCCACCTTCGGGTGTTGCTCCACTAGTTAGTTCTTGTATATTCTTAGCGTAGCACTAGTACTAACGAACGACGACATCACGAGCGCCGACTACCCGAACAACCAATCGGAACACTGAGGGTCCGAACATCTGCTATACGAACAAGTAATCACCGGGTGGCCGAACACCTAAAACACGAAAGCCGAGTGTCCGAGCAAACAATCCGAACACCGAATTGCCGACTGGCAGAACACCAACAACACGAAGCGTCGAACCACCCCAATACGTAACCCGAATCACCGAGTGGCCGAAAATCCGAAACACGAACGTCGAAGCGACCAATGGCCGAACCATCTCAACACTCACCCTGACACGATCATCTTCAAATATTTTACTACCGAATCTTCAAATCGATCATCTTTAAATCGTTTACTACATCGATTTCGCGATCATCTTCATATCGTCTACTGCCGAACAGCGAATCACCGAGATAGTCATTCTTAAATCGTTTACTACCCAGCAAAAAATCACCGAGAAATCACCGGTCATTCTTAAATCGTCTACTACCGAACAGCGAATAGTCCAGTTCTATAGCATGTACGCATCCGAACACCAAGTCACTGAGTTCCCAGGCCGTCTACAAATCGCCGACATTCGAACGAAATAACAAAGCGTTGAGCACCGATCACGTCAACAGCCACCTTTCTCGTACGAAACATCCAACCATCAATACTCAAACCAAGTCGATTATCCGATCTACCTTTGGCTATTTAAACACATCTTATCGTATTTAAACATCAGTAGATTATAAATTAGTTTTACATCAATAAATATCCGATTTAAACCCCCAGGAAAGGGAGATTACTCGTCTTTTCATTCCGTAAGGCTTAGTGGGTCCTTATGGCGACCCTGGACACGACGACAAAACCACATTACACATTTCGGTGCATTATTGAGGCCACAACCTTCAAAGTACCGAAAATCGGGAGGTACCCTTCTATGGGAGATATATACCCTTCTACGTGGACCTATATTGATAATGCTCTTTTGGAATGCCTCAGTGCCCTGAGGATGCTGTCACAACCTTCAAAATACCGAAAACCTTGACGTTCCGTGTGGTGGTTTTTTCGTATTAAAAAAAAATCCCGTTGGTACCCTGAGGATATTTTCTTGTTCAGTGCCCTGAGGATGATGTTTTCTACAAAATATCTCCTGATAAAACTTCCTCAGTGCCCTGAGGATGATTTCACAACCTTCAAAATGCCGAAACTTATGACGTACACTGTGGGGGTTCTTTTCGTATTGAAGAACCCTTGGTGTCGTGAATATGGTTTTTTTCGTAGGATAGGATAGGGGTTTCGTCTACAAAATAATCTCCTAAATGCCAGGAGGATGGTTTTTTTTTTGTCTAAAAAAACTTCTTCATGCCCTGTTTTCTACAGAAACAATTTCCTCGGTGCCCTAACTGTAGGTTTTCGTAAACAAATCCTCAGTGGCTTGGACAAAGGAAAAAGGTTTCCCAAGCAAAGGGTGCTTATTAAGACCCTTTCCCAAGAAAAGGATGTTTCTTATTAAGACCCTTTCCCAAGGAAAGGTTGCATCTTAAGACCCTTTCCCAAGGAAAGGGAGATTCTTACGACACTTTCCCAAGGAAAGGGAGATTCTTAAGACACTTTCCCAAGGAAAGGTAGCTTCTTAAGACCCTTTCCCAAGGAAAGGCTGCATATTAAGACCTTTTCTCAAGGAAAGGGTGCTTCTTAAGACCCCTTCCCAAGGAAAGGGTTCTTCTTAAGACCCTTTACCAAGGAAAGGGTTCTTCCTAAGACTCCTTACCAAGGAAAGGGTGCTTCTTAAGACCCTTTCCCACGGAAAATTTGCTTCTTAAGACCCTTTCCCAAGGAAAGGGAGCTTCTTAAGACCTTTTCCCAAGGAAATGGTGCTTCATAAGACACTTTCCCAAGCAAAAAGGGTGCTTCCCAAGGAAATGGTGCTTCATAAGACACTTTCCCAAGCAAAAAGGGTGCTTCCCAAGGAAATGGTGCTTCTTTAGTCCGTTTCCCAAGCAAAAAGGGTGCTTGTTTAGTCCCTTTCCCAAGCAAAAAGGGTGCTTCCCAACTTAAGGTTGCTTCTTTAGTCTCTTTCCCAAGGAAAGGGTGATTCTTAAGACCCTTTCCCAAAGACAAGGTGCTTCTTAAGACCCTTTTCCATGAAAAGGGTACTCCTTATGACCCTTTCCCAAGGAAAGGGTGCTTCTTAAAGTCCTTTCCCAAGGAAATGGTGCTTCTGAGGACCCTCCTATTCTATTTTGTGGAAAACAACCCTGAATGAACTATTAGTTGGTTTTGGACCACAACTAGTTTTCCAATGGGACAAATGTTGTGGTCATAACAATACTGGTAGTGCTGAATGACCATTTGGAATATTTGAAATACGTGTCTGTTTGTATTTTCAATTCGCAACTTTGTTTATTTATAGTGGTCAGTTTCTATGGTGTTAATTATCACTATCAAAGTGATAATAATGATGATGATGGATTGATTGGTTAGAATATTAACCCTTTCGGTGATTCTATGCCATATGGCATAACCAGTTTCCCAAGGAAAGGGTGCTTCTTAAGACCCTTTCCCAAGGAAAGGGTGCATCTTAAGACCCTTTCCCAAGGAAAGGGTGCTTCTTAAGACCCTTTCCCAAGGAAAGGGTGCATCTTAAGACCCTTTCCCAAGGAAAGGGTGCTTCTTAAGACCCTTTCCCAAGGAAAGGGTGCATCTTAAGACCCTTTCCCAAGGAAAGGGTGCTTCTTAAGACCCTTTCCCAAGGAAAGGGTGCATCTTAAGACCCTTTCCCAAGGAAAGGGTGCTTCTTAAGACCCTTTCCCAAGGAAAGGGTGCATCTTAAGACCCTTTCCCAAGGAAAGGGTGCTTCTTAAGACCCTTTCCCAAAGAAAGGGTGCATCTTAAGACCCTTTCCCAAGGAAAGGGTGCTTCTTAAGACCCTTTCCCAAGGAAAGGGTGCATCTTAAGACCCTTTCCCAAGAAAGGGTGCTTCTTAAGACCCTTTCCCAAGGAAAGGGTGCTTCTTAAGACCCTTTCCCAAGGAAAGGGTGCATCTTAAGACCCTTTCCCAAGGAAAGGGTGCTTCTTAAGACCCTTTCCCAAGGAAAGGGTGCATCTTAAGACCCTTTCCCAAGGAAAGGGTGCATCTTAAGACCCTTTCCCAAGGAAAGGGTGCTTCTTAAGACCCTTTCCCAAGGAAAGGGTGCATCTTAAGACCCTTTCCCAAGGAAAGGGTGCTTCTTAAGACCCTTTCCCAAGGAAAGGGTGCATCTTAAGACCCTTTCCCAAGGAAAGGGTGCTTCTTAAGACCCTTTCCCAAAGAAAGAGTGCATCTTAAGACCCTTTCCCAAGGAAAGGGTGCTTCTTAAGACCCTTTCCCAAGGAAAGGGTGCATCTTAAGACCCTTTCCCAAGGAAAGGGTGCTTCTTAAGACCCTTTCCCAAGGAAAGGGTGCTTCTTAAGACCCTTTCCCAAGGACAGGGTGCTTCTTAAGACCCTTTCCCAAGGACAGGGTGCTTCTTAATACCCTTTTTCAAAGAAAGGGTGCTTCTTAAGACTCTTTCCCAGGGAAAGGGTGCTTCTTAAGACCCTTTCCCAAGGAAAAGGTGCTTCTTAAGACCATTTCCCAAGAAAAGGGTGCATCCGAAGACCATTTCCCAAGGAAAGGGTGATTTTTAAGACTATTTCCCAAGGAAAGGGTGCTTCTTAAGACCATTTCCCAAGGAACAGATTCGTCTTAAGAACCTATCCCAAAAAAGTTGCCTCTTAAGACCCTTTCCCAAGAAAAGGATACTTCCTAAGACTCTTTCCCAAGGAAAGTGTGCTTCTGAAGACCCTTTTCCATGGAAAGGGTGATTCTGAAGACCCTTTCCCAAGAAAAGGTTGCTTCTTTAAACCCTTTCCCAAGGAAAGGGTGCTTCTTAAGACCCTTTCCCAAGGAAAGGGTGCTTCTTAAGACCCTTTCCCAAGGAAATGGTGCTTCTGAGGACCCTCCTATTCTATTTTGTGGAAAACAACCCTGAATGAACTATTAGTTGGTTTTGGACCACAACTAGTTTTCCAATGGGACAAATGTTGTGGTCATAACAATACTGGTAGTGCTGAATGACCATTTGGAATATTTGAAATACGTGTCTGTTTGTATTTTCAATTCGCAACTTTGTTTATTTATAGTGGTCAGTTTCTATGGTGTTAATTATCACTATCAAAGTGATAATAATGATGATGATGGATTGATTGGTTAGAATATTAACCCTTTCGGTGATTCTATGCCATATGGCATAACCAGTTTCCCAAGGAAAGGGTGCTTCTTAAGACCCTTTCCCAAGGAAAGGGTGCATCTTAAGACCCTTTCCCAAGGAAAGGGTGCTTCTTAAGACCCTTTCCCAAGGAAAGGGTGCATCTTAAGACCCTCTCCCAAGGAAAGGGTGCTTCTTAAGACCCTTTCCCAAGGAAAGGGTGCATCTTAAGACCCTTTCCCAAGGAAAGGGTGCTTCTTAAGACCCTTTCCCAAGGAAAGGGTGCATCTTAAGACCCTTTCCCAAGGAAAGGGTGCATCTTAAGACCCTTTCCCAAGGAAAGGGTGCTTCTTAAGACACTTTCCCAAAGAAAGGGTGCATCTTAAGACCCTTTCCCAAGGAAAGGGTGCTTCTTAAGACCCTTTCCCAAGGAAAGGGTGCATCTTAAGACCCTTTCCCAAGGAAAGGGTGCTTCTTAAGACCCTTTCCCAAGGAAAGGGTGCTTCTTAAGACCCTTTCCCAAGGAAAGGGTGCTTCTTAAGACCCTTTCCCAAGGAAGGGGTGCTTCTTAAGACCCTTTCCCAAGGAAAGGGTGCTTCTTAAAACCCTTTCCTAAGGAAAGGGTGCTTCTTAAGACCCTTTCCCAAGGAAAGGGTGCTTCTTAAGACCCTTTCCCAAGGAAAGGGTGCTTCTTAAGACCCTCTCCCAAGGAAAGGGTGCTTCTTAAGACCCTTTCCCAAGGAAAGGGTGCTTCTTAAAACCCTTTCCCAAGGAAAGGGTGCTTCTTAAGACCCTTTCCCAAGGAAAGGGTGCTTCTTAAGACCCTTTCCCAAGGAAAGGGTGCTTCTTAAGACCCTTTCCCAAGGAAAGGTTGCTTCTTAAGACCCTTTCCCAAGGAAAGGGTGCTTCTTAAGACCCTTTCCCAAGGAAAGGGTGCTTCTTAAGACCCTTTCCCAAGGAAAGGGTGCTTCTTAAGACCCTTTCCCAAGGAAAGGGTGCTTCTTAAGACCCTTTCCCAAGGAAAGGGTGCTTCTTAAGACCCTTTCCCAAGGAAAGGGTGCTTCTTAAGACCCTTTCCCAAGGAAAGGGTGCTTCTTAAGACCCTTTCCCAAGGAAAGGGTGCTTCTTAAGACCCTTTCCCAAGGAAAGGGTGCTTCTTAAGACCCTTTCCCAAGGAAAGGGTGCTTCTTAAGACCCTTTCCCAAGGAAAGGGTGCTTCTTAAGACCCTTTCCCAAGGAAAGGGTGCTTCTTAAGACCCTTTCCCAAGGAAAGGGTGCTTCTTAAGACCCTTTCCCAAGGAAAGGGTGCTTCTTAAGACCCTTTCCCAAGGAAAGGGTGCTTCTTAAGACCCTTTCCCAAGGAAAGGGTGCTTCTTAAGACCCTTTCCCAAGGAAAGGGTGCTTCTTAAGACCCTTTCCCAAGGAAAGGGTGCTTCTTAAGACCCTTTCCCAAGGAAAGGGTGCTTCTTAAGACTCTTTCCATTTCCCTGGGACCATTTCCCAAGGAAAGGGGGCTTCTTAACACCCTTTCCCGAGAAAGGGCGTTTCTGAAGACCCTTTCCCAAGGATAGGGTGATTCTTAAGACCCATTCCCAAGGAAAGGGTGCTTATTAAGACCCTTTTCCAAGGAAAGGGTGCTTTTTAAGACCCTTTCCCAAGGAAAGGGTGCTTTTTAAGGGTTCGAAAGGAAAGGGGAAAGGGTTCGTCTTAAGACCTTTTCAAAAGGAAAGGTTGCTTCTTTAGACCCTTTCCTAATGAAAGGGTTCGTCTTAAGGAAAGGGTGCTTCTTGAGACCCTTTCCCAAGAAAAGGGTGCTTCTTAAGACCCTTTCTCAAGAAAGGGGTGCTTCTTAAGACCATTTCCCAAGGAAAGGGAGCTTTTTAAGACCATTCCCCAAGGAAAGGGAGCTTCTTGAGACTCTTTCCCAAGGAAAGGGTGCTTCTTAAGACCCTTTCCCAAGAAATGGGTGCTTCTTAACACCATTTCCCAAGGAAAGGGAGCTTCTTAAGACTCTCTCCCAAGGAAAGGGTGCTTCTTTAGACCCTCTACCAAGGAAAGGGTGCTTCTAAACACCATTTCCCAAGGAAAGGGTGCTTCTAAACACCATTTCCCAAGGAAAGGGAGCTTCTTAAGACTCTCTCCCAATTAAAGGGTGCTTCTTTAGACCCTCTACCAAGGAAAGGGTTCTTCTTAAGATCCTCTATCAAGGAAAGGGTGCTTCTTAAGACCCTTTCCCAAGGAAAGGGTGCTTCTTAAGACCCTTTCCCATGGAAAGGGTGCTTCTTAAGACCCTTTCCCAAGGAAAGGGTGCTTCTTAAGACCCTTTCCCAAGGAAAGGGTGCTTCTTAAGACCGTATCCTAAGGAAAGGGTGCTTCTTATGTCCGTCTCCGAAGGAAAGGGTGCTTCTTAAGACCGTATCCTAATTAAAGGGTGTAATGTTGTGCCATTACAATACTGGAAGTGGAGAATGACCTTTTAGCATATTTGAAATATATATGGGCAAAATTATTGAAAATTTAACATCGTTGAAGCCAAGGTTTACCCCTTTATAACTCGCGAATAGTGGTTGTATATTGTACAATTTAAATACATTTGGATAAAATGAAATGTTTTTAGACTTGGCAAAAAATATTGGCCTTCAAAGTTGATTTGCGCGGAAGCTGTGGCTATATTTATGTTAAAAAATGGGTAAAAATGGGTTGAAGCCAACGTGACTTTTTTTGTTTTCTCTCGATTTGTGATTAAACCACATTTTTCCCGATTTTCCTGTCAAAGTGAAAGTAGAAGCCAACTAAATAAGGATCATCCCACCAATGTATAACTTTTCAAAATTTGATCTGCGTCTACCATTAAATGATGCTGACATTTTGAAGCCAGATTTTAAGTGTTTTTTGAAAATTTCTGATAATTTCGTTCCGCAAACAGGTTTTTCAAAAAATCATATATAGGAATGAAGAACTCACGATTCTGATTTATTTGATATATGTGTCGTGAATGTAGCCTACACAGCTTCAGAGAAATCTGTATCCAAATACGAAAATTTTGTGCGAACAAATTTCTAAAAATCAAATATTTCGGATCTAATTTGTACAATTGGCATTCGATTTACTTGTGCATGATTGCAAATTTTGGATTTTTACGTTGCGGATCTAACAAATCAATACTCGTTAAAATCCATCAACTAAAACGCGAGATAGGAGAAATTCCAAGGTAGGAAAATCACCTAATATTGTTTTTGAAAATATCGCGCATTTTATCGCGTATTCTGGGGCCGCTTGCTCTGCTATGTAAAAACTAGTGCAACATCTTCCTTTTTGCGGAAACAGAGATTTAAAAACTTCACTGATAAGGGAAATACATTCATTTTATCCCAAAAATAGTGTGTGATGCTACATCCACGGTTCTTGACTGATTGCCTTGAAATAGGTATATATCGATGCAGATTTTCATGGTGACACTAAACCCTGATGCGGAACGAAATTGTATGAACTTTGCGCAAATTAGCGATGTTTTATAGATTTTTTAATGCTAAGATGCAGCCGATGCTACATCTTAGCGTCAAAATTATATTTCGAAAAATATATACAAATTAAAAGATGTGGTCTTGCTGTACATGAAAATCACATGCGGACAAAACGATTTTGATAATTTCGCGATTTACACATATTTTAATAATGCGTATATGTAAAAGCGGTTTATTTGAACTCTATTTCCGTTTAAAATGACTAATGATTTATTTCATCAACCCGATAACTTTCCTCAATGGGAAACCTTCTATGTGAATGTAGATAAAGCAAAATCCGCCCATTTTCTTTGGGAGTTTGAAGAAAAATAAAAGAAGTACTCCTATAGAATTTTTCCAATATTTTCAACTCTAGAATGCATGTGAAATCTATTATTCCAAACCAAAATTTGTTTTTTGTAACACAAATATGTGCTTATTTTGGCTATAATATCCTAACTACTATCCCGATGATTGTAAGTTTGGTCTCATTTGATTCCCCGTGATGTCTTTATTTAAATCTGTTACTTTTTTGTAATTTTTGACGGGTAAATGGACCTATATTTTCAAAAAATTCGGATTACATTTAAAATTTTGTCAATTTTTTGTAAATTCCGCGAATGCTGAGTAACATTTTACATATATTATGCAATCTACTTAATGATGTCACTTCGTGATAACTTTTTAGGGACAATTGTGTTCAATAAAATAATTAGCGTTTTTATAATAATTTTTTCTTAAAAGCAGAAGTAAAACCGCGATAACATTTGTCCGCAACAACCAAAAATTTGCTCGTGAGCGGATTTGTACTGGGGAATTTTTTCTTAACCTATGTACCAAAAATCGTTAATGTAGCGCGAAAAGAAAAAATTAAATTTTTTGGAAATGGAATATGAAATAATTGGCAGTTTTGCCCATATATGTGTTTGTATTTGCAATTCGAAACTTTGTTTGTTTATAATGGTCATATTCTCTGGTGTTAATTATCAGTATCAAAGTGATAATAATGATGATGATGGATTGATTGATTAGAATATTAAACCGCATATTATAATTTATGATTTTCTGTTGTACATTACCAAATTCTATGAATTTAAAACAACAACAAAAACTCCAAGGATATTTATTTGTTGGCCGACTGACCTAAATATTAAAATAAATATAAAATGTATACAATTCAAAATAAATGTAAAAACTAACAGCTGTTAATGATTTTGGTGTTTTTCTGGTGTTTTTCTCATTAATTAATTTATAGTTCAGTGATAAATTGATAAATTGTGTCAACAAAAAACGACAACAAATAATAATTATTGATGACAAACATACAAACAAATTAAGGATCGAAATAATAACAAACAAGTAAGCAAAGGCTATAGTCGGACGGGGCCGACTATGTGATACCCTACACCACAACCTGTAGGAATTAGCTATGTGCAACCGCCTTGCACGCTGAATGTCCGAGTTCGATTCCCATCAAATTGTCAACGGTGGCAAAATACCCCTTAGAATTGTTGGCGATATTTCCTGAATATTTCAGCCATGAGAAACGTCTCTACAAGTGATAACTTAGGACACGCCGTTCGGACTCGGCGATAAAAACTAGGTCACATATCAATAACGTAATATGAATCCATTGATATAAGAGAAGCCTCCATTGTCTTTACTGGGATGTTTGTGGAAAAATATATAAATTATACATTTCTAAAAAAAATATTCGAACATTGGAAAATACATATTGATTAGCCCCTCCTGCTACATGTTCAAATTGTCTTCGAATATCAAGTTCCTTTTTTGAATACACCTAAAATAAATAAATATATATACCATGCAGTTTGGTCTATTTGATAATTGGGAAAATTGCGAGTTTATTGAATCTATCGTCCAAAATTGTGCACTTGTACCTCACATATGCTTCGAAAATAGAAATTAAATTTTGCATGCAAACAAATTTATAAATCCCAAAATTATTCACACTCAATTGCACAGCAAAGAAGATAGTATAATTCAGCTGTGCTAACGGTAACACGAGTTTGCTTCAAAATACGTGGAATCTGTAGGTATCGTAATATGGGGCTATACAAAATCAATTTTAGTAAGCTAACTTCTGAGTTTTGAAAAAGTTTGAGAATTATTTTTTTAGATTTGTAATTTTAGTTGAAGCCGGCAGGGTTTTTTGGAACTTCTGGACTATTATCTCAGGAAGTATGACTTACCTCTGAAAAGGGACCACAATAGGGACCGAGAAAAGAACCTTCTTCAAAAAAAAAACAAGTAAAAAAGTATCAGTCGGCTCTGCCGACAGAGATATACCCTCAGCCTGTGCAAAGTGAAACACTTTTTTCACAAAAAAAACTTATGTATTTAGGGGGTTTCAAAATTTTGGTCGCATGAACCGACAAAAATGTTGATTAGGATTAAAGTTCAAAAATTGTGCGGAAAAGGTACTTAAAGGAATGGACCGACATAGACCATGGGGGTGCCGTAGGGGGTTTTTACACCCTTCGGGCTGTTTTCTCAAGAAGTATGGACTTGCCCCTGAAACAACTTTTACCATCGTAATTGAGGCAGCGAATGTAAGTTGCTTCAACAAAAATCAAAGTGATTCAATAGCAGGTCTTAAAGTGAACTTATCCAAAATTTTGTGTGGGAGGTACGGGATGGAGTGAACAAATATAGTCCATATTCGAACCTGATCTATATCTGGTAGATATTATGAGAATGTGTAAAGTATGGACCAAATCGGTCACTCCCATCAAGAGCTATCGTGGCCCAATTTTTCCGAACATTTTTGAACTTTTGTGGGGTAGGTACCTGAAGGAGTGGACAGATATGGCTTATGGTTTGTTTTTCAACTTTCAGACTATTTTTTCAGGAAGTATGGACTTGCCCCTGAGGAAACTTGTACCTTCGTATAGGAGACAGTGAATACAAGATGTTACAACAAAAACCAAGGCGAATTGAGAGCAGGTCCTAAACTGAACTTTTCCGAAATTTTGTGTGGGAGGTACTCGAAGGAGTTTACCGATTGAGTCCATATTGGAACCTCATCTAAGTCTGGTAGAAATTTAATAATGTGCAAAGTATGGACCAAATCGGTTACTCCCATCAAGAGTTATCGTACGCACAAATTTTCCGAACATTTTCGAACTTTTGTGGGGGAGGTACCGGAAGGAGTGGACCGATATAATCCATCTTTGAACTTGAACTAAGTTTGGACAAAATATTACGAAAGCCAAATTTTGGACCGAATCGGCAGATCCGTTCGAGAGTTATCTTGCGCTCCAACCACTACACACGGTGTCATAGGGTTTTTTGTAACTTTCAGGCTATTTTGTCAGGAAGTATGGACTTGCCCCTAATGAAACTTACAGCGTCGTATAGAGGACAGCGAATACAACTTGCGTAAACAAAAATCAAAGCGATTCGAGACCTGGTCCTAAACTGAACTTTTCCGAAATTTTGTGTGGGAGGTACCCGAAGGAGTGGACCGATTGAGTCCATATTGGAACCTCATCTAAGTTTGGTAGAAATTACACGATGTGCAAAGTATGGACCAAATCGGTTATTCCCTACAAGAGTTATCGTGCGCACAAATTTTGCGACAATTTTTGAACATTTGTGGGGGAGGTACCTGAAGGAGTGGACCTATATGGTCCATCTTCGAACTTAAATCGAATCTGGACAAAATATTTCGATACCCAAAATTTGAACCGAATCGATTAATCTGTTCGAGAGTTATCGTGCGCACCAGCCAGCCAGACAGACAGACGGACAGACAGACAGACGGACGGACATTGCTAGATCTACTCAAAATTGTCTGAAACGGATATCGTACAAACATACTTGGGGTCTAAAACCATTATTTCTATGGTCGTATCAAAGTGTAAATACCCTCTTTAGCCTAAAGGCTGAGGGTATAAAAACACAATCAAATAGATCCGATACGGGTCCTCAAACTGCACTTTTCCGAAATTTTGTGTGGGAGGTACTCGAAGGACGGACCGATATAGTCCATATTCCAACCTGACACATGACTGGATGAAATAACACGATGTGTAAAGTTTCGACCAATCTGCTGAAAAAAATTCAAAACTATTCGAGATGACTCTTAAATTTCCCTTTTCCGAATTTTGTGTGAAGATGTAGACCGACATAGTCTTAGCAGATCTATATCTAAAAGGAATGATAATATATGGAAAGTTTGGAGCAAGTCGATTGCTCACTTCTCCAGTTATCGTTCACATAATTTTGAACTTTTTTGGGGGTGGTGTGGACCGATATAGCCTATATTCGAACTTAAACAAAGTTTGGGCAAAATATTACGATGTACAACATTTGGTTCTAATCGGTAGATCCGTTTGAGGGTTATAGTGCGCACCAGCCAACTAGACATTTAGAGAGACAGATGAACGGACAGGTTTAAATAGACTCCACATTGTTTGAAACGAATTCCGTCCAAACATGCCTGGGGTCTAAAACCAATATATCGATGAGACACATCTTTGGTCGTATAGTGTTTGTATCCCCTTTACCCTAAATCCTGAGGTAAAAAATAGGTGGCGAGGCAACCCCATGTTGCAATATTTGTATATAAAATCCAATTTGACAACTGAACTGAAAATTGCTGTGTCATGATAGAGACAATTTGTAGCATGGGAGAAAAATTTTGTTCTCTACACAAAACCCATTATATATTAGGCAGTAGGCCCGTTATCTAGCAGACACATTATTGCAATTTGCATCAGGGGAAAGGCCAGTAGTTATTATTCCATATGTAGGCTACATTGCCGGTATATGCCCTCCAGGAATTAAAATATGGACCAAAAATAAAATTTGTATATTTTTCATACAAAAGTAATGGTCTATGTCACACCCTAAATAATATCAGATCATCATGCAAACTTATAGACATTTTCTTCTACCTAAACTCTTACCTCGTGCAAAATTTCGTGACTATTGAGCTATAATTGCGACCTCTACAGTGTAAATTACTATACTACAAACAAAAAACTGGATATATTAGGCTGTATCTCTGTTATCTGATCACTTACATCAACGTAATCGACATCAGTGCAAAGGTCAAGAGATCGTCTTCCAAATATAACTCAAAAGGGAAGTATGTGTCTTTAAGGAACAAAGATATAAGCTGTATATTAACATTTTTGACAATTTTCACACAAAAGTTCTGGTCCATTTAACCATCTAAATATTATCTGATCGGCATCTCAAATTGCAAGCTACTTCTTTGTCATATACTCTTACCATATTTAAAATTTCGGGTTGGTCGGACTGTTATTGCGACCTACAGAGCCGCTACAAAATTGGACAAAAATTATGTTTTTGGTCCATTTCACCCGCTAAATATTTCTCGATCATCACCAATAAGAATAGGGATCTATTCTGGCCTGAACCCTACCTCCATACAAAATTTCGTGACGATCGGTCCATAATTGCGGCCTGGAGCGTGTTTACAATTTATAATGGACAGACGGACGGACGGACGGACGGACGGACGGACACACATCTCAAAATCGCTTTATCTCGTCGAGATATGAAAATTGGTATACCACATTGAGGGTCTCCGACGAATATTTCGCGGTGTTACATGAATTTTTACCAAAACAAACTTATAATACCCTTTTCCACATTGTGGTATAGGGTATAAAAACAAGAAATCTAAATGTACAATAAAAATTAAATAAAAAACAAATTCAAAGCAAAACAAAAACAAATAAATACAGCATAAAAATTGTAACCAGGATATTAAAAAAGGATAAACAACAAAAGCTTGCGAATCATTATTAAAAAAATAAAATTAAAGTTAACAGAAGTGCAAAAAATTACAACCAATGCAACTCATGATCTTCATGTGAGAATGTAATCCAGCAAAAAAAAATGAAATCGAAAAACTTCCATTAAAAACTCATTGATTATCAAAAAAAAAATCCCCAACTTTATAAATAAAATATCGC
This sequence comes from Musca autumnalis, assembly GCF_047663935.1. Lineage (NCBI taxonomy): Eukaryota > Metazoa > Arthropoda > Insecta > Diptera > Muscidae > Musca > Musca autumnalis. Next base: position 74,752,628 of record NW_027411644.1, read on the forward strand.
CTTGGCTGAATGTTAAGCAAACACGGAAATAAGAGGGGAGAAAAGAACACAGCTTTTAATATTTGGCTATATAATCCGTTACGCTGCTACTTATAGCCAAACAGGCAGCCAACCGTCCAGCCAGGCATCATCATATTATAATCATTGGCAACAAGCTGGGAAAGACTGTAAAAAAAAAAAATAAAACAGAAAACAAGCAGACAGCCAGCCAGTTAAAAAACCCACCTTCACAAAACTCTGAAATAAAAACTCATCTCCAAATCCTTTATTGCATCAATAACAAGAACAACGACATCATCAGGATTTTGTGCTTGTGTGTGTTATCGATAGTGTAACAATATCAGAGGATAAAATAACAAAAAAAGAAGAACAACAACTAACAATAACAACAGCACCTAGAGGCGGTTTCTGTAGCAGACAGGCAGCCAGAGATACTCAGTCAACTATTAGTACAACCACCCACAGCATTGTCAAAAATCCTTAACCACGCCAGCAAACCCTGTTGTCTGCCTTACTTACCACCACCAGCCAAGTTTATTCAACATGGGATTAATACGTTTTATACTCTATACATTGTTGCTGATAAATGGTATGTTGCATACAACACGGCTTAAATCCTTGATGTATGTCAATGCATTACCATCACCGAATGTCACCACCGTTCCAATGCCCATTGGCAGCAGCCTCATTGTGACGAGTAAGAGCAAGTAGAACACACAACAAGTACAACACAAACAACAGGTAAGCAGCTTGTAATCGTAGAAATGTAAATCGGAGGCAGAGAGATAAAATCCTACGAAAAAATATATTTATGGTTAATTATAAGTTGCGAAGGGGGAGACGAGGGGATGAGGAAATTAAAAAAAAAAAATAAGTTGTAATGAAGGGGAATATGAACAAATAAAAAATAATCAGCCAGCTTTGTCAACGGCTAAATGCACTCATCCTATGAAGGCACAAAAAATTAACAGGAGCTATGGATCAAAATGCCTTTGAACAGAGCCCTAACTAATTATACCCTCAGCCTTTAGGCTAAAAAGGATGTATAAACATTTATACGACCAAAATGTGCATCATCGAGACAATGGTTTTAGACCCCAAGTATGTTTGAGCGAAATCCGTTTCCGAAAATTTGGAGTCGACTTAGCAATGTCTATCCGTTCGTCTAAATGGCAGGAACACACAATAAGTCTTGAACAGATCAACCGAAAACAAGATAACTCTCGAAGGGAGTAATCGATTTGGTTTATACTTTATAATTGTTCCACAAACATCCCTGAATGGACAAGGGAGACTTCTTTCATATCAATGAGTGCACCCCGATTCATATTACCTCAATGATATGCGACCTACTGTTTATCGCTGAGTCCGAACGGCGTGTCTTAAGACACCACTTTGTAGAGAAGTTTTACACGGCTGAAACACTCAGGAATGTCGCCAACATTACTGAGGGGTATTTTGCCACCGTTGAACAATTTTTGATGTTGCCTGGCCGGGGAATCGAACCCACGACCTTCAGCGTGCAAGGCGGGCGTGCATACCATTGAACCACGGTGGTTTATACTTTACACATTGTAATATTTCTACCAGACATAGAACGGGTTCGAATATGGATTATATCGGTCCACTCCTTCTGTTACCTCCCACACAAATTTTCGGAAAAGTGCAGTTTAAGACCTCCTCTCGAATCGTATTGAGTTTTCTTGCAATATGTTGTACATGTGGTCCTTATTACGATGGTACAAGTTTTGTGTGGTGCAAGCCCATACTTTCTGAGAAAATGACCCGAGCGATGTAAAAAAAAACAGGCGTACTTCAACCAAGTGTAGTGTGCACGACAATTCTCGAACCGGATACTGCGTAGGTTGAAAATTTGCATATCGTAATATGTCTTCGAATATTAGATGAAATTCGAAGATGGTGAACTTAGTTTAAGTTCAAAAGTGGGGCATATTGGTTCACTCTTTCACCCACACAAAAATTTAACATTTTGGTTTAAGTGGATGACGTAGGGGATGAAAGATTCAAAGGAACGGTCCTGACCGGCTTTAACATGGCAAAGCCCAGGATCTATCTTGGTCCCTCTTTCATCTCAAGTGGACACTGACCTACCCGTAGTGTCACCTGGGGAGCTACCTTTAACACCCGTTAAAGGTAGTGAGCTAACATTTGCCGTGCGTTCAAGACTTGTGTTTGGGCGTCGGATTAGTAACCCTCCCCTAAAAAACAGCCTATTATGAAAAAACGAAAGAAAAGAAAAACAAACCCCTCTAAAGTTGACGACCCCCACAAACGTTTTAAGGACCATGATCTGCGAATCTGCACCTGGAATGTTCGCACTCTTTATAGAGAAGGTGCAGTTTACGCATTGGCAGATGTACTTGAAAAGCCGACATTACTGCCATACATGATATACGATGGATTGGGAAAAGCGTCACAACAACACCTAAAGGTGAAGAACTGTATTATAGCTGGCACGACACAAAGCATGAGTTTGGCTGCCGATTTATTGTTAGTCGGAAGTTAAAACATCTGGTCTCCAGTTTCACTCCAGTGAATGAAAGACATGCTACAATACGGATAAATGCAAAATCCTTCAATATTAGATTTATCTGCTCTCATGCTCCAACCGAAGACAAAGACGATCAGACCAAAGATATGTTCTATGAGCGCTTAGAAGAAACATACGACGGTTGTCCTGCCCATGACATTAAAATTGTTTTAGGCGATTTTAATGACAAAATTGGAAAGGAGAATATCTTTGGCCCAACAGTCGGAAAATTCAGTCTCCACAGTGAAACATCTGACAACGGAATGAGGCTTATAGACTTTGCTGTGGCAAAAAAACATGGTAGTTAGCAACACCAGATTTAAGCTTATCGACATTAATATGGGCACATTGCTGTCTTCGGATCAGAAAACAAGAAATCAAATTGATCAATTTGTGATAGATGGGAGACATTCATGGAGCGTGGTGGATGTACGTTCGTTCCGAGGAGCAAACATAGGCTCGGACCACTACCTTGTTGCAGCACAGATCGGGTACGTACGTTAAACGTAGTTAATAAAGTAAGAACAGACACAACACGAATGTTTGACATCGGTAAGCTGCAATCACAACAGATAGCCATAGCATATTCCACTCAACTGGCCCAATTGGTTAATCAAAGCGCTCCTCGTCCCGATAACATATCAGCACAGTGGCAAAGTATTGCCCATTCCATGCAAACAGCCGCAAAATCCATACTTGGATACCAGAGACCTCCACCGAGGAATCCATGGTATGACCAGAAGTGTCTACCTGCTACCGAAGAGAAAAATGCGGCATATAAGGCTACTCTACACGCACGAGAGAGGTATCGGGGAAAAAGGAGAGAAGAGAAACGTCTTTTCCGCCGGAAAAAGAGAGAGGTGGAAAAGCGGGAGTGTGAGCAAATCGAGATGTACATGCGACAGAATGAAGTCCAAAAGTTCTACCAAAGAGTGTAACATCAAACTTATGGCTTTGGTACAGGCACATCCTCCTGTAGAGACCAGCAAGGTAATTTGGTAACTGATACAGATGGAACCTGATGATTTTCTATTTCTATAAAAAGGTGTAGTGATGCGTACATATCTCATATGATAATATAAAGCCTCTCCTACATTAATGTCAACCTCCCCGACCAGTGGCGGACCCTGTTGTTTTGCAGAAGAGGCTCTGACGTCCGATTATTGGCGGAATAACCATAACATCTGTTTCTAAGAGGAAATGTTTAGAAATCGCATCATAATTATGGCAGGTTCGGAGGCCTGAAATTATAAACAACAAATCCAAATACAAGATAGCAGCCCTATCACCGAACTAGGTATCGTTGGTCTAATCTACCATCGACTGCCGAATAAATCTGGATTCGAGTATTTACAAAGAAGAAAAATAACGAACGGAACTATTTGATGACGAACAAAGGCTATGTTAAAAGGATAAGATTTGCACAATGGAATGTCAGAACGCTCTATCAATCTGGGAAATTTGCTGAACTGTCAAAAGAATGTGATCGATTGAATATCAGTGTATGTGGTCTCAGCGAAGTCAGATGGAATGGATGTGGCGAAGTACGCAATAGAAAAGGTGATATACTACTGTACTCCGGAATGCCGAACCAAGATGATAACCACATAAGAGGCGTAGGGATATTTTTGACAAGGTCATCTCAAAAAGCCCTCGTAGACTGGAAGGCAATATAGGAAAGGATTATTACTGCCAACTTAAGAACTAAGCGTAACATAATTACTGTAATACAGTGCTACGGTCCCACAGAAGAAAGCGATCTAACGGAAAAAGAGTCATTTTACAGTCAGTTGAGCAACCTACTTTCCCATATATCAAAGAAAAATGTTGTACTACTGCTCGGAGATTTTAATGCTCAAGTGGGATGTGACAATGATGGGTACGAGAGTGTCTTAGGAACCCACGCACTTGGAAATCGCAACACTAATGGCGAACTACTAATAGAACTGTGCTGTAACTTTGATCTCAAGATAGGTGGTTCGCTTTTCCCTCACAAGCGAAACCATAAAACTACGTGGAGAGCTCCCTCTGGCAATTATGAGAACCAAATTGACCATATTTGTATATCAAGAAAGTGGAGCAGTATGCTATGTGATGTACGCAACAAAAGAAGTGCAGAAATCGGAAGTGACCATTATCTCGTTTTAGCAGAGGTAAAACTAAAACTATCCCAGCAGAAAAAGAAGAATGTCGACTCACAAAGAAAAACCTTTGATATCCAGAAACTAAAAAACAGCACAACCAAAAATATGTTCATAGACAAAGTATGTATCATCAACATGAACTCCGTTGATACACTAGAAGAGAAATGGAAACGATTTAAGGACAACATAACGGAAATATGCACGACAGTTTTAGGATTGAAGCGAAAACAACAAGATGCCGATTGGATAACGAGTGAAACATGGGAACTAATTGAAGAAAGGAAAATCGTCAAGAGCAAAATGCTTTCTGAAAATGCTGAAGACAAGTTGGAACTTTTCAGAGAGAAGCACAAACAGTTATCCAAAGATATTAAAAAGCAGGTAAAAAAGGACAAAAAGACTTACTATGGTAAAATGGGGAATGAGGCTAAGACAGCTGCTAACAAGGGGAACTCAAAAGAACTCTATAAAATTATAAGGAAATTGAGTGGCAAGGATACACTCATAAGTAACACGCCTGTAGAAGATGAAACAGGGTCTCTCGTGACATCAAAAGACGAACAAACAAAAGTTTGGAAAAGACATTTTGAAAAAACGCTGAACATCAGCCAAAACCACCAAGCACAATTCCTCATCTCAAAAATACATCCCACAAATGCAGAGGTAAAAACAGAAAATCGTTCAATTGCTGAAATAGAAGAAGCGATTAATACCCTAAAACCCGGTAAAGCCCCAGGCAACGACGGTATTCCAGCAGAATGCTTTAAAGTCTGTAGCAATATAATGGCTGAAAAACTACACCCGTTATTCAAACAGATATGGGAGGAGGAAACTATCCCACAAGACTGGAAAGAGTCAATTATAGTGAAACTTCCTAAAAAGGGTAACAGAACAAAATGTGGCAACTGGAGAGGCATATCCTTACTGCCATCAACACTACAAATTTTCAACAAAATAATTTTAAATAGAATAGCCGAACCATTAGAAAAATTGTTGCGAAAAAACCAAGCTGGTTTCCGAGCAAGGAGTTCATGCATCGACCACATATGCACAACAAGAATCATCATTGAACAATCCGTAGAGTATAAGGCAAGTTTATATCTAGCATTTGTGGACTATGAAAAAGCGTTCGATGCCCTAAACAGAAAATACATATGGAGCTCACTTCTATCAAAAGGAATATCCAAGAAACTAGTGACACTTATAGAAAATAGCTATATTGGTACGACTTCCAGAGTGTTGCACGAAGGAGTCCTCAGCGAAGCGTTTTTTACAACCAGCGGAGTGCGACAAGGCTGCACATTATCACCGCTATTATTCGTCACAGTTCTTGACGCAGTGTTTGAAAATCTAGACTCAACACCATCTGGTCTAAATTGGAATTTGTTCGACAAACTTGGGGATCTGGAGTATGCAGACGATGCCGTTTTACTTACAACAACATACTCAGATATGCAAAACAAATTACTCAACCTGTCAGAGGAATCATTAAAAGTTGGTCTGAAGATAAACTGCGGCAAAACAAGAACTATGAGGATAAATGCCAATAATAACAACCCGTTTGTGATATATGGAGAAGCAATACAGAATGTGGACCGTTTTGAATATCTTGGTAGCATTTTATCAACAAAAGGGGGTACCACGGAGGACGTTGATAACCGTATTAGAAAAACCCAAGGAACGTTTGCGTCGCTGAAAAACATTTGGTCATCTGAGACATTAAATATAAAAACAAAAATCAATATCTTCAATTCTTGCGTGAAATCTACGCTACTGTATGGATCCGAGACATGGCTTACCAATACCACAATAACCAATAAACTTCAAGTATTTATAAACAGATGTCTTCGCAACATATTAAAAATATGGTGGCCACAAACTATATCTAACGAACGTCTCTGGAATATAACAAATCAACAGGAAATAAAATCTGCAATCACTCAAAGGAAATATGGCTGGCTCGGCCACACTCTTAGAAAAAGCGAAACAGATATTTCCCACTCAGCTCTCCATTGGAATCCCCAAGGACGACGCAATAGAGGCAGGCCGAAAACAACATGGAGAAGAACAATAACAACAGAAACCAACTTATCAATCGATCAATTAAAATATATAGCAAATGATAGAAATGAATGGAGAATCATTGTAAATAGACTAAGTTTATAATATGTTACACGTTTATAAACATGTCATAATAAAATAAATAAATAAAAAGAGGCCCTCAGATAAATGAGGAATTTGTTTTATAGGAAAAAGGAGTTCTCTGTTACCTGTGAAAGTTTTCTATGGCGCCCACAGGTAATTGAGGATTTTTCTATAGTAAATACTAGTCCTCAGGTACCTAAGATAATTTTACTATTGAAAAAAGAGCTGAGGATTTTTATAGTAAAAAGTAATCCTCAGTTACCTGAGGATTTTTCTATGAAAAAAGGAGCCCGCAGGTACCTAAGGATTTTTTCCTATGAAAAATAGGAGTCCGTAATTCGCATAAAAGCAAAATTTTACAATATAAGTGCCCATGTCCCACCGTAGAGAAGCACGAGCAGACCAAAAATATATTTTACGAGGGCTTAGAGAAAACATATGACCGCAGTCCTGTCCGTAACATTACCATTATTATTGGCGATTTTAATGCCAAAATTGTTTTGAAGAGTTTCTTTGGTCCAACAGTCAATCTCCATAATGTAACATCTGACAACGGAATTAGGCATGTAGACTTCGCGGCAGCAAACAACATGGTAGCTAGCAGCATCCGATTTAAGAATCTCGTTATTCATTTGTTTGGCATTTGTTTGTCACCAGATCAGAAAACAAGCAACCAAATTGATCACGCTGTGATTGTTGGAAGATATTCATCGAACATGTTGGATGTACGATCGTTCCGAGAAGCAACCGACTATCCCCCTTTTGCAGCAAAGCTACGTACCCGATTAAACGTAACAAATAATGTACGAACAGATACAAAATGGAAGTTGGACATCGGTAAGCTGCAAACACAACAGATTGCTTAATGAAAACACACCTCGTCCCGATAAGATATCAGCTCAGTGGCAAAGTATTGCCCACTCCATGCAAACAGCCGTAAAATCCATTTGTGGATACCATGGTATGACCAGGACTTTCGTGCTGCTGCCAAGGAGAAGACTATGCCGCATTCTAGTCCTATATGCTACTATAATCTGTAGCAACTCATGTGCCCTGTATTTATATGCCATTTTAGCAAGTTCATCATGGCTCATTCTTATGATATGGCCTAGCTAAGCCTGGGTACTTGCGCAAGCAGACAAGGCAGTGCTTGGTGTGTATGAGAGAAAATTTCTTCGATAGGTCTACGGACCAATCTACATTGACGATGAATATCGACGTCGTATGAACCACGAGGTGTATCTGCTATACAACGACATCAGTTCAGATGAACGTATCGATATGCAACAATTGTTTTGCCTAGGCCATGTCATAAGAATGAGCGATGATGAACCCTCTAAAAAGCCGTATAAATACGGTCCACATGGCAGTAGTGGAAGGCCAAGACTTCGATGGAATCAACAAGTGGAAGACGAGATCGAAAAACACGGCATTCCAAATTGGAGTGGCATTCCAAAGTATGGACTAAAACTAAGTAAGTAAGAACAGTCTATGCATCAGCGAGCGAGTATAAATACGAGAGTGTTGCAGGTGGGTGAGTCAGTTGTAAATCAGACCGCGAATTAAAACCCTCAGCAGTAAAGAGTAACCTAAGGAGATTAAAGCTGTGTGCTTAATAAAGCCTTGTGTGTTAAATTGAAGTAAAGTCAAACAATTAAGAAAGTATCAGTCGGCTTTGCCGACAGAGATATACTCTCAGCATGTGTGAATTGAAACTTTCATGTACGGACAGATTTTTTTTCCTTTATTTATTCCAATGTGGAACATAGGGTTTCTACAATAATGTTATAATTTGCTTCATCATGACAGAGTAATTTTATTTCTTCCCATGAAATGTTAATTCTACCGACATCTGCTATGGTTGTACGGACAGATACTGGCTACAAAATCCTTTTTCCCAAAAACTGAATTGTGTGGTCCTTTTTGGACATTTGATCTTCCGATCTTTTGGACCACTATGTCAGGAAACATGAACTTTCCCACGAAAAAAATAATATCGCTGTAAACAGGACCTTTAGGAGAAGTATCGGTATAATTTTCCAAAGGATCTTCGAGCAGATCCTAAACTGCACTTAAAGAGAAAACCGATATGAACCGAAGTTGTGGACCGATATTGCCCATCTTCGAACTTAAACTAAGTTTGGACAAAATATTGCGAACGCCGAACAAAACAAAATCAAAGCGATTCGAGAGGAGGTCTTCAACTGAACTTATCCGAAATTTGGTGTAGGAGGAACCCCTTAGAACTGGACCGGTAGAGTCCACATTGAAACCTTATCTATGTCTGGTTGAAATTTCATGATGCGCAAAGTATGGACTAAATTGGTCACTTCCTTCCAGAGTTATCGTTCGCACAATTTTTCCGAACATTTTTGAACTTTTGTGGGCGAGGTACCCGAAGGAGTGTACCGATATGACGCATTTTCGAACTTAAACTATATTTGGACAAAATATTACGAAGGCCAAATTTTGGACAGAATCGGCAGATCCGTTCTAGAGTTATCTTACGCACCAACCACTATACACGCTGTCATTGGTTTTTGTTGCACCTTCCAGGCTATTTTCTCAGGAAGTTTACTTTTTTGATTTCAAAACTGATGTTGTTCGTTTTATTTATGGCGGTGCTGAGGTAAATAAAGTCATTTACTACCTCAAAATTTTAGTTCTGAACATCAACAGTTGGTCCGAGTCTAGTGGACGGACGTCTTGCGTGTTGATACCGAATGACCTTTTCCAATAGAATGTTAAATAGGTCACACGATAGGCTGTCACCTTGCCTGAAACCTTGTTCTGTTGCAAAAGGTTCCGAGAGGTTCTTTCCTACTTTAACAGCTGATCTTGTATTAGCCAATGTCATCCTGCATAATCTTATAAGTTTTGCAGGGATATCAAACTCAGACATGGCTTGAAACACCTTTGATCGACTTATGCCTCTGTAGATTGTACACACCGTCTTGTCTCCTTTCTTGTGTACGGGACATAGGAGGCTGAGGTTCCAATCGTTGGGTATGCTCTCTTACTGCCAAATTTCGGTAATTAACTGATGCATACTCCTTATCAGCATTTCGCCTCCGGTCTTAAACAGTTCGACGGGCAACCCATCAGCTCCTGCTGCTTTATTGTTTTTCAGCCGATTAATTGCTGTCATGACCTCGCTTTGGCTAGGTGGAAGACATTCAACGTTGTCGTTTGCGATTGGTTCTGGTGTTTCTTCATCGCCGTCCATTTCGATACTAAGAGCTTCATGAAATGCTCCTTCCAGATCCTCAGTACGCTATCTGTATCAGTTACCAGATTCCCTTCATGATCTTTGCAGGAGAATGTGCCTGCACCATACCCTTCAGTGTGGTGTTTTACACTCGGGTAAAATTTGCGGACCTCATTCTGACTCCTGAACATCTCGAGTTTCTCACGCTCACGTTTTTCTTGCTCTTTCTTTTTTCTTCTGAAAATACGCTTCTCCTCTCGCCACTTCTCTCGATATTTTTCTTTCGCGCTTCGTGTCGCTACTGAATGCAGGGTTGCTCTGTATGCCGCGTTCTTTTCTTTAGTAGTCTTACGGCACTCCTGATCGTACCATAGATTTATAGGTGGTGGTTTTTGGTACCCAAGCACAGATTTTGCGGCAGTTTGAAGTGAGTGGGCTATGCTTTGCCACTGCGCTTCCACATTATCGGGACAAGCAGTGTCGTCTTCCAGCATGTGAGTCAGTTGAGCGGAATATACTTGTGCTATCTGTTGTGTTTGCAGCTTCTCGACATCCAGCTTCCGTCCTGTGTTAAATCGCACTTTTGCGGCAACATTAAGGCGAGTGCGTACCTTTGCTGCTACAAGGAAATGGTCCGAATCGATCGGACATCAAACACACTGGACGAGTGTCTTCCGCTATAACAATATGATCAATCTGGTTTCTTGTTTTCCCATCTGGGGATATCCGCGTGGCTTGTGTATGTCGAGGTGTTGGAATCTGGTACTGCTCTCTACCATGTTTTTTGCCGCTGCAAAATCGATCAGCCTCATTCCGTTGTCGGATGTTACCTCATGAAGGCTGAACTTTCCGATCGTGGGACCAAAGATATTTTCTCTCCCAATTTAGCATTAAAATCTCCTAAAACAATCTTAATGTCATGGCCATGGCAGCGGTCATATGCTCTCTCTAGGCGCTCGTAGAATATATCCATGGTCTGTTCATCTTTCTCTTCGGTCGGGGCATGGGCGAAGATGAGACTGATGTTAAAAAACGTTGCTTTTATACGGATTGTGGCAATTCTCTCCTCAACAGGAGTGAAGCTGTAGACGAGATTTTTAAGCCTCCTATTTACCATAAATCCAACACCTAGCTCATGTTTCGTTTCATGGCAGCTATAATACAGTGCGTAATCGTTTGTTATTTTTACGTCTGCCCGGTTCCATCGCACTTCCTGTAAGGCGATAATATCAGCATTGTACTTGTCAAGTACATCCGCCAGTGCGCAAATTGCACCTGCTCTGCAGAGAGTTCTGACATTCCAGGTGCAGATTCGCAGATCATGGTCCTTCAAACGTTTGCGGGGTTCGTCAACTTTAGAGGGGTTTGTTTTTCTTCTTTTTCTTTGTTTTTTCATAGTAGACGGTGTTTTGACGGGGTGAGTTACTAGCCCATCGCCCAACCCAAGTTTTTAACGTTCTTATGGATGAACGCGCGGCACATGTTAGCTCACTACCTGTGACGGATGTTAAAGGTAGCTCCCCAAGTGACACCACAGGGAGGTCAGCGTCCACTGGAGATGAAAGAGGGACCACGATAAATCCTGGGCTTTGCCATGTTAAAGCCGGTCAAGAACGTTGCTTGGTATCATTCATTCCCTACGTAGAAATTTCACGATGTGCAAAGTATGGACCAAGTCGGTCACTCCCTTCAAGAGTTATCGTGCGCACAAATTTTCCGATTTCGAAGATTTGTGGGGAAGGTACAGGAAGGAGTGGACCGATATAACCCATCTTCGAATCGGTTGATCCGTTCGAGAGTTATAGTGCGCTCCAGCCAGACAGACAAAAGGACGGACATGGCTAATTCAACTCCAAATTGTCTGAAACGGATTTTGTCCGAACATACTTGAGATCTAAAACCATTATTTTGATGAGGCACATTTTCACGTAGGAAAGTGTATGTACCCTCGTTAGCATAAACGCTGGGGGTATAAAAAGCATTGTAGAATTGTAAGCTAAGCGATTTTTTTTTCGTTGTATGAGTCGTATCGGGGATGAAAACAACGTCTACACGGAATGCTGACATCGTTACAATATTTACAGAAACTAAATATATCGATAAGTATTTACCATTGCCTGCTTGGTGGCAACTTTATGCAGAAAATCTAGAAAACGAAATAGGTCCAGCAATTTTAAGGAAAGTTATTTTTGCTGAAACTACATTATTGTGTCAGGCAACATTATATATGTACATAAACCACATATTTTTCTACATAGTTACCATACATATTATTCATTCAAAAAGTGGTTCCTCTGACCATAGTCAAGAATTCAAAGAACAAACTTTAAACTGTTTTTTTTAAAGCTGACACAAAAACATCCCGCCTGTTGAGATGTAGAACATGATGTGAAGTAGAGATCTGCTCTATTAGAAACGAATGACCGCCTTTTACCATAAGCATTTGTGAGAATGACTTTGAAATTTGCATATATCTGCATACTCTAAAATTTAAATGTATGAGTGATCTGCTTCCCTTGGTTACTGGACTTTACTTCGTACCTACATACATAATAAACGTCAATACTCAGAAAAAAACAACATAAGACTGAGATCCCTTCAGAAGAAAACATTATAATTGTTTCAATTTTCCACTCAATCTGAATTATGTAACGTTACACCTACAGCAAAATTTAATACTCGAAAAAAACTCCATTATGCTGTAATTTGTATTGACAGTTTCTGCCAACACCTGCGGGTAAATAGTATAATTATTGCGTTGTATTTGTAATGAAATGAGCAAAATCAGGTGCGTCGTTTTTTGCTCATGTCATCCTTCTTCAGTTGACGGTTTTTCAGCTAGCCAATTAAAATTAAATAGTATTTTATCAGCCGCAAATTATCATTTACTTTCAATAATGAGCGCTCATAACGTAAAAAAGCGGTCGAAGTTAATTGCTTGCGCAATGTAAATGTGTGCTGTTGTTACAAACAGTTAAATGCAGCCGTAAATGACAGTCATAAGTATGTTTAATATTTGTATTTACAGTTAAAATACCTAAAAAGTATACTTTTAATTAAGGCGGTGATATGAAATACATGTAAAGCTACATTAACCCCCAGTTTATGTATTTCGAAACGAAAATGTGTGCGCATGAAAGACACCCAAACTTTAGTTTTTGAAATATTATTTCATTTGCTTTTGTTGCAAAACAAAAAACAAAATTGAAATACACACTCAAATTTGGTAGTTTTTCTTACGCATTCGTTTTCTTATCGACATACATAAACAGGCCCTAAGAGTTAGGTCAAATGAAAGTTTTTGGAGCATTTGGGAAGGTGTTTGAAATGAAATTAATATAGGCAGAAAAAATATAGAGAGAATGGAAGCAAAGTAGAGTACAAAAACAAACATGGATCAGAGAAGGTGTAAAAATATGGATAATTTGGTCTATATCGTTAACACAAATGCCCGAAGTCGTATCTCCAAAAAGTCATGCTGCACTAAACTTTTCTCAAAAGGGCACTTAAGTTTACCAAAAAAGAACAAAAAGATCTTGTTTTCCATAGTTTACATTTTCTAACGAAATAAACCCTTTTTTGCAGAATGTCTTCTTGCCTTTTACAAATATTCTTATTTGTGTTTTTTCAGCCTACCGTTGTTCTACTTTTTTAACTCTTCAGAAAGTGTCCTCATACCTCTTAATTTGTCACCATATTTCAGAAATCGAAGCGAAAACATCTATTGATTTAGCCACAACCTTTTTTCGCCTTAGTCCCGGAACAGAAATATTTTTAATTAGTTTCGTTCGCAGCGTCGATGATGGAGATATTGCAATCGGCGGTTGTTACCATGGCATTATGTTTAAAACAGAATACTTGCTATATAATTTATTTGTAAATATATATTTTTTTGTCATCAAACTAATTAAAAAATATTTTTTACACCAAAAACAAGGGCACAAATATACATTTGTTCATTAAAAGTTTTAATTAATACATACCAAAAAAATAAAAATGGGAAAAAAATGACATATTTTTGAGGAAGAAAAATGGTTGGAAAACTCATCAACATTAAATAAACACTCATAACTAAACGTGAGATTATGTTTTATTGTAGCACATTGTAAATGTGAGAGCGGGAGTATTACAGGTATCTATAGAGATGAAGTTATTTGATTAACTGCTAACAAGGAATGGAGCAGCAAATAAAATGCATCGTTTTTTTTTGTTGAGTTTCAATTTAATTGCTTATATTCCAAAGAATTATGTTATGTTGCAGTCATAAGAGACACTTTCTCTATGGCAAAAAACACCAACAATGAAAACGCGAATATTTACCATAAAAAATAGTTTTATTGTTTTATTAAGTAGTCTCCATCATGATTTATATACTTTTTCATGCGCTCAAACCAATTGTTGTAGCACTTTTTCTACTCCGATTGAGACACCGCCAAAACATAGTTTTTGAACGCTTTAACAGCATCTTTTGGCGACAAAAATCGTCGTTTTTCGTGGTATGCTAGAATCGAATGAAGTCATTGGATCCCCAGTCAGGGCTGTAAGGCAGATGGCGCTGTTTTGAATCGATGTTTGAGAACTCGCATTGTCATGATGCAGAATGGTTCGTCTTCTCTTGTTCGTTTTTCGAATTTCTCAGGAGACTTCAGGCAAATAAATTGTAGTGTGTCACTCAGAATTTAACGTCCCACATTTATAAAGCCGTATAGTCGCCACACGGTCAGTTTTGCCGAAGAAACATGCGACCATTTGCTTCGATGTGCTTTTTACATGAACTGCTTTCGTTATATTTGACTCGCTTTCGAAGACCCAAACGGTGGATTCCTGTATCGCTTCAGGCTCCTAAGTATAGATCCAAGATTCGTCTGTGACGATCGTTTGAAGCACCGCGATCGTTTTTATTCACAATTTCTTTGCACCAATCCACAACAGCCTTTTTTGAGCGATAGTCCAAATGTTAGTTGGTGGAAGAAATACCCTCACTGTATATAATATGGCGATCGTACATTATACGTTCACAGAAGGCTCAATTTTTCCAGGAACAACAACCGTTTTTGGCGAATGTCGGCCACGATTGAATTCTTTATCAGTATACAAAGTTGTAAAAAATTTTCGGACGAAAATGTTCACAATTAAATTCCATTTTTTGCAAAGTCATTTTTTGAAGCCACTGTAAACAACACAACACATTATCGTATGACAAACTGTCCTGAGTACATTTAAGGGGAGTACACATTGACAGTCAAAACTGACAGTCAACGTACTTTTAGGACAATTTTCTGCCAAATAAAAACTTTTATTTAGCAATGTTTGAAATATAATATGTAAAGTATTATTTAGAGGTTAGGAAAGTCATAATTCAGATAGACTTTGATATTGACGAAATAGACTTCGATGACTGTCGGTTTTGTTGGCCAATGTGTACTAGGCTTTAGGCTAGAAACTGTCAAACTTTCCAAAAAAATTCAAATGGCGCCTGGCAAAAGGCGTTGCTGCCTAGGCCAGATAGTTTTCGTGCAGCCCACTATACCTTAGCCACTGACCAAAAAAAAACTAACCAAAAAATAATTATGCCGTATATAAAATATATTGGTTTTGAATCATGAGTTTGCTTTAAAATCTTTAGGTACCGTAATATGGGGCTATACGAATTTATTGACACATACCAAAAGTTTTTAGTAACCAGACTTCTTCATAAAGAACTAGAAATATGAAATTACCTTAAATTAAGTTTGGAAGACATTTTTGAAAACGTTTTAGAGTTATCTTGCACAATATCCATTTTAGTATGTGCCGTCAGGGTTTTGGAGCTTTTGGGCCGTTATCTTAGGAAGTATTGACTTACTCCAGAAAAAAATTTACCGTTTGAAATGAGGCCGCTAGAACAACATACTGGAAAAAAATCAAAACGATGAGAGAGGAGATCTTAAACTTCACTCTGTGTGGTAGGTACTCGAAGGAGTGAACCGATATAGTCCACATTCCAAGCTGATACATGACTGGATGAAATAATACGATGTGTAAAGTCTGCACCAATCGGAAACTCCTTTCGACAATGATCTTGCGGATTTGCCATTTTGGTTGGTGCCGTCGGGGTTTCTTGGAGCTCTTAGGCCAATATCTCAAGAAGTATGGACTTGCACAAGAAAAAAATTGTACCGTCGTAAAGGGAGCCGCAAGAACAACCTACTGAAAAAAATTTAAAACGATTTGAGAGGAGGTCTTAAACATCACTTTATCCGAATTTTGTGTGGGAGGTACCCGAAGGAGTGGGCCGATATAGTTTATATTCCAACGCGATTTATATATGGAAGGAATAATACGATGTTCAAAGTTTGGACCAAATCAATTGCTCCGTTCGAGAGTTATTGAAATACCGAAAATCATGTGGTACTGTTCTATGGGGACTATATGAAGGCGTAGACCTCGTATACAGACAAAATTCATATGGAACGCGTTTAATACACCAAGTGAAGGCCGAATACTAAATTTCAGCATTTCGCTGGAATATTGAGGCCATAACCTTCAAAATACCGCAAATAGTGAGGTTCCATTCTATGGGGGTTATACTAAAGCGTGGGCCTGTACCGAAAAGATTCTGATGGAAAGATTTATACCCCCAACGAAGACTAAGTACCAAATTTTAGCCATTTCTGAGAAATATTGAGGCCACAACCTTCAAAACACCGAAAATTGGGAGGTACGTTCTATGGGGGCTATTTGAAGGCGTGCACCTAAACCGACAAATTTCATAGGGAACGTTAAATACCCCAAATTAAGACCAAATACCAAATTTTAGCCATATCGGTGAATTTTTGTGGCCACAACCTTCAAAATACCGAAAATCGGTAGGTACCGTTCTATGGGGGCAATACTAAGGCGTGGACCTATACTGACAAATTTCATATGGAACGTTTAATACACCAAATGAAGACCTAATACCACATTTCAGCCATTTCGCTGGAATATTGAGACCACAACATTTAAAATTCCGGAAATAGGGAGGTACCGTTCTATGGGGGCTGTACTAAGGTAAAGACCCCAACGAAGACTAAGTTCCAAATTTCAGCCATTTCGATGTGATAATGAGGCTAAAACCTTCAAAATAGTGAGGTACCATTCTATAGGGGCTATACTAAGTCGTGCACCTATACCCACAAATTTCATATGGAACGTTTAATACCCCAAATGAAGACCAAACACCAAATTTCAGCTATTTTGCTGGAATATTGAGGCCACAGCATTCAAAATACCGGAAATAGAGAGGTACCGGTATGGGGGCTATACCAAAGCGTGGATCTGTACCGACAAGTTTCTGATGGAAAGTTTTATATCCCCAACGAAGACTAAATACCAAATTTCAGCCATTTCTGAGGAATATTGAGGCCACAACCTTCAAAACACCGAAATTCGGGAGGTACGTTCTATGGGGTATATTTTCCCCCGTGGACCTATAACGACAAATTTCATATGGAACGTTTTATACCCCAAATGAAAATCAAATACCACATTTTAGCCATTTCGGTAGATTATTGTGGACATAAGCTTCAAAATACCGAAAATCGGGAAGTACAGTTCTATGGGGCCTATAGGAAGACGTGGACCTATATCGACAAATTTCTGGTGGAAAGTTGTAACCCCCGAGGTAGACTAAGTACCAAATTTCAGCCATTTCGGTGTGATAATGACGCCGAAACCTTCAAAATACCGCAAATCGGGTGTTATCGTTTTATGGGGGCTATATCAAAACGTGGACCGATATAGCCCACTTGCAATACCAAACATCTTAAGAGTAATAGAAACTTCTATACCAAATTATAAAGCTATATCTTAAAAATTGCGAGCTGTATCTTGATTTCATTAGACGGACGGACGGACTGACGGAAATGGTTATATCGACTTAGATTTTTTCTCTGATCAAGAGTATATATAATTTATAGGGTCTCTGATAAATATTTCGATGTGTTATATACGGAATGACAAATTTAATTATACCCTTGATATAAAAATACTTCTATAGCAGAGTAAGGTAAGGGGTCTCTCGTGAGAGTAAATTTTCTCACGCTCACAACCTGTGTAAAATCTAACTGCTTGTAAGTGTGAGTTAATTTTCACCGCGATGAAACTTATAAGCAGATTTTCAAGAGGTTTAAAGGAGGTTTTAAGGAAGATTCGAAGTTAGTTGGATGTTTACCCTTTAGAAAATGTGCTCTAAAAATATCATGTTTATGACTCTTTTTGTAAATTTTAATTTTTTTCTGTAAACCCGCAGTGGTCCTGGCAGGCTCAAAAAATATTCTTTAGAAATCCACACTTTTTGGTTCATTGGTATTTTCCTTGTACTTGCTGCCACAAAAGATCCCACATATAAACAAATTCAACCTAAACGACAAGATGGTCAATGCCATTGGCTAGGAACATGAGTTCAATATCTTCTACGCAAACACGAGAAAACTTAGGCACAATGTTTGCTCTCACACAACTGACTGACAATGTTTGAGGATATTTAATTGGACATTTGCAATTTACGGGAATCAACATTATACTTTTGGTTACACATACCAAACGGATTTCAGAGCTACAAACAGATAAGTTATGGCCCCTAACTACGAATTAACAATGTGGATATTCATACATAATGTTAGGGCACTGAAGTTGCATTAGTTACGTACAGGCACTCAAGTACCCACACTTTTATTAAAACTTTTACATCCACAAATGTTTTACATGGCCTCTCAAAATACACAATTTTTCCACAAAAATAGAGAAAGAGACACAGAAGCTTTTGAAATTAGATGGTTGTACCGCCATTGATATCATTGCCATTTGAATTTGGCTACATGTTTAACAAGAACCTCATTATGCCCCAATTTCCTTACGTATGTACGTATGTATATTAGGGTTATGTCTTTTTGACATTTTTTTCTCAAAAATGATTTCCTGTAGTGAGAGTGAATGAAATTTTGCTTATTAATGCCTTAAATAACGTTCATTCCATTTTATTATAAAACAAGTAAGAGAGAGTTATAGTCGGACAGGGCCGACCATGCGATACCCTATTCCACTACACCAAGAAATTTCTTATATATGATTGCGACATCTTTTAGCCGTTTAACATACCAGAGATATAGAACATACAAGCATATCTACGCCGCATAATGGTTCAGAAACGTTTTTTTCCTGGTCAAAACTCTGTAACTTTTGAACGGATCCTAAAAAGTGCCACAAAGACAAACAAAAAAATGCAAAAAAATTTGAACAATCCGAGACGAGACTTTAAACGGCATTATTTTCAAAATTTGTGTGGGAGGCACCCGAAGGATTGTTCCGATGTAGTCCATATTCGGACGTTATCCAAGTCTCTAAGAAATAATACGGTGCATCAAATTAAGACCAAACCGGTTTCTCCCTTCGAGGGTTATCTTAGGCACTAGTCAGCTTAGTTGACGCATCTAAGGAAGTATAAACTTGCTCAAAAAAAAAAAAAAAAAAAAAATTGTAACGTCGTAAAAGGGGCAGCGAGGCAAGTCCCTTCTGGAACTATCGTTTGAACTTTTGTGGGGGTATTTAACGGAAAGGGTAGACCGATATGGCCCATCTTGTAACTTAAACTATGTTTGGACAAAATTTACTACACCTAAAATTTGAACCAAACATGTTGATTCGAGAGCTTTGGAGTTGGAGTTTTTGGGCCATTATATCAGGAAGTATTGACTTACTCCAGAAAAAACTTGTACCGCTAGAACAACCTACTGAAAAAGAAACAAAAAGGTGCGAGAGGAGCTCTTAAAATTTCCTTTGTTTGGGAGGTATTCGAAGCAGTGGACAGATATAGACCATATTCCAACCTGATACATGACTGGATGAAATAATACGATGTGCACAGTGTGCACCAATCAGAAACTCCCTACGAGGTTTGCCATTTTGGTTGATGCCGTCAGGGTTTCTTGCAGTCTTTAGGCCAATATCTCAGGAAGTATGGACTTGCGCAAGAAAAAAATTATACCATCGAAAAGAGAGCCGCAAGGAAAACTTATTGAAAAAAATTCAAAACGATGAGAGAGTAGCTCTTAAACTTCACTTTATCCGAATTTTGTGTGGGAGGTACCCAAAGGAGTGGACCGATATAGTCCATGTATGAACCTCATATATATCTGGATGCAGTAATACGATGTGCAAAGTTTCGACCAAATCGATTGCTCCCTTCGTGAGTTATCGTTTACACCATTTTACAGAAAATCTTTGAACTTTTGTGGGGGAGGTACCCGAAGGAGTGGACCATGGCCCATCTTCGGACTTAAACTAAGTTTGAACCGTTATTTCGATGAGGCACATTTTTGGTCGTATCAAAGGGTATATCACAAATATTGTCAAGTATTTTATATTCCAGTTCAAAAAAAAAGGTTAAATTTTTTTCGCGCTACATCAAAGATTTTTGGTTCATAGGTTAAGAAAAAACACCCCAGTACAAATCTGCTCGCAAGCCAATTTTTGGCTGTTGAGGACAAAAGTTACGGCGGTTTTATTTCGTCTTAAATTGTTACTAAAAAGTTCTCTCGAAGTGAGTTCAGCGAGTAAATTGCATAATATGTACATGTAAAATGTAACTCAGAATTCGCGGAATGTACATAAAATTGATAAATTAAAAATTTAAGTCAACTTTTTTCAAAATAAAAGCACATTTAGCGGTCATAAAACTACATAAATTTTTGTTGAGAATCAAAACTTCACGTCGAATCAAACGAGACTAAAATTATACAGATTAATATTATAGTTTCCATGTTACATCTTAAATTTTCATCAAAAAAATGATTTTTTGAAAAAATATTTTTTCACTTGCATTATGTAATAGAAAATATTGGAAAAAGCTATAGGAATACTCCCTTAATTTTGCTTTATAGACATTCATATTAAAGCTTGAAGATTATTGGGTTGCTGAGGATATATCTCAAGGCTTCTAAAATGGAAATAGAGACCAAAAAACCCATTTTAATTTATATGAATTTTAAAATACGTGTAAATCGCGTAATCAAAATCATTTTGTCCGCATGTGATATTTTTCGAAATTTAATTTGGAGGCTAAGATGTAGCATCGGCTGCATCTTAGCATTAAAAAGTTTATAAAATATCCCTAATTTGCGAAAAGTGCATACATTTTTTCCGATTTCAATGTCCACCATGAAAATCTACATCGATGTATATCTATTTCATGGCGATCAATCAAGAACCGAGGATGTAGCACTATTTTTATACCATCAGCATTTATGCTAACGAGGTTATATACATTTTCATTCGGGCAAAATGTGCCTGATCGAAATAATGGTTTTAGACCCCAAGTATATATGGACGAAATGTGTTTCAGACAATTTGGAGTAGATTGAGCAATGTCCGTCCGTCTGTTTGTCTGGCTGGCTGGAGCGCACGATAACTCTCGAACGGATCCAACGATTCGATCCAAAATTTGGCTTTTGTAATATTTTGCCCAAACTTAGTTTAAGTTCGAAGATGGGCTATATCGGTTATATCCGAAAATGTTCGGAAAATTTGTACGTACGATAACTCTTGAAGGGAGTAACCGATTTGGTCAATACTTTGCAAATCGTGAAACGTCTACCAGACTTAGATGAGGGTCCAATATGGACTCAATCGGTCCACGCCTTCGGGTACCTCCCACACAAATTTTCGGAAAAGTTTAGTTTAGGACCTGCAGTTTAGGACTTGTTGTAGCATCTTGCATTCACGGCCCACATACGGCGGCACAAGTTTCATCAGGGGCAAAACCCTACTTCCTGAGAAAATAGTCTGAAAGTGTAGTGTAGTAGTTGGAGCGCAAGATAACTCTCGAACGGATCTTCCGATTCGATCCAAAATTTGGCCTTCATAATATTTTGTTATAGGTCCACGCCTTCTTATAGCCCCCATAGAACAATACCTCCTGATTTCCAGTATTTTGAAGGTTGTGTCCAAAATATTTCATCGAAATGGCTGAAAGTTGGTATTAGTCTTCACTTGGAGTATTAAACATTCCATATAAAATTTGTCGGTATAGGTCCCCATAGAACGGTACCTCCCGATTTTCAGTATTTTGAAGGTTGTGGCTCCAATATTTCACCTAAATGGCTAAAAGTTCGTATTTAGTCTTCACTTGGGGTATTAAACATTGCATTTTAAATTTGTCGGTATAGGTCCACGCCTTCTTATAGCCCCCATAGAACGGTACTTCCCAATTTCAATTATTTTGATGGTTGTGGCCTCAATATTCCACCGAAATGGCTGAAAGTTGGTGTTTAGTCTTCATTTGGGGTACTAAATATTTCATATGAAATTTGTAGGTATATGTCCACGCTTTAATATAGCCCTACAGAACCGTACCTCCCGATTTCTGTTATTTTGAAGTTTATGGCTACAATAATCCATAGATATGGCTAAAATTTTGTATTTAGTCTTCGTTGGGGGTGTTCAGCTTTCCCCTCTAAATTTGTCGGTATAGGTCCTCGCCTTCATATAGCCCACATAGAACGGTACATACCAATTTTCGGTATTTTGAAGTTTATGGTCTCAATATTCCACCGAAATGGCTGAAATTTGATATTTAGTCTTCGTTGGTGGTATTTAACATTCCACCTGAAATTTGTCCGGTATTTTGAAGGTTAGAAACATTGTTTTACTGAAATATCTGAAATTCAGTATTTAGTCTTCCTCATAAACAAAGGGAAACTAATTGTTCCATTTTACTTCAATACAATTGTGGTGGAGGGTATATCAAGTTCGACCCGGCCGAACTTAACTCCGTTCTTACTTGTTTTAAATCTGATGCAGTAAAATTTCTTGTATTTGATAGTGAGTGAATATTTACAACAACAAAAATGAAAACAAAATTTTGGTCAGCAAAGTGTATGTAATCGATACAATGGAAACTATTTCGCAATTTTATAGTGTGATTTTTTACTTTCGCGCCGCTAGATCAGTGGTTTCGGCCAGTGTGAAACGGTTATGTCATTTTGGTCATTTTCGTGTGCCCCTATACCTCGTTTTCAGTTAAATATCTGCTTACATTGACTTCAAAAATTTATCCAAAATTCTTAAAAATAAAAACTTTAAAAGCTTTTTGTGCGGAAGCCTTTTTCTTCGAATCACTTTATAATTAAGGTTTTATGTAATCTTAGGTAAAAACTCAACAAAATATCATACAGGAATATTGGGTTGTAAAAAAAGTCATAACTCTAATGTAGATATATGGAGGTAAAACAAATACACAGAGGCAACTACAACAATTGGAATTGTTGTTACTGCTGCTTCTGCTGGATTGTTCTTTTTCGCCGATGATGATAACCATGCCCTGTCGGCATACACACTGTTTCTCGGTATAAAAATTTACGGGTAATTAGCTTTCATGTTCTCCAAATACATTTTGTGGTATTTCGGCAAATACTCAATGCATGCAACGTTGCTTTGGATGCCATATGGAAATGGCTGTGGGTAAGTGGATTCACGTTTTTCGTTGTACAATTGTGTGTGTGTGTGGATATATTAGTGTCAATTTTTGTACCCTCAGCATTTATGCTAACGAGGGTATATCACCAATATTTTTGAAAATTTAACATAGGTGAAGCCAAGGTTTACCCTTTTAGAACATGCGACTTGTGATTGTTTATTATACAAACTAAATACTTTTGGATAAAATGGAATGTTTTTGGACGTGGCACAAAATATGGGCCTTAAAAGATAATTTGCGTGGAAGCTGTGGCTATATTTATGTGAACAAAAGGGTAAAAATGGGTTGAAGCCAACGTGTCTTTTTTGTTTTCACTCGATTTGTGAGTAAACCACACTTCTCTCGATTTTACTGTCAAAGTAAAAGTAGAAGCAAACTAAATAAGGATCATCTCACTAATGTATTACTTTTCAAAATTTTAACTGCTTCTACCATTAAATGATGCTGACATTTTGAACCCAGATTTACAGTGTTTTTTGAAATTTTCTTCTAATTTCATTCCGCAAACAGGTTTTTCAAAAAATCGTGCCCAGCAAAATGTTCGATGCCAAAGATGCCATTCAATCATGGGTGCAAGTGATCTGGCATGTCATCTTTTTAGCATCTTCATCGATGAATTTTATATGAGCGTGGACCCCAAAAGATGCTTTTCATTTTTGGATCCAAAGCATGTCATTTACACCAATGACATGTCATTTTCACCAATGCTTTGGCATGTCCTTTGCACCAATGCTTTGGCTTGTCATTTTCACCAACCCTTCGCAATGACATTATCATTACGACGAGAGTTTTAACAACGTTGGTTGTGATTTCGAGTCTCCGATAACATGAAGCCTATTGTAAATAATTAATCTTATATATTTAGAAAAATGTGTATAAATAAAAACACAAAATTCATCTCTATTGGATCGATGGAATGGGTTCAAATGCTGATGAAAAGATCGGATCTTTCACGATTTCCTTTGCATGGGTTCAAATGCTGATGAAAAGATCTGATCTTTCACGACTTCCTTTTCATTGGTTGAAATGCTAATGAAAAGATCGGATATTCCACGACTTCCAATGAACCAATGCAAAAGATGCCATGAAATCACGTCATCGCATGGAACCCCTTCCTTCAAATTTTGCTGGGATATATAGGATTGTAGTACTTGCGATTCTGAGTTATTTGATACGTATATTGTGAAAGTAATCTGCACAGCTTCATAGAAATCTGCATCCAAATACGGAAATTTTGTGCGAACATTTTTCTAAAAATCATATTTTTCGGGTCTAATTTTTACAATTGTCTCTAGAATACCTCGTACTCCATTGCACATTTTAGTTTTTTACGTTCCGGATCCAATAAATCATTCATCGTGAAAATCCATCTACTAAAACGCGAGTTACGAGAAATTCCAAAGTAGAAAAATCACCTAAAATTGTTTTTTAAAATATCGCGTATTATATCGCGTTTTGTGCGGATCGTTTCCACTGCAATGAAAAAACTAGTGCAGCATCTTCGTTTTAGCGGAAACAGAGATTTGAAAACTTCAGTGATAAGGAAGCTACATGAATTTTATCCCAAAAAATAGTGTGAAATGCTACATCCACTGTTCTTGATTGATCGCCTTCAAATAGATATATATCGATGTAAATTTTCATGGTGGACACTGAAATCGGATGCGGACAAAAATTGTATGCAATTTGCGCAAATTAGCGATATTTTATAGGTTTTTTAATGCTAAGATGCAGCCGATGCTACATCTTAGAGTCCAAATTATATTTCAAAAAATATATACAAGTTAATAGATATGGTCTTGCTGTACATGAAAATCACATGCGGACAAAATGATTTTCATAATTACGCGATTTACACGTATTTTAAAATGCATATAAATTAAAATGGGTTATTTGACCTCTATTTTCATTTCAGAAGCTTTGAGATATATCCTCATCAACCCAATTACCTTCCCTAATGGGAAAGCTTTAATATGAATGTGAATAAAGAAAAATCCGTCTATTTTATGGGGAGATTTAAGCAAAATGAAGGAAGTATTCCTATAGATTTTTACAATATTTTCTACTACATAATGCATGTGAAAAAATATTTTTTCAAACAAAAAATTATTTTTTTGACCAAAATATGTGCTTATTTTGGCTGTAACATCGAAACTATAACACCAATCTGTATGATTGTAGTCTCATTTGATTCGCCGTGAAGTTTTGATCCACAACAATCTTTTCTCTAATTTTATGACCACTAAATGGGCCTTAATTTTGAAAAAAGTTGAATTATATTCAATAATTTATCAATTTTATGTACATTCCGCGAATTCTGTGTAACATTTTGCAGGTATTATGCAATCTACTCGCTGAAGTCACTTAGAGAGAACCTTTTTGTAACAATTGTGCTCATTAAAATAATTAGCGTTTTTATGATATTTTCTTTCTTAAAAGCGAAATAAAAGCGCCATAACTTTTGTCCGCAACAACCAAATATTGGCTCTCGACCAGATTCGTACTGGGAATTGTTTTCTTAACCTACATATCAAAAATCGTTGATGTAGCGCGAAAAAAAATTATCGTGTTTTTCTAAAATGGAATATGAAATAATTGACAATATTCGTGATATACACTTTCATACGGACAAAATGTGTCTCATCGCAATAATGGTTTTAGACCCCAAGTATGTTTGGACGAAATGTGTTTTAGAGAATTTGGAGTCGATTGAGCAATGTCCGTCCATCTGTCTGTCTGTCTTGCTGGCTGGAGCGCACGATAACTCTCGAACGGATAAACCGATTCGGTTCAAATTTTGGCTTTCGTAATATTTTACCCAAACTTAGTTTAAGTTCGAAGATGGGCTATATCGGTCCACTCCTTCCGGTACCTCCCCCACAAAAGTTCGAATATGTTCGAAAAATTTGTGCGCACGATAACTCTTGAAGGGAGTAACAGATTTGGTCCATACTTTGCCCATTGTGAAATGTGTACCAGACTTAGATAAGGTTTTAATATGGACTTAATCGGTCCACTACTTCGGGTACCTCCCACAAAAAACTTAGGAAAAGTTCAGTTTAGGGCCATCTCTCGAATCGCTTTGATTTTTGTTTTAGCAACTTGTATTCACTACCCTCCATACGACGGTACAAGTTTCATCAGGGGCAAATCCATACTTCCTGAGAAAATAGCCTGATAGTTGCAAAAAAACCCTGTGACACTGTGTGAGGTGGTTGGAGCGAAATATAACTCTCGAACGGATCTGCCGATTCGGTCCAAAATTTGGCCTTAGTAATATTTTGTCCAAACATAGTTTAGGTTTGAAGATAAGCCATATCGGTCCACTCCTTCAGGTACCTCCCCCATAAAAATTCAAAAATGTTCGGTAAAATTGTTCGTGCGGTAACTCTTGATGGGAGTGGCCGAATTGGTCTATACTTTACACATCCTAATATATCGACCAGATATAGATCAGTTTTAAATATGGACTATATTTGTTCACTCCATCCGGTACCTCCCACACAAAATTTCGGATAAATTCACTTTAAGACCTGATATCGAATCACTTTGATTTTTATTGAAGCTACTTGCATTCTCTGCCTCAAGTACGATGGTAAAAGTTTTTTTTAGGGGCAAGTCCATACTTCTTGAGCAAACAGCCCGAAGAGTGTAAAAACCCCCTATGGCACCATATGTTGTGGCTGGAGGTTTATTTCCACAACGGTCGATGTCGATCCATTCCTTTTAGTATCTCCTCCGCAAAACTTTTGATCTTTAATCCTAATCAACATTTTTGTCGGTTCAAACGCCCAAAATTTTTAAAACCCCCTAAATACATACGTATTTTGGGAAAAAATTGTTTCAATATACACAGGCTGAGGGTATATCTCTGTCGGCAAAACCGACTGGTACTTTTTTACTTGTTATGATGGAACTCCATGGTTTTCGAGGAAGCGAGGAAATTTATAAAAATAAATTTTAAACCGAAAAATAAAAATAAATTTGAATATCGGAATGTGGGTATAAAGCAAATTCAACAAAAACTTATGTTGAAAATCAGAAACTCGGTTCATGGAAATGAGGCTGCCATCTATCACCAAAATATATTTGTATGTTATCTTGTATGTTATCTAAAGAAACTATGTTTAAAAAGAATATCCTTACCTTCAACAAAATCAACATAAACGCATAACTCCATTCATTAAAAAATATTGTTTTGGTTTCCCAGCACGGCCACCTTACTAAGGGGATATAAAAACTACACTTCCACTGGTCTCTTTTGGCGAAACACCACCCACCTCTTTCTCCCTATCTTGTCAAGCCGCTACCACCATCACTTTCAAATTATGCCAAGTACTCGCATTAAATATCTCTTAATGAGCGCCAAATAGTAGAGTGTTGTAATTTTTGTACCAACAATCGGAAATTTTCAATGTTTATGTCCTTGCACTGGTGAATTAGCCTTTACATGTATATCTGCTTGTATGCGTGTGTGTCCTTCTTTAAATATTCCGAGTTTGGATTATTGTTAACTGAGGTACAAATTGTCGCAATACTACTCGACAAAATGAAGAGTGAGTGAATGCGTGAATAGCAGATAGGATTTGCTAAATTTGTAATTAATGCAATTTTCTACTGTAAACACACACACACATTCATATATATACAAAGCCAAAAACAGTAGCACCGCATGCAAATTAAAATGTCCTAATTAGTTCGTAATTGGTTAGAACACTTTAGCATGTTGCAATAACAAGGCAACAAGGTGGCAATTGGATTGGATGTGTTGTTTCTAAAGTAGCTGGGTGAAGAGCAAATTGGGGCGGAGGGTTGGCTAGCAATAGTGTTAAAAATGAGCAATTGTAGAAATTATGCAATTTGTAAAAGGAACTCATGAATTAATTTGACAAGAATTAACTGTGGCCTGTTGAACGGCTGATTCAGGATTGTGTTGTAAAATAAAAACTACGTACTTTCTCTCTTAAGGTTTTCGCACATACATATGTTTTCCTATAGAAGAGCTATATTGGTTCCTTTGGAAGAATAATGAGACTTCTATTAGAATATCAACAGTTTTCCTTTAGAAGAATATCTTCTATAGGAGACGAACAGCCCATTTATAGAGACCAACAGTTTTTCTATAGGAGACCAGGAGATCCTCTATAGGAGACAAGAGGTCTTCTATAGCAAGCCAATAGATTTCCTATCGGGGACCAAAACGTCTTATATAGGAGACCAAGAAGTCTTTTATATATCGAACCAAGATGTCCTTAATATGAGACCAACAGCTATTCCACAAAAGCTCTTCTATAGGATCAGATCAGTTCTTCTATAGGAGACCAGGAGGTCTTCTATAGGAGATCAAGAGGTCTTCTATGGGAGACCAAGTGGCCTTATATATGAGACCGACAGGACTTCTTTAGGAGACGAATAGGCCTTCTTTAGGAGACGATCAGTTCGTCTATAGGAGACCAGGAGGTCTTCTATAGGAAGTCAATAGATTTACTCTAGAAGACCAACACATCTTCTATAGGTCTTATATAAAAGACCAAGAGGTCTTCCAACAGTTTGCATATGAAAGACACACCGAGGTTCTCAGAGAAGAGCCACAAGCCTTCTCTTAGCTGACCTACACACCTTTCTATTGAAGTCCGCCAGATCTTACTATGGAAGTAGGTGTTCGACAAGTAGGTGTTCGTAGAGGCTCCTGGAGAAGACTAATGGGTTTTCCTAAAGTAGATAAACTATAGATAGATAGATGATCCTTTCATATAATACATATCTTCTATATAAAAGACTTAAAAGTACTTCTATAGAAATACCAAAACACCTTCTTGTGGTAGATCAATAGATGTCCAATAGAATTCCAAACGTTTTTATACCCTCAGCATTTATGCTAACGGGGGTATATACACTTTCATACGGGCAAAATGTTTGGACGAAATCAGTTTCAGACAATTTGGAGTTGATTTAGCTATCTCCGTCCGTCTGTTTGTCTGTCTGGCCGGCTGAAGCGCACGAACTCTCGAACGGAGTAACCGATTTGGCCCAAAATTTGGCTTTCGTAAAATTTTGTCCAAACTTAGTTTAAGTTCGAAAATGGGTTATAGCGGTCCACTCCTTCTGGTACCGGAAAATGTGTGCGCACGATAACTCTTGAAGGGGGTAACTGATTTGCTCCATACTTTGCACATGGTGAAACGTATACCAGATTTTGATGAGGTTCTAATATGGACTCAATCCGTCCACTATTTCGGGTACCTCCCACCCAAAATTTTGGAAAATTTCAGTTTAGGAACTACTCTCGAATCGCTTTGACTTTTATTGTAGCAATGTGTATTTACTGTCACAAATACGACGGCACACGTTTCATCAGGGGCAAGTCCATACCTCCTGAGAATATAGCCAGAACGGTGCAAAAAAACCCCTATGACACCGTGTGTAGTAGTTGGAGCGCAATATAACTCTCGAACGGATCTGCCGATTCGGTCCAAAATTTGGTCTTCGTAATATTTTGTCCAAACTTAATTTATGTTCGAATATAAGCAGTATTCTTTCACATCTTAAGCTCCTCCTAAAAGTTCAAAAATGTAGCTCCCTCATAAAAGTTCAAAAATGTTCGGAAAAATTGTGCGCAAAATTTCGGAAAAGTTCACCTTAAGACCTGCTCTCGAATCACTTTGAATTTTGTTGAAGCGACTAGCATTCGCTACCACAATAGCGACGGTAAAAGTTGTTTTCAGGGGCAAGTCCATACTTTTTAAGAAAACAACCCGAAAAGTGTAAAACCCCTATGGCACCATATGTAGTGGCTGTAGAGCACGATAACTCTCGAATTGATCAACCAATTTGGTCCAAACTTTGGATCTCCTAACATTTTGACCCATATCGGTCCTCTCCTTAGGTTCAACATTTACGTCTAAGTGAAGTTTAGAGTCTGTTCGAAGATCCTTTGACATTACGTTTTCCGTCAACAAGTCAATGCTTACTGGTCTTAAAGTTGAAATGACTGAAATGACTACTGGGCGCGAAACCTGGTGAAAAGGTATGATTCCCAAAATAAAAACCACTTCCATAATGGACTAGGTCGGTCCATTCCTCAAGTACCTCCTCCGCAACACTTTTAAACTTTAATCAAATGTCCAAAAAGGCCCACAAAATTCGGAAAAGACCCTCAATACTTTCGATTTGTCCGTAGATGAAAGTTTCAATTCACATAGGCTGAGGGTACATCTCTGTCGGAAAAGCCGACTGATACTTTTTTACTTGTTCTTATCAGAGGGAAATATGTTTCCCTATAAAATTCATGCAAGTCTTTCTATGGAAAACCAAATGTTCTTCTTAAAAAGACCAATAGGCTTTCATGCAGAATGTTTTACATGGTAACCTGCCATAAGTTCGATCTCACAGTACCTGGTGAATGTAATGTGTCTATTAACGCTGAAGCTCTAGGCGCGATTTTGGTCGAAATCAAACCCACCGCGAGCCCAAAGAAGCCAACATCAACTGCCAGGCTAAATCCGAAGAGCTAGGGCAACCCTACATCCCATTATGTATCCACCGAATCAGATACATGGCTGAAATTGTTACCAGTTGTACGCCAAATTATACTTCACTAATCGCTTCTAGCAAATTTCTTCGCATAAACAAACAGAACAGTACCACAACTACAATGAAAGAAATCAATATTTCGTGGTATTACATTACTTCTAATCAAAAGTACCATAAAAACTTCAAACCCCAGAATCGTAATTTGCATCATTGGAATTCCTTTATCATGATTTATATACTTTTCTATCCTGCATGCGAAATTTTGTAGCATGGAAGGTTAACGTAGTTCTTTATAAACAAACCAAAACTACAAAGGAAAACACACTTTTATTTCACGGTACGCCAGAACCAACTTTAAGTGGAAGGATCTTACACCTAGGAAGTTTTTGCGAATTTTAAAACAACAATGTTCATAGATGAGAAAAATCAAGAAAAACCAGAAAAATCGACGAAGGGATTTTGAAATAAATCGCCGTCAAAGGTCACATTTTTAGGTTTTCAGAATTTTGCGTGGAAACCGCAAGTCCTATTGAAATGTTGTAGCTGTGAAAATTCTCTACAAGATTGACCTTTATCTGATGTTGCTAGACATTCGAACCTACGAGGCGTGAATGGGTACAATGCTAACCATATAAAACACTAATTAAGCATATTCTTCTTATCGCCTTTTGAAACTCAAATTTAAGCCAAAAAATGTTCTTCTACATTCATCATATCCCTTACTTCAAATCTATAAAAAATTTGGCGGACACACGTCTCGCTTCCTGGCGCTTCTGCTGCAGCTGCTGTTTGGTTAATGCTTAAGGTGATAGTGGAAGACTTAATTAAACTAAACTTTTCAACAGACAACAAAATGACAAATATTGGTGGAATGGAAAAGAATGGGGTAGGGGGTAAGGGAATTAATTCATTACAAAAGTGGGCGTTGAGAGAAACTTTTTTCTGCCAGTTAATGAGGAATTTTTAGTTGAAGTAATTTGTTCGGCAAGTAGGAAAAACATTTTAAGAGCTGCATTTAATGGCAGGTTTTATGACATGCAATCAAGAAAGACATGGAGGAAGAGATAAGGGTGGTAAGCAGAGATACGTGTGGATTTACGGTACGAAGTGGAAAAGTTAGAAAGTCAGTTGTTGTTGTTGTGTGTTGTTGAGTGTTTACATTGTGTTTACTTTTATAGGTGT